>NC_083459.1:20229552-20544552 GCF_023558535.2 Drosophila nasuta | reverse complement strand
ATTTCAATGAAAAAGTGTTTTTTATATGAAAATACAAACAAAAATATTTAAATTGTAATTTACCTAAAAAAATGTTTGCTTTATTGAAAAGAAAATTTTGATTTCTTTTTTTTTTTTAAATTAAATATGAAAAATGTTCTCATTGAAACGAAAGTTTTATTTAAGAAATATGGAAAATTTTCACTATATTACAAGTTTTTATTCTATAAAGAAAACATAACTTGTAATTTTCATTAAACATTTGCTTTTATCAAAACTTAATTTTATTCTTAAGCATTTTATATAAAAAAAATCTTTATTGAAATAAAGCCTATTAATTTATAAAGAGAATATAACTTGTAATTTTCATTAAACATTTGCTTTTATCAAAACTAAATTGTATTCTTAAGCATTTTATATAAAAAAAACTTCTTTTTATTGAAATAAAGCTTGTTATTTTATAAAATGAAAATTAAATTTTGTAATTTTCATTAAACTTGCGATTTTGTTTTTATTGAAATGAAGGTTGTTATTTTATAAAGAGAATAACTTGTAATTTTCAATAAACATTTGTTGTTATCAAAACTAAATTTTATTGTTTGGCATTTTATATAAAAATCTTCTTTTTATTGCAAGGAAGGTTGTTATTTTATAATGAAAATATAATTTGTAATTTTCATTAAACTTGCGATCTCATCAAAATTTTAGTTTATACTTTAGCAATTTATTCTAAAAATCTTTTTTTTTATCAAAAATAGTTTTATTTTATAACAAAATATATATCTTCAGTCTTTTTATCTATATAATATATTTAGAAATTATTCGAAATTAAATTCAATGTCAGCCACACTTGATCACAATAAAATTGCGCTTTTTGTTTTTTTTTTTGTGGAATAGATTGCGTAATGAAATTGTGAGAAACGTGCAAACACAAAATAGATCTCAGCGCACACATAAATAATTTGTTTTATCACAAAAGCGGCAATAAATTGTGCACAAAAACGCAAAGAAAAATATACAAAAACAGGCGAAAAGTCGAAAAGGCGAAAAGGAAGAAGACGAGAGACGAGAGACGAGAAATGTGAATAAATTGTGATCAACTTTGTAATACTTCAAAGCGTTGCAAAAGAATAAAACACTTGCTTCTTCTTCTCTCTGGCTAACAACGTTTTGATCGCACACACATACATACACACACACACACACACCTCAGTACTTAAAGGCAGCTGCGTCGGCGCTTTTCTGTGTGTGTGAGAGATTTTTCTTTTGCTTGTTTTTTTGTTTTTTTTTGCAAAAATTTTACACTTTAGTTATTTGTTTTCCAAAGTTGTTGTTGTTGTAGTTGCTGCTGCTGCTGCTGTTGTTGTTGTTGTTGTTGAAGTTGTTGCTGTTGCTGTTGCAGTTGTTGTTGTTGTTGTTGTTGTTGTTGTAGTAATCGTTGTTGTTGTTGCTGTGTTTCATTTGTAATTTGCACACACACTGCGTTCTTAATTTTTTTGCATTCAACATTTTGACAGAAACATTTTTTGCTGCCTTCTCCGCGCGTTGTTCTTTTTTTTTTTTTGTTGTTGTTCTATTTCATTTCAGGTTTATTTTCTCTCTTTTCTTTTTATTTGTTTTCGTTGCATCACATAAAAAAAATTTGTAAAAAAAATATAGTTATCAAGGTAAAAAAAAATTTGGCAATCAAGTTCTTTTTATGTTTTTCATTTTCTTTTTTTTTTGGGTTTATTTCCGTTTCCGCTTTTAAATTTTTTGGTTGCACTTCCGCGCGGCGCAGAAAAAAAAATGAAGAAAATAGTTGAAATCAAGTTGGGAAGGAAGGAAAAAAAACGGTGCCTGGCTTACTGGACGTATGAGTGTCGAGTGTGTGTTTGTTGATCAAATTAATTTTTGGCAGTGTTGCAAGTGGCAGGTTGCAGGTTGCAAGTGCAGCGAGTAACTGGAACAAGCTCGAGTGTTTTGCTAGTTCTTCGGCCAATGCAACTCCGTTCACTACTCCACCAACATCGACATCGACAACGCCATCGAGACACACATACTTAGAGAGACACAGAGACTGACGGACAGACAGACTGACAGACAAGGCTGGCAGACACACTGAGCTGCCGAGTCAGAGCAGCAGACACCGTGTCAGTCAACGTGTGTGCGAGCACGCGGAAAAACAAATGTAAACTGTTTTTGCTGCATGGCCAGCGAACGTTTGGAAGCAGCAGCCGTCGTCGCTGACGTCGCTGACGTCGCAGCAGCAAAAGCCGAAACGAATACGAATACGAATACGAAGCGAAGCCGAAGCGACGAAGTCAAAGTGCCGACGAGCGAACGCAGCCGAAGAGAACGAAACACGAAACACGAAACACGAACGAAACGACAAACGAAGCACGAAGCAGGCAAGCAAACAGACTTACACACATACTTACACACCAACACACACACCAACACACACATACCGTGTACGTACGTAGGAAGCAGGCAGGCAGCAAATAGGCAGCGAAATATATTTTTTGAGACGTCGCTTAGCGGTGAAGCGCCGCACACGAATGAGAACCGAGATGCGACTGCGATGAGACCAAAGCGGCCAACAACAAATGTTGCTGCTGCTGCCGGCGTCGACGGCGACTGCGACTGCGATGCTTTCGGTGTGCTTTTGTCTTTTGCCAGGCACACAAACAACATTTGCATTTGCTGCCCCGTTAACAGAGGCCGCGAATTCAACACAACAACAACTACAAAAAAATAGTGCCGAAAGCTTTTTTCTGTGCACTCTCTCTCTCTCTCTCTCGCTCTCTCGCTCTCAACTTCCGGCACAACTGACGGAAGCAAGTTGCAACTACAACGGACAACGACAACTCCTTTAACAAGAGCACACCATTTGAGAGCCGAAGGCGAAGGACAGAACAGAACAGAACAGAACAGAACGGAGCTGACAACAACAGACGCAGTCGCTGCTGTTGCTATTGCTTTTGGTGTTGCTGTTGCCGGTGTTGCCAGCTAATGAGAGTTGACAACATTTTTATGTGGAGTACACAAAACACGGCAAGTTGTTGTTGTTGCATTTTTAATGCATTTCGTGTACAGAATTATGCACTATTATGAATTAAACTCGCTGCATTATTAAATGACACAGCGTGCACAACATGGCGTATGAGCAACATTACGTAGCCGACCCTTTGTACTTAGTTAAAACAAGAATCGAAAAAAAAATAAAGAAAAATATAAAAGCCAAAGAACATCTAATCAAATTTGTTGAAGTCTTTAACGAGTATTAGTTAATAATTCGATTTTTATGGTTTGTAAATCAATCTATGTGTTCAATATTTATCGCAATATTAGATAAATATTATATTTATGTACATAAACAATCTATCAAATCACAGCTAATCGAAAATGTCAAGAAGTCTGTCAAATAAAAATATCAAATTTTGTTATTTTCCATACAACTTTCATTAATTTCTTTTCTCTTTTAGAAAACCTCTTCAAATCAATAATAAAAATACATTTCATTTTAAATTTCATAAATAAAAAAATATAATTCATTACGAATTATTCAAATTCAAGACATTCAAAGGCTCGATTTCAAGCTAACATACAAAATATCCTTTTTACATATTTACTATTATAAAAACTTCAGTTTCTTAAGGAATTTGAATTGTTAAATTTTTATTTATAAAGACTTCTGTATAAAAAATACATAAATGAAGATAACATTCTACTTCTGATTTATTCTTTGTTTATTTAACACATATAAAATGAAATTATTTACATAAATAAAAACGATAATACAAATATATTGATTCATTTTACTTAATAAAAATATTGAAACGCAACTTAACAATCCAATGCAAAACGTGTCGTCTCAATTTATGACTAATACAGCCGAATAATATAATATAATTAATATAATAATATAATACAATAAATAAACATATATAATAATATATATATATATATATATAATATAATAAATAAACATATATAATCAATACGTTTTTGAAGACTTTCTACAATAACTTTAACGAAAAACTTCTGAGCTAAATTGAAAATATAAATTATGTTCAACTAAATTCGCAGTTATAAAAATTCACTCAAATTTAATATTATTAACATTTGATTTACTTGGAATTCTAATTACTGCAATTAACTATATTTAAAATAAATGTAGTTAAATTTAAGTTTTTTATATTTCTAAAGAAAGTGAGGTTCAATAAAAGATCTCGTTGATAAGAATTATTTCAATTTGCGCCTTAACGTATGCAACAGAATATTTGCAGTTGCTTCGTCGTTAACAGCGCATAAAACTGTTAACTGTTAAAGCGCGTTGGCTGTTAAACGCTGTTAAGCTGTTAACTGTTAAGCTGTTAAACAGGCTAATGCTAAGAAATTGCAACAATAATAAAAATGCAAAAACACACACACACGCACACACAGAGAACAAACAGAAAACAGAACGCAGAACGCAGGCGACGCATTGTGTCGACGCTGACGCTGACGTCGATGCCGACGGCGACGGCGACGCTAGCAGAGCGACAAAAGCAGAACGCTGCAACGACGCAACGACAGCCGAAAAACCACGTTTTTGTGCAGAAGGCATTCACACCGAAAAAGTTTCTGCATGCTGCTGCCCACTGCTGTCCGCTGCCGTCGCTGCCGTCGCTGCTGTCGCTGCTTTCGTTGTCTCTGCTGTCGCGCTGCACGTGTGCACGTTTTTGCATGTTCGGCACAATTTACCGACCGTCGGCATTCCGTTCGGCTCTCGGTTGTCGGCAATCGGCTTTCGGCTTTCGTCACTGCTGCCTCTGCTAGCGGCATCCGCAATCTCTCTGCTCTTTGCTCTCCCTCCCTTTTCGCTCGCTCTCTCTCTCACAGCGATGGTTGCCTCGTTCTCGCTCTCACTTTTGGCATTTTTGTAACCGGTTTTATTCCTTCTTTTTTTTTTGTTGGTTGCGTGTATATTTTGTGAAGATTTTGCCGCAACCCAAATGAGAAATGCGAATTGCAGCAGCCAAAAACTTCAATGGGCCATTCGACGTCATTCGTTTTTTGCTTTGCTCATTTAAAGGCTGCAGATGCAAAAGGCAACAAAAAAAAACACACACACACACGCACACACACATGTATAAACACTGTGTTGGCTACGTCACAGAAAAGGTTAAATGCAGTGTAGCAAAGTGTGATATGCAAAAGCGTTCCAAAATTGCAGCTGACATTTTTGTTGGTGGTGATGCAATCGACAAAACAGCAAACAACACAAAATAACAGCAAAAAAAATATAGGACGCAAGAGATGCCTAATTAAATGCTGAACACAGAAACTAACACACACACACACATATATAAACACACATATGTATAAACACACACACAAATAGATAGCCAAAAAAGATTGTCAAGGAAGAACCGAAGTAGAAAAAAGTTTGAAAAGTTATTAACAAAACACTAACAAACGCACACATATAAATCCTTACACCTACACGCACACACACACACACATACACTCAGACACACACACACACACTCACACTCACACACACACTTACACAGCTTTAGCGGGCGCGCGTTGTTGACGTTTTTCTTTTTTCTTTTTTCTTTGTTGTTTGTCAAAATGCAATTTGCTTTATTGCTGTTGTTGTTGTTGTTATTGTCATTTACTCTTCTTCTTCTTCTTCTACTTATTAGTGTTGTTGTTATTACCGTGTTGTTGTTGCCGTTTAGTTGCTATTTAATTTACGCGTTTTTCGGGCCCGGCCAGTTGAACTTATTGTTGGACAACATCGTCGTCGTCGTCGTCGTCGTCGTCGTCGTCAGTTTTGCGGTGCGTGTTAATGCACCATTTCCTGTTACGCTACTGTACCGTTACCTTTACCGTTATTTGTGCAATGCCAGCCAAAAAGCGAAGCGACATTTCCCGCTCTCTCTCTCTCTTTATAACTCTCTTGCTCTCTTTTCGGAGAGCAACTCGCTCTCAGAGTCTCTGCTTCCTACTTCCTACATTCTATTTTGCTTTTTTGCATTTCACTTCAAAATGGTGTCGAAAAGGGTGAGTGAAATGGGTAGTGCAGGGTGAGTGCAACATTCAGCGAGGGGGAAGCAACTGCAACTTCGGGCATGCGATTTGAAAATTGTGTCGTCAGCTTGACACAATTTTCCAGAATGCGCCTGGAACGTGGGCCAAAAAGCATTGCGTCTGGAACGGGAACACACTGAGATTTTCGGGAACTGGCAAAAGGAGTTTCTCTCTCTCACTCTCTCTCTCTCTCCCTTTCTCTCTCCGTCTGTTCGCTCGCTGTGCAGATGCGCAACGCTGACGTTGCGGCTGCAAGAGCATTTTCAGCATTTGTTGATGTAGGTCTGGATGACTTTTTGCAGCTCTGAACACGTGTCCCACTAACAAAAAAAAAGTATTGCAATTGTCATTTCAACAAGCCGACAGCTTCTTTTGCTTCTTCTTCTTGCCACATGCCGCATGCCACTTGCTACAAACTAATCAAATTAGTCAGAGTCTTCAATGCCGGCAACAATTTATGCATTATGCATTTCGCATTTTGCAGCAACATCATCATCATCATCATCAACAGCAGCAGCAGCTGCCAAAATGCAAAGCTCTAATGTGCCTCTATCTGTGTGTGTGTGTGTGTGTGTGTGTGTGTGTGTGAGTTCAATAGCATTCTGCCCGGCATTAAAAAATAAATAAAGCCGCCACTTGCAGCGGCAGCAACAGCAACGCAGACTGCAGCAGCAACCGCAGCAGCAGCAGCTGCAAAGTTAACATCAACAGCAGCATTAACAGCATCATCACTACTTTAACATTGTGCTAACAGCGTGTTAACAGCTGACAAAGCTTTCGCACTGTTAAGTCGCTTTTGATATCAAAGCCACACTTGCATTCATTTGCAGACATTTCTAAATATGCAACAAGATCTGTGAACATTTTCATGACAAAAACTATTAACTATTATTATTTATTAACAAATATTAACTATCAAAAACTATTAACTATTAAGAATCTAAATATTTGTGGCATACCTTTGAAAAATATACTAATTATATTAATAAAAATATAAATCAATTATTAAATCACAATAAAATTGAAGTGCAAAACTAAATTCATGGTAATTATTGTGTTTATGTCCACTGTCCATAGGGTTGGTATATTTTTTATATAGTTTAAATGAAATAGTATATCGATATACCAAATAGCATTCAGTATTTTTTAGACGGTTCGTAGTGGCTTTAGGTGACAATCTAGTATATTCTATAATCAATATTTTAAATGTTATCGTAGATCGATATACCAAATATGGTATTCGGTATATTTTAGTAATTTTCAGTCGGTTCTTAGTGGCTTTAGTTGACAATCTAGTATATTCAATACTCTATGGTATATTTTAAATGTTGTAGTATATCGATATACCAAATATAGCATTCAGTATTTTTCAGACGGTTCGTAGTGGCTTAAGGTGACAATCTGGTATATTCTATAATCAAGGGTATATATTAAATGTAATAGTAGATCGATATACCAAATATAGTATTCGGTATATTTTAGTAATTTTCAGTCGGTTCTTAGTGACTTTAGTTGACAATCTAGTATATTCAATACTCTTTGGTATATTTTAAATGTAGAAGTTTATCGATATACCAAATATAACCTTTGGTATATTTTAGAATTTTGCAGTATATTTATTTAGTACTTACTGTCACTTTTTTACTTTCTTTACTTTCTTTACTTTCTTTCGATGGGTCTCTATTAAAATGTAATATAATATAGTTATCGTTAAATATAAAATTCTGAAACAGAACAATGTTCGAAAATTAACATAAATCTAATAGGTGCAAGTCAAAATACAAACACAACTTTATTTCAATTTGATTGCATTTATAAATGAAGTTCTTCAATTATAAAATAACTTTGTTATCAATTATTGAATTGTTGCTGAGATTGTTAATATTTATAATCATTTTTGTCTCATTTTCTCATTAGAAATAAATATGATGTTCTTATTGTTATACTTTTATTTTCATAATTATATTATATTAATTGTACAATTTACATATTTTCCCTCGTGTTCAAACCTTTTTCTTAAGAATTTTAAAATGAATAGAAACCTGCTTGTTGGTTAAAAGAAACAAATAAAATTTAAATGGATGTGCATAATTTCGAAACTCTCCAAAATGGCAAGGAGTATGTTCCTAAAAGACAGACAGTGATAGACAGCGACAGACATTGTGTTAAACACTGCGAAAATAAATAAATTACGTATACGCCACGTTGGGACAAAAAGCACATCGAAAGTGCTGAAAGAAAAAGAGTTGTTACTCGTAATCAGTGAACTCGCGAAAATAAACTTCCATATAGATGCACTCTTTGTAGTTGTTGGTGAGCACGCGCAAATCCTGAGCCGTGAGACGCAAATAGTTTGTGCTCTGCGCCATAAACTCTTCGGGCTTGTGATTAGAGCTCAGTCCGCGCACTTGGACAATGCCACACCGACTGACATCGAGGCGGCGATTGAAGACCGTGAGATGAGCGTAAATACACTGAGCCAAATCGAGGCTAACAATCCACAGAGCCATGGCATTCTCGCCGTCCTCCTCAACGGACTCAGTTGGCAGCCAAATGCGTCGAGCCATCACAAAGAATGGCAAATAGCTGGCGTACTGGCGATAGGCCAAGCTTAAACCTTCGTTGTGAATGGTTGATGGAATTGTGGAGTGCCGAAATTCATCGAGTAGCGCAATCGACATGCAAATGTTGCTCGTGCGTGAGAATGTGACTGGCTTGAACTTGATCAGCTGTTTGCTGTGATCGGAGATCTCATTAAGCCGCAGTCCTGGTGCCTGATGCAAATGTGCGCCAATGAAATGCGCCAACAGCGTTTCATTCATCACCTTCGCACATTTCTCCGCCGCATGCATGGGACAATCGTATAGAAGTTGTTGTCGAACTCTTGTGCGACTTTCGACAATTTTCAACTGCTTGTAGAACTTGTGCTTGGCTTTCTCCAGAAAGAAACGCAATTGCCGCAAACGTTGCGCCAACTCAATGGTGCGTTCCTCCGGCTGCAACAACTCGTATCGATTGTTCAAATACTTGACACGTTGCAGCGCCAACTCAGCTGCGCGAGCATCTAAGACCTGGGCACCTTTGTGTCCCGTTTGCTGGGCATCTATCGATTTGAATTCGGCAAAGAGCGAGCTGCGATTCTCCACTGTCACCTGCTGATAAGCATACGGATTGTACCACACTTCGCTCAACTCATCGATCGATGATGACGCACTCATCTCACTTGTGAGTGAACAACAACTCGACTTGCTTTCCGTACTGAATTCAGCCAACGAATCGCTGCTCTCCACATTCGTTGGCTGCTGCTCCTGCTGACCACGCATCGCAACAACCACATCGCGATCGTCTTGCATTCGCGTTGTCCGCGGTGCCAGCAACATTTTCATCTCATTGTCGCAAGCTTGTTGCGATCGCATTTGCGCCACAACTTGCTCCGGCAAATTCGTGAATTTCTGTGTGCGTCGCAGTTCATGGCACTTCAATTGGTTCTCGTGTCGCTCTGCTTTCGAAGTCGACTCGCAGCGCTGACTATAAGCAAACTGATGATCTGCAAGAGGTGGAGATGGCAATTCTTTTTCCTGTTGTCGTTGCACAGCCTGACACCAAATACATTCCTTGTTGAAGTGCTCCTTACTCTCTTGGGCCTCATTCCGCTGCGACTTTAACGCGTATTCTATAGGGGAAAAGTGTTACATTAGTTGAGCTCACATTTTGAGATATTTTATTAAAGGAAAAAGTGTGGCAAGCATTATTAAACTTCAAATGTATTTAATGCTTATATTAAACATATGAAACCTATAAGAAAGCTAAGAAATCTGAGATACCCGCTACTCATTTTCAACATCACCATATTTTGCAAATATACCAAAAATATACCGTACGAAAGTTACAGTCGAGTGTGTTCGATACACGCTGTATAAGTTTTAAAATATACCAAACTAATATACCATAAAAATACTAAAGATATACTAAAAGTTATATTGGTATATTGATATAGAACAACATTCAAAATATACTGAGAGATCAAAATATACCGAATGTTATATTTGGTATATTGGGATAGTACTGCATTCAAAATATACTGAGAGAACAAAATATACTTAAAGTTATATTTGGTATATTGGAATAGTACTGCATTCAATATATACTGAGAGAGCAAAATATACTAAAAATTATATTTGGTATATTGTTATAGTACTGCATTCAAAATATACTGAGAGAGCAAAATATACTAAAAGTTATATTTGGTATATTGGAATAGTACTGCATTCAAAATATACTAAAAGTTATATTTGGTATATTGGAATAGTACTACATTCAAAATATACTGAAAGAGCAAAATATACCGAATATTATATTTGGTATATTGGAATAGTACTACATTCAAAATATACCATAGAGAACAAAATATACTAAAAGTTATATTTGGTATATTGGAATAGTACTGCATTCAAAATATACTGAGAGAGCAAAATATACTAAAAGTTATATTTTGTATATTGGAATAGTACTACATTCAAAATATACTGAGAGAGCAAAATATACTTAGAGTTATATTTGGTATATTTGAATAGTACTACATTCAAAATATACTGAGAGAGCAAAATATACTAAAAGTTATATTTTGTATACTAGAATAGTATAGCATTCAAAATATACTAAAAGTTATATTTGGTATATTGGAATAGTACTGCATTCAAAATATACTGAGAAAGCAAAACATACTAAAAGTTATATTTGGTATACTAGAAAAGTACTGCATTCAAAATATACTAAAAGTAATACTTGGTAAATTGGAATAGTACTGCATTCAAAATATACTGAGAGAGCAAAACATACTAAAAGTTATATTTGGTATATTCCTATAGTACTACATTCAAAAAACACCAAAAAGTACAAAATATACCAGATTGTACTGGTTCAACTATTTAGTTAATCAGGAGTTTATTATTTCTTTCCAATGTTTCTTAAATTATATTAAACGCTTTCCAATAACATCTCTTTAAAGAATTCTATTAAAGCTTAACGCTATTTAAATGTTGTTGTAATGAATTCTATTGTTAACTAATAGTATTATCACTTTAACCCTAAAACTCTAGAAGTTGAGTGCTTACCTTGTTCATGGCCATCGCCACGATCGAGTTTCCGATACTGATGCTGCTGCTGTTGATCCTGATCCATCATTGATTTCTTGGCCTGCTCACGTCGCCGCCACTCACGATCGCAGTCAGTCATGTAGATGAGCTCGAGTGGTGTCAATGGAATGCCCAATTCTTCGTAGTACATTCGCTGTCGAAAGAGCTGAACAAAACAAATCTCCACCTGGCTTGTGTCCTTCTCCTCCTCCTTCTCCTTTAACTCGTTCTCTTCTCCGCCCAGCTGTCTGTACGCCGATATTCTTTGGCTTGCTTCTGCTGCTAATCGCACTCCTGAGTTGGGTAAATGCGAATCGGGCAAATACCACTCGATGTCACGTACCAACTTGTGATACTCTATCGCCAATCCTTGCAGAATGCGTTTCGGCTTCGGTTTCGGTTTCTGTTTGCCTTTTGCTAGAGCAGAGAAAAGTGCTGTTGAGTTGACTATTGATTGTGAGAAATTCAAACACTTTGATGTGATTAAATATTTGAAAGTAAATTAAATATGAGCAACTTAATCGAGGCCTCAGTTGATCTGGCTTCTTGCAATTTCATTCGAAGCAGACAAACAATTATGAAATAAGTAAGAAAGCTACTGTCGAATGTGTTCAGATTGTGAAATACCCGCTAGCCATTTTGAATAAGAGTAATTTGAAATACTGAAAAAATACTAAAATATACCGAATGCTATATATTAATATAGTAATACATTCAAAATTGTATATTTTGTTATCAATTTTTATTTTCAATTTAGTATAACATCGATATACCAAATACAGTGTTTGGTATATTTTAATACGTTTGCGGTATTTGGTATATTCTATAGCATATGGTTTTATTGAAAACAGTAGCTACCTTGGTTGTTTTTTTTTTAACTAATTGAAATTTTTTCAGTAAATAATTTAGTTAATACTCTTTTCTTTTTTTTAAGCATATTCACTTTTAAGATTATTTCCTATTATTCTATTATATTAACTATATTTATTGGTGTTATAAGGAATGAACAAATTTTGTATTTATCTTTTTTTATACAATTTAACGCTGATGGAAAGCATAGTTCATAATTCTATAAAGACTTTATCAAAATAATGTCACCATAATTAATTGGTATTTATACTGCTAAATCGACTACAAATTCTTCCAAAAGACGACAATGGATTGAGAATATATAAAATATATACCATTTACTTCTAGTTGAAAGTCTCAAGTGTGATTGCCATTGCAAATAACATACTACTTACTTAGATCCCTATTCGCTTGATGTTTGGATGGAACCACAGCCAAGTCAGCAACTAATTTTTTCTGTTCCGATTGCTGCTCGTTGTTGTGTTGCTCCTCTAGAGAGTTGCAATAGTCGTTGCTTCTTGTGGTGGCTTTCTGTATGGAATTCTTGAGTCTTGTGTAGTGAAATTTCTTTTCCATATCTTATGTAACTAATTAAATTTGATTTGAACTTCCGAAAATAGCTTAAAACTTTCTGACTGACAATTAACTGAATACTTGATCCACGAAGAATATCATATTCGAAAATTTTAAATTTGTTTTAAATATATGCCGAAATATTCAACTCAAACACAAAATATTTCTTCGTTAAAAAGAGTGTTAGAAAATT
Source organism: Drosophila nasuta (assembly GCF_023558535.2). Lineage (NCBI taxonomy): Eukaryota > Metazoa > Arthropoda > Insecta > Diptera > Drosophilidae > Drosophila > Drosophila nasuta. The sequence continues at coordinate 20,531,760 of NC_083459.1, read as the reverse complement.
TAATTAATAATTTTTAAATTGCATTTTGTATTTGTTTTTAAATATTTTAGGATGTGGTAAACAAAGTAGATTACTTAATAAGAAATGCTTACGAATTATCTATAATTTTAATATATTTGGCATTTAACATTTGAACATATTTGTTCATTTTAACTTTATAATAATATGTCAAAAATGTATAATAAAAATAAGTTATTTATAAGTTATCATTTGTATATATTTTGTATTTAAAACTTTTAAAAATAATAATGAAAAAGTTTATAATAATATTATATAATTCGACATGCTTATTGAATTTGTTTTTCTATAGAAAATTAATAATAATTCTACATAAATTTTAATGAAATTACTCATTTTCTTTTTATCAATCAAATGTCTTAGATTTAGATTCTAGTTCAAATTCGTGCTAAAGTCGGAAACATTTAAGATTTATTATTCAATATAAATTTAAATTTTTATAAACCAATTTAGTCTTTAAATCTATTTGTTACTGAATAGGAAGTTAATAATTAAATTTGAATTTAAATTTAAATTGGGCTTTTATTTAATTAGTATTTTGGTAGGAACGAAAAGTAAAAACTTTCACAAAAAATTTCAACAGAATTACTCATTTTGTTACTCATAGATTCCAGTTAAAAATGGTGTTAAACACAAAAATATTTATTATTTTTAATACATTTTCAACACTAAATAAGAAGTAAGTAATAAAAAAAAAACAGAATGAGCTACTTAAATATAATATTGAATTATAGTTTTCACGTTCTTATTGTATTTGTTTTTCTAAAGAAACAACAAGTAAATAATTCTACAGAAATTAAAAAGGAATTACTCATTTTCTTCATATCTAACAAATGATTGTGTTTCGATTCCAGTTAAGATTCCTTTAAAAATCGGAGGTATCCGTATATAAAAAAAGATTTATTACTCATGTTAAGTTCAAAATATGTGTATATACTTATTATTTAGTATTTACTACCATTTTACACAATATAAAAAAAAAGAATACTAAAAGTGAAATGAGCTGTTTAAACATGAAATTGATTAGAAATATTTGCAGCCATCTGCAAAGACAAAGTCGAGACATTCACATAGTAAAAGTTGGATTATAGGTCTTGGGATATTAGTCGCTTATCGAAGACCGGACACACCTGCGATTGTTGTGCCTTTTTGGAGGTGAGTGAGTGAGGCATTCGATGGGCGGCCAGCTGCTTCGGAGGCTGATAAGTGTGAATAGTATACGTACTATATCGTTATAAAATAATTCGGTGTTTGACTGCTACACGCAGTCTTTAGTTGTCGATTGCCTCTGAAGTGGACACCTGTTTCCCTAGGCCAAGATAAGCGCGCAACAACAATGTGAAATGTCTCAACAATGTTTAAACACTTGCATATCATAAAAATTATACAGCGCGACAATAGGACAAGAATTGATAAAATAAAATTAACCCAAATGATTCACGTTTTCGATTTTTTGCAATTAATTTGACATCAATAATTACTGGCAAATAAATTAAAACATTTAATTCACAAAAATTGCTTTGTAATCTGGCATCAGCATTAACAAGATTTTAACATTTCTTGTTGATTATTAATTGTTCATGTTTAGTTAGCATTACTATTTCTGCCTCTCAGCGTTATCAGTCTCAACGACGCTTGAATTTAAACTGAAAAAACCCATTAGTAAGATTTTTATTTATGACTGCGGCTACTGGAAAAGTAGTTGAAGAATGTGAGCTAAAATTCAGCTAAGAAATGTTCAATTGATAATTTGCTGAAGACAATCGTTGTTAATTACTTGTGTTTAACAATTAAAACTAACGAAGAGGCTCTTGAACAGACAACAGCACAAACGACCTTGCTCATTATCAACAATTTTTTTGTGTCTTTTATTAACAAATATATTTTATTTTTGGTATTTATGTAGTCAGCGCTAGTCTACCCTAAAGTTAAGCCAGTAATTTTGTATTATTATTTAACCTTATATTATATAATATAAATACAAAAATAAATACATCAATCAAACGTTTGTAAATTTGAAATATTTATTATTTTTTATTACATTTTTTGGAAATATTTTGATTAGTTTTATAAGTAAATACTTTTTCAAGAAAAACAAATGAATTGTATCATATACATATGTACTTTAATTATTAATTGTTAATTAATTATTTACATTTTTAATATTATTTGTTATTACTTTTAATGATTTTTTCCCTAATTTATTTAAATCCGAAATATGAATATTATGATTATATATCTTACATTTTTTGCCTAATAATAAAAGTAAGGAATGTCGTAAATCGATTTTCTATTTAAAATTTGCTTTCCATATATCGTATTTACAAAAAAAAAACTTTATAATCAGTAAATAAAACATATGTAGAAATAATATTTACTATATATTGATGAAGAATAAAATAAAAATAAAATTTTTAAATGCTAAAGAAGCCATAATTAATAATTTTTTATTTGGTATATTTTGTACTCTATGGTATGTTTCGTATGTAGAACATACTATATGGATATACCAACTAAAATCATCGGTATATTTTAGTATATTTTTATTTATGACTTAGGTTTTTTTTTAAAACATGGCTTATTCGAAATTGTAGATATACCAATAATAACCTATGGTATTTTTTAATATATTATTTAAATACTTAAGAAGCCATAATTAATAAATTTTTAGTTGGTATATTTTGTAATCTATGGTATATATACCAACTAAAATCATTGGTATATTTTAGTATTTTTTTATTTATGACTTAGGTTTATTTTTAAAACATGGCTTAACTCAAAATTGTAGATATACCAATAATCACCTATGGTATTTTTTAGTATACTAAGTTCTTATACTTTGTCTACTTTGTCTTACCAATAGCGAATCAATTTATAATTTATTTATCAGTTAAGCTAGTTTACAAATTTGCTTAATTATTATTAGATAAATATAAAATAAAAAGACTAATCAACGTTCATTAAATACACAATCGAATAATTTAGTAAAATGTGTTTTGCCAATTGTAAATCAATTGATAATTTACAACTCCGATACTGACTGTTCATAATGAGCATTAAACAAATATAGTACAACAAAAGCAAATGAAAGAAACATTAATAATTGGTTGCTACGTATACGTGATAAGAGCTGAGAGCCATGACGCTAATATATTTTTACCCAGATCAATAAGCTGGCATTTATCCATCATTATCGCCAGGTGAGAGATCAATTAAGGTTTTGTTGCTACCAATCAATTAAGTACAGCGTGAAAAAACAACTGAAACGATTTCCAAAGCAACTAGCAACTGGGAATTTGTTGGCTTATCGCAATGATAAGCTTCATAGCGGGATTTTAATGGCTGAGCTGAGCGCTTTAATCGCCGCGAAATCAACAGCATTGATATCTTATCGTTGCTGCGACCGAGAGCGAACCGTGTGTGATAATAGTGTTCGATACTTTTGTTACTGCTTCAGTGCCACTCGATTAGTCAGTTGCTACTGAAGCGGCAACCTGACGAGGTGTACAAGAATAATTTCATAGTCTCGTATTTATCTTTTTTTTTTGTTGGTGAAATGTTAGTGAAGAGTGAAAGACTTCGGTTGCTGTTTGGCCTTTGGCTGTTGTTGCTGTTGTCGATGACAACATTGCAGCCGGTTGCCAGCAACTGCATTTGGTATGGCGAATCGCACAAGATCGGAGAACACGCTCAGAATTTGGCATACACCGGCGAAGCGCTGCCGCTGAACGATGAAGCCGCCGAGGCTGTGTTCGCTCGACGTTGTCCCACCTTTTACAAGGAGTACAAGGGCGAGAATGGTGACGAGGAGTTGAAACTGTGTTGCGATGCCCAGCAAGTGCATACAATGGACTCGGGCTTAACGCAAGCCGATGGCGTCTATTCGCGTTGTCCCACGTGCACAATGAACATGGCTCAAACGGTTTGTGCCATGACCTGTGCCCAGAATCATTCGCTCTTCTTGACCGCCTACCTCGACCTCAATCCCGATGGCGTTGACTTTGTCGAGCACATCGACTATCGGCTCGAGGACGCCACCGTCCAGGGTATCTACAACAGTTGTGCGGGCATTCAGCATCCGCAGACGGGACGTCCAGCAATGGATTTGGGCTGCGGAGCGTTCAATGCCAAGACGTGCACCTATCGGCGTTGGTATCACTTTATGGGCGATGCCGAGAACAGCGACTATGTGCCCTTTGTGATCAACTACATGTGGTCCGAGGATGCCGACGAGGGCAGCGATGCGATCTATCTCCAGCTAAATACCCTCGACTGTGGCCAGAGCTATGAGGGCAACTATGCCTGTGCCTGCATCGATTGTGCGGACTCGTGTCCGCTCACGGATGCTCCGACCGGTTATCAACCGCCTTGGCAAATCGCTGGACTCTATGGCATCACATTCATCGTTGCGTTGGTCATTGCGGTCGCCATTATGGTCTTCATCGCTTGGGGTGCAACGGGACATCGCAAGGCCTCGAATGTCTGCATGCCAACGTTGTATGGCGAATTCTTGTATCTCGGGTGTCGCGCTTGGGGCACATTTTGTGCCAAACATCCGGTGCTGGTGTTGGCTCTCTGCTCCTGGGTAATTGGTGGATTGGCTTACGGTGTCGTCTACATGAAGGTGACCACCGATCCGGTCGAGCTCTGGGCCAGCGAGGAGAGTCAGACGCGCATCGAGAAGGATTATTTCGATCAGCGTTTCGGTCCCTTCTATCGCACCAATCAGCTGTTCGTGAAGCCCATCAAAACAGATACAGTGAGTAAACACTAAGAACTACCTACATAACATATGTATATAATGGTAATTTTTTATTTATTTTTTGTTTTATTTCAAACTTGTTCAACACTTTTTGTTGGACAAATTTTCTCATTTTTTTAAATTCTTTCACTCAACTAAATTATTTTACTCGACTTTAAAACATGTTGTAAATATTTAATGTTTTTAAAAACATCATTGATTTAAGAAATTTAAAACTTTTTCTGCAATTAGCTGCAGCCATAATTAAACTGCTTCCGTTAACTTAAAGAGTTGTTATCAGTGCTCAAGAAAAAAAATCAAACATTTAATCAACAAAAGTGTTTAAAAAAGAGATTTATTATTAAAATTTTGTAGCAGTTCTATTTTGTTATTCATTAGTTAATTTGTAGCCGTTTTAGTTTCTTATCTTAATCTCTCTCTATTTCTTGGTCTCTCTTTTTGATTAGTTCACACATGAGACCTCCGATGGAGTGCTCACCTTTGGTCCGGCCTATGAGCAAAGTTTCCTCCAAGAAGTATTCGAGTTGCAGGAACAAATCATGCAACTGGGCATGGATGAAGATGCCGGACTGGATAAGATCTGCTATGCTCCTGTTCTATATCCGGGCGTGACGCCCACAGTCGATGATTGTTTGATACAATCGATCTACGGTTACTTCCAGAATGATATGTCCAAGTTCCAGAATTACTATGTCGACAACGACAACTACACCATTAACTATCTTAATCAAATCGAGGATTGCTTGCGGTAAGTCCATAAAAGAAATTACAAGTGAAGTGGTGTGAGATAAATTATTGTGATTAAAGCAAATTCAATTGGAGTGAAATCAGAATTTTTAAACTGCGATTTTGGTAACGGGAACTTTGATTAGAGAGCAGCATAATAGGCAAGTTTTGTGTATTATGTATGCGTAATAAACATTTTTGTTATAAACATAATTAAATACATTTAAATCAGCATCAGTATAAGAGCAAAATTTGGTACTGCAAAATTAATATAACAAAGCGATGGTAAGAAAGAGTTGTAATTTTTTAACTCCTTTGTTGTTACATTTATTAATTAATAGCACAATTATAAACTGTTCGCATTTTTACGTTAAAAATTAATACAAGAGCGCAATGTTAAAATAACAGCTGCTAGCTTTAACACTGTGTGTGACAAACCGATTTATTACGTATACGTAATATATTAGTCATATCATTTTAATATTATTATTAATTCAGTAATATTATTTTAGTTTAATACTTCAATAATGAATTTAAGAACACACTGTTAACGCAACATCTTTTATTTTATACACTGTACGTATACGTAATAAATGTAGAAGTATCGGCATTTTAAAAACCAATTTTTAGACTATTACAATTTATTATTATTTTAAAAACTAACATCATGGGGGGCTGTTAAGATAAGATCTGTCACTTCAAACACTGTGGGTTGCATACTTGTTTATTACGTATACGTAATATATGTAGTATCAACATTTATGGACTCTTAAAATGTATTATTTTCAAAATTACCATAATAACGGAACTAGTAATATTCTGGCTTATTACGTACACGTAATCCAAGACTGTTAAATTTTATTAAAGTAAAAATAATATAATATAATATAATAATAATAGTTAAAGTAAAAAATAAATAAAATACAAATAAAAATTACAAAAATCAATATTACAGCTGTTATTTTAACATTGAGCTGTTAGTTTGTCATAAAAAAAATTAAACAGTCTTGGATTATATATATATAAAATGATAATTCATATTACGCAGTTTTTTTTTTAAGAAATGTGTTTTACAAATTTAAAATTAATTCACAAAACCAAAGCTAACCTACAAATAAAAACACAGTCCGAAATTTAAATTGACTTTGGCATATTATAGGATTTCATTTATATTGATTAATTATTAGCGTTCTTATTTATTATAATTATTATATAACATTCACACGAATATTAATTAACTGATAATTAAGAATATTAATTGCATATAAGTAAGAACTTTATTAATAAACCCCTTTAAACCTTCCAATCTGTCCCTTTCGTAGTGTTCCCATGATGGAGGATTGCTTCAGCACCTACGGCGGCCCCATTGAGCCGGGCATCGCTGTCGGCGGCATGCCCGAGGTGCCAGTTGGCGAAGATCCCGACTACATGCTTGCCACTGGACTTGTGCTGACATTCCTGGGCAAAAATCAGGTCGATGAGACGCTGCTCGAACCGAACTTTGTGTGGGAGAAACGTTTCATTGACTTCATGAAGAACTACACCAGCGAACGACTCGACATCGCTTATTCGGCCGAACGATCCATTCAGGATGCCATCGTCGAGCTGTCGGAGGGTGAAGTGGGCACCGTTGTCATCAGCTATGTGGTGATGTTCGTCTACGTGGCCATCGCCTTGGGACGTATTCGCAGCTGTTTGGGCTTCCTTCGTGACTCGCGAATCATGTTGGCCGTGAGTGGCATCGTGATTGTGCTCGCCTCAGTGCTGTGCAGTTTGGGTTTCTGGGGTTACATCGGGATCACCACCACGATGCTGGCCATCGAGGTGATTCCATTCCTCGTGCTCGCCGTCGGCGTGGACAACATCTTCATCATGGTGCACACGTATCAGCGTTTGGATCACAATCGCTATGCGACGATACACGAGGCAATTGGCGAGGCCATTGGCCAAGTGGGGCCATCGATATTGCAGACGGCGAGCAGCGAATTCGCCTGCTTTGCCATTGGCGCCATCTCCGAGATGCCGGCTGTGAAAACCTTCGCTATGTATGCAGCTGCTGCCATTTTCTTTGACTTCCTGCTGCAGATCACCGCGTTTGTCGCTCTCATGGCCATCGATGAGCAGCGCTATCGCAATGGTCGCCTCGATATGTTGTGCTGTGTGCGCTCCAAGAAGTCCAACGGGGATTCGTCGCATGAGGTTGGCGTGCTCGAGAAGCTCTTCAAGAACTTCTATGCTCCATTCCTGCTCAAGAAGTGAGTATAAAATGTTGCTGCTACTTTATGGTATATTATAACTTTTTGCTGTATATAACACGCATCTTTGACATTATAAACTTTTTATATTCTTAAACCGTAAATCGAAAGGCATGTCGAATCAAATGACTATAAAAATTTTATAAGTTATTTATGAAATAATAGTTGCTTTGGCTAACAATCTGGTATATTTTGACCTCTATGATATATTTCAAATGTTGACCTTCATTAATATACCGAATATGACTTTTGGTAGATTTTATAGCGATATATTATTTAGTATATTTGAAGAATAATACTGCTCTGTTTTGCTTTTATTCAAAATGTGTAGCAAACCCGACTGTAGCTTTCTTACTTGCTTTAATGTAGTTCAATATTGAGATACCAATGAAAGCCTTTAGTATTTTAAAGTATTTTTTCAGTATTTTTATATGGCATATCAATCACAGTATATTGTTGCATTCTCTATTGATTTAATGTAGTACTATTCCGATATACCAATTATAGCATTCGGTATTTTTAGTATATTTACGGTATATTCATTTGTTATGTATTGCTTTTATATAAAAGGGCAACAATCTGTTTGATCTCTATGTTTTATTTTTAATGTTTTAATATTTTGATATACCAATTATAGACTTTAGTATTATTTTAGTATATGTGCAGTATATTAATTTTGTATATTTTTCTTTTACTGATTTCATTTATATTGATATATTATATATTCTTTATCGATATAGCAATTTTAAACTTTGTTATCTTTGTACTATTTTTTTTTTTATACCCGCTACCCATAGGGTAGAAGGGTATTATAACTTTGTGCCGGCAGGAAATGTATGTAACAGGTAGAAGGAGGCATCTCCGACCCTATAAAGTAAATATATTCTTGATAAGCGTCAACAGCCGAGACGATATAGCCATGTCCGTCTGTCGTCTGTGTGTCTGTCCGTCTGTCCGTATGAAACACTGGATCTCAGAGACTATAAGAGATAGAGCTATAATTTTTTTTCGACAGCATTTGTTATGTTTGCACGCAGATCAAGTTAGTTTCAAATTTTTGCCACGCCCACTTCCGCCCCCGCAAATCAAAAAAATCGAATAACAAGTGTAATTTTAAAGCTAGAGCTACGAATTTTGGTATATACAATAATTACTATAGTAGTTATGATTCCTGAAAATTTGGTTGCGATCAGATAAAAATTGTCGAAGTTATTTAGGAAATACTTTTGTATGGGAAAAACGCCTACTTACTAGGGGTCTGAGTTGCTTTGGCCGACAATCTGGCACATTGTGCCGTTTATGGTATATTTTGAATGGTGTACTATATCGATATACCAAATATACCATTTGGTATATTTTTAGTATTTTTTAGTATTTTCGGTATATTTTGAAAATGATACCGCAATATTTTGCCTTTATTAAAAATGGGTAGCGGGTATCTCACAGTCGAGCACACTCGACTGTAACTTTCTTACTTGTTTTGTATATTATTTTGGTATATTTTGCTTTTCTTACTTCTTATTAATTCGCCCTATCTCTCTCTCTCTCTCTCTTACTCTCTTTTATTGCAGACCCGTCAAGATCATTGTGCTGGTGATCTTCACTGTCGTTACTTGTCTATCGCTCATGGTTTTCCCCTCCGTTGAGCCGGGTCTCGATCAGGAGATGTCCATGCCACAGAATTCGCATGTGGTCAAGTATTTCCGCTACATGGACGAACTGCTGGCCATGGGTGCCCCAGTTTATTGGGTGCTGAAGCCGGGTCTCAACTACAGTCAGCCGGAGCATCAGAATTACATTTGCGGCGGCGTCGAGTGCAACAATGATTCACTCTCCGTGCAGCTGTACACACAGTCCCGTTATCCACAAATCACTTCACTGGCCAGACCAGCCTCCTCATGGATTGACGACTATATCGATTGGATCAGCATCTCCGACTGTTGCAAGTACAACATAACAACCGGCCTCTTCTGTCCCAGCAGTAAGTAAATTAGCTTTAAAGATTTATTTGCTCCCCTGTAAAAGAAATATTTCCTTCGATTTTTTGAATTGCTAAATATTTCATTTTGTAACTTTTAAGATTTATTCACTTCCCTATAAAGGGAATATTTCATAAGATATTTTGAATTAATGAATATTTTGTTTTTTTTTTTAATAGTTATTCTATTCTATATAGACAACTATTTATTTCGATAGTTGGAATTGAAAATTATATTTATATTTCTTTTTCTTATTTTCATAAAAGCATCTACCTAATATATTAAGTTGTTTCCTTTTGACTTTTTTTTCCAATTTATAATTGAATACAACCAATTATTTATGAAATATAGCAGAATTTTGCCATATTCTTCCATTTAAAATAAAATCATGAAGCAAAAACAACTAAATATTACTTTTAGAATATAATATAATCTTACTTTTATTTAAAGTGAAATATTCTTTTGCGATTTACTAGAAAATTTATAACAATTTTAAATATAAAATATTTAAACTTTTCAAGCGTGGAAAAATCCCATTTTTATATTTAATTTTTGTTTATTTTATTGTATTTTAATCACCTTTGTTTTGCTTACTTCCTTATAGATTCAAAGAGCAGCGATTGCTCACCGTGCGAACGAGAATTCACTGAAGATGGTTTGAGACCGAGCTCCGATACATTCGACAAATACGTTCCCTTCTTCCTTTCCGATCTGCCCGATGCGGAATGCGCCAAGGCGGGGCGACCTTCTTATGCAGACGTAAGTACAAGAAAGTTTAAATCACCCTTTTTTTATAAATCATAAGTTTAACATCACAAAATAAGATAACTAATTAATTTCTCCTTTTTCCCATAAAAAGGGTTTAAGTTTAATTCATTAATTCATTCCCAACACCACATAAAGATTGGTAGAAAAATATTTCTCTCACTTTCTACATATACCAACATTTCTATGTCTTCACAAAATTTATTTAATATCACAAGATAGATTTTAAATAAATACATAAATAAGAAATTAATCACAAATGCAATTCAGAGTCTGATTCTTTGTTTTTCACCTCGAAAAATATTTTTATTTGTGCCAAACCAAAAAGCTAATTTTATTTGTTTATTTAATCATCAAATATTCACATATTAAACAATTGCGGCTGAATACGCTCGCTGACATATCTCCACTGATGTATCTTCATTGATATATCTCTCAGACACACTTGACAAGTTTTTTCTCACCTGTTAAAAAAAAATACAATATTGAGTTCAATAATATTTGCACATGCTAAATAATGAATGCATGGAATTATTTTTGATTACAATTAAAGGAATCAATAATATCAAACAATTTAAATCTTATTTTTTTTCAATAATATAGCACAACTCTAATAAATTTATATTTCTAAAATAATATCCATACAAATATAACACCACAATTGAACTTTTAGGGATTACAATTTTATTAAGCAGGCGTAAATTAAAACAGAAAATACAGACCTTTAAAGAGCATTTAACTCGTATTTTAGTTTTCCTCGTTCACACTAAACTTAAGTGTAATACAAAAAGCTCTGACTACGGAGGATTTCGATACACAAAATATGTTGTTCTTAATAATATATAAACTAAAATAAATTAAACATTTTTGATTTAAAACAAATGATTAAGAGTTAATTCACTTTATTATTAATAACATATTTTATTATTTTTTTTTATAACAGCCTCAATTGCTTTGGCAACATATTGTACTGATTAATTCATTCAAACTTCAATCAATAATTAATAATGAAATAATTTATTTCTAAGCCTTTGCGACCAGTGCTTTAGAAATACTTTAGCTTTCATTTTAATTAGATTTAATCTTTTTAGAACAACAATAATAGTTGAATTAGGATTTATAATGAAATTTAATATAATTTATAAGACATTTGTGTAAATTTCTGAACTAATCATTGATTCGCCTTGTGTGTTACAGGCCGTCATCTACACATTAATAATACACAATCAATAATTAATAATGAAATAATTTATTTCTAAGGCTTTGCGACCAGTGCTTTAGAAATACTTTAGTCTTCATTTTAATTAGATTTAATCTTTTTAGAACAATAATAATAGTTGAATTAGGATTTAAAATGAAATTTAATATAATTTAAGAGACATTTGTGTAAATTGCTGAATTATTGATTGCATCATTTTGTGCCTTGCAGGCCGTCATCTACACATTGGACGACGATGGACTGGCGACCATTCTGGACACGCACTTCATGCAGTATTCGACGACATCGACGACATCGGACAAGTTCGTTTCGGCGCTGCGAGAGGCGCGACGCGTGCAAGGGGAAGTGAATGCGATGTTTGAAGAGAATGGCATCGAGACCGAGCTGTTTCCCTATTGCGTGTTCTTCATCTTTTACGAGCAGTATTTAACGATCTGGGACGATGCACTTGTCTCGCTCGGCCTCTCGCTGGCCGCCATCTTTGCTGTGACGCTGCTGCTAACGGGATTCGATATTACATCCGCGTTGATTGTGCTCTTCATGGTCATTTGCATACTGATCAATATGGGCGGCATGATGTGGGCATGGAGCATCACCCTGAACGCCATTTCGCTGGTCAATCTTGTCGTCTGCGTGGGCATCGGCGTTGAGTTTGTGGCGCACATTGTGCGCTCCTTTAAACAGGCTCAAGGACGTGCTCAACAACGGGCGCTTCACTCTTTAACGGTGACCGGGAGCAGCGTCTTGTCGGGCATTACGTTGACCAAATTTGCGGGCATTGTGGTGTTGGCCTTCTCCAAGTCGCAAGTCTTCCAAGTCTTCTATTTCCGTATGTATCTGGGCATCGTGCTGATTGGTGCAGCGCATGGATTGATACTGTTGCCGGTGCTGCTCAGTTTGTTGGGACCGTTCGATAATCTGACAAAGCAGCAGCGACGACACAGCAACGAATCCCAGTAGCTTAAGCAATGAGTGTGAGTTTGAGTTTGAATTTGAGTTTGAATGAATGCGTGTGAAATTTGTGATTCTAAATATATATTTTATTAAGGTTATGCTGAATTTGTTACATTTACCATATTTCTGTACATTTATGTTTTTTTTTTTTTTGTTGGCTATTTAAAATTAATAATAAACAAAAAAACAGAAGAAAAAAAAGAAAACAAGAATTGTTTTTTAAGTCATAAATTTGCATAAAACGTTTGCCGCCGTCGCCCACCCGCAAAATTCGACGCCTTCTTTATTGTTTATCGCCGTGGCACCTTTGTTTTTTATGGCATTAAGCGGCTAACTGCCGCGCACCGCCAAAACAATAAATAAGCAACTCGCAACAGCGTCGACGACCCCAAAACGAAGACGGCGAAAGCAAAGGAGATGGAGATGGAGATGGAGACGCAAGCGAAGCCCTTAGCGAACCCTCAACTACTGACCCTTAAAACCAACTCATGCCCTTCCCCTTCCCCTTCCCCTCCCCTATTCACATTCCACCTCCCGCACTTCGCATCCGTTTCGCTTTTGGCCTAAACGTCTTACGCCTTTTGGGCAAAACTTTGCCCAGATTTTTCAGTTGCAGCTTCTTCATTATGAGCATACACTTCAAACCAAATGAAAGCATAACGAATTTTCTACAAAGCACATAGCACATAGCACTTTTACTGAATAAAATTGTGCTCAAATCAAGAACAAAATCCTGAAACCATATTATAAGATACCGAAATTGAATAAAGAAGGGTTATTCTTAAATAAAAGTTAAAATTGAATGAACGGAATGAAAAATTCTTGAAACTAGATTCAAATGTTGAATTTTAAGATTGAGCACTCTAAAGTTTTTGTTGAATGTTAATTTTGACTTAAGAATAAACCTTAAGATTTAATGAAAAAGTCAGAATCTTATATCAAAATCAAACCTTTTATAATTTAGAATTTTTGTTACATAGTTTTTCATATTTATGAATGTTGTATGTTAGAAGTAAATTTTTTAAACATCACAATAAATTTAATAAATACTGTTTGTTTTGTTAATAAGTTAATCAACTTATTTGACAATCAACGGCATTTTGTTGACATTTTGTTTTAGTTTTGATATTATGCCTTTGACCCTCGGCCATAATTATGTATTAATTATTTGTGTACACGCAGAAAAAAATGCAATTTTAATAATTCTTTTAATTGCATTACATGCCATTAATAATTGTAATTCAATCACAAAACAATTTGCATTATTTACACAATTAATGAGTTAAGTATATTTCTAATTTATTGGTTCTCACAATTTAGATGATGGTAAGGAGCAAATGCATTTGAATAATATAAAAGAATATTCTATAAAAATAAGCCACATTTTGAAGACCCAAAATTTTACTAATTTTATATGAAAAGCAACAAAAATTATTGTAATTCCAATTGTATTTCTTTGGGCAATTGCTAAACTTCTGCTTTCCTAGATGAACCAACTAAATAACCAATGGAAAAGCTATAGCAACTAATATTTTCTTAAAAAAAGAAATATTATGTCCACACTACTAAAACATTCGTTTATTAAATACTATAAATAAAATTATTGAAGGAAAATGATTAATTTACATTCTTTGCCTATTTCTATGGCGACAAAATTTCAAGCAATTTTTATTACAACTTAGTTGCAATATTTTTTTTTTTAATAGTTTTATATGCAATAAAAGTAAATAATAAAATGCATTTGGAACAAAACTTTAAGGGTTTTTTTTGCTGTATATAAAGTAAAAATAAAAAGAAAACTCCTTATAATTCCTATTGAATTTCTGGGATTATTCCAAATTTATACTTCAACGATTTTAAGAAAGCGACTAAATATCTTCAAAATTACATTCAACTCTCCTTCAGCTTCCAATAATTATACTTTCGTAGCATTCAAATTTATATAAACCAAAAAATACTCAAAATTGAGATAACATAAACTCAATAATTCTAATTGTTATTTTTCAGGTAATATAAATATATTTACATTCGTTATCAATCAACAACAAAAACAATTTGAAGTTAGAAAATTATATTACTACTACTAAACTTTATTTCCACTTACAATTTAGATGTAGGTCAAAAAAACAAACGATATTTTTGTAATTAAGCATTTTAAGACCAACATTTTTCTTTTTTATATATAATCCAAAATAAAATTTATATTGTAAATAAAATTTCTTTGGTCAATTTCATAATTTCTTCTTTAGTTATAGAAAATGTATAAAATTGAAAAAATATCAACAAAATTCGAATTACAATATGTCTACTATAATTATAAAATAAATTTATATAACTCAAAAAATTACATAAAATTGAAATTGACATTCTAAAATTTCCCGAAAATTCAAATAAAATTAAATATTAATTTGAATATTGAGCTTTGTTTATTTCCACTTTATTTCTACTCACAATTGAAATGAAGGTTAAAAGTAAATAATTTTCTTTTTTTTAAGAATTAAGTTTATATAATTGAATTAATGAGGTGAGAGTATTTCGTGTTTCGGTGCTTCCCGCTTTAATTTCTTGATGGCTTTCCTGTTTTTAACTGCTCACCGCCTGCTGTTGGCCAGGACGCGTTCTGCGGCTTACAACACACACAGCAAGGAGCCGCCGGGCCAACAAAAACATTGCCCAATGGTCACGCACACACACAGCAGAGAGAAAGAGCGAAAGAGCGAAAGAGTGAGTGAGAAGAGAGTGAAGAGAGAGAGCAAAGAGATGTGCACGGGAATTTAACTCCAAGTATGAGTGTAGTGTTTTTAATTAAAATTAATAAAGTTTATAGTGGTTTTTATGTGCCTCGTCTTGGTGCGAGCTGAAGCTCTCTGCCTCTGCCACTTCACTTCCCCTTCTCCACCACCTCCGCTTTTTTTGGTGGAATATATTTTTGTTGCTCAGCGTCGCTCGACGCTGCTGTTTTGTCTCAAGTGTCTTGCCCCATCCGGGTGGCAAAGCAAACCACGAAACGAAACGAAATGAGATGAGAGAAACAAAAAAAAAACGGAAAATCACTTAATGCCATTGAACCCCTTCCACACACACACACACACACACACACACACACACACACAGCCGAGTGGCATGCCACGCAATGCGGCATTGCTCATCAGCAGTGAAGGCACTTGAAACGCGTAATTTGAAATGTATCAACTAATGCATATGGCTAAATCAATTTGCAATTAACAGTGTTCCAAGTGTGTGTGCGTATGTGTGCGTGTGTGTGTGTGTGTGTGTGTGGGTGAGCTGAACAACAGATGAAGTGCAAATTGAAGTGCCCCTTTATCGACCACCTCTTTCTCCCCTCTTTGGTGCTGTCTCTCCTCTTCATCTTTGCCTCAGCAGAGTATGTGGCCTAAATGTTTTTCATTTTCCCACATAATTGCCATTACAAAGTACTTAACTCTGACAATGCCAAGTGTTAATGCTCAATAAAAATAATAAATAACAACCAACACAAAAATATATCTAGGCTGATGAATTTTTCGAGTGCACAACTGACAAATACCACGTATTTTATGGCTGAATATGATTGTGAAATATCAAAGAAACTTATTTTAAATAAATTAAATTTGAACACTTACAAATTTAATATGGAATTTTAATTCATAAAAAAAAATATTTGTGATGTACAAATAAGTAAAAATCTTTGAAATTTAAATTCAACTTTCTTTATGTTATTTTCAAATTTTTATATTTTAATTATATTTAAAATTAAAGCTGTTAAAATTCACACGAATTTCATAACTAAATATGTTTTAAGTATATTAAAGAAATTTTTTTGAAGTAAGTTTAATTTTAATGCCAATATTATGAAAGAAAATGTCAAAATCGAACTTTAATTCATTAAAATAAATTTATCTTCGAAATTTCAATTTTACTTTTTTTATTTTAATATTTTGATATTTCAATTATACTTAAAATTTAAAAAGAGTTAACTGTTAATTGCAATCCTTCATGTAACAAAACTAAAAAACATTTTAAGCAATTTTAAGAAACTCTTTTGAAATAAGTTTAATAATGAAATAATACAATAAAAAATGAAAAGTTCGAAGATGAAAATTTAAATCATAAAATAAAATCTTTAAAATTTCAATTGTCTTTAAATGTGATATTTAAAAAAAAAATTTATATTTTAAAAATGTTTAAATTATATCACGCATTTTATACAGAAAAAACATTTTGGAGAAAAAAATGCAAAGATGTAAATTTAATTCATAAATATGTAAAGTAAAACCAATCTTTGAATTTTTATATTATCCTTAAATTTAAAATAAAGGTTAACATAGAATATTATATCTATCAATTAAATATATTTTTGTTTTTCTAACAATTTAAACAAAAGATACAATTTTCTTTATACAAATAAGAAATGTTAAAAATTAAATTTGTTAAACATTTTTTATTTCTTTTTATAAGCATAAACTAAAATTCACTAAAATTCCAAGTGACTTTTCTTAAGCTATTTTAACTTTATTTCTATTTTATTACTAGTTTAAGTCTTCTTACCATTTAGGTGAAGGCAAAGTCGCTGTCAACTGCAATTGTCAAGCACTAAGAGGTATTATTATATGTACTCTAAATGCTTGCATACCAAAAAGTTATCTAGGGCAGAATGTATATATAAATTCTATATATGCATGGAAGTCAAGGCATCTTAATGTTCTTTAAGCATTTTCTGTGTTAGCTCACCTGCCAATTCTTAAACTAATTAAGGCTTACAACTTTGTGGCAACTCTTGGAAAAGTGTAGCTACCGGATTGCAACTGACGTTTTTATTAGCACGAATAAACTCACAAAAATCAATCGATGGGCTGGCAAAATGCATTTTAAATAAACTTGAGACACATTTTCGGCCTTAAACTGAAAACATACACTTTCAGCTTTAAACATTTCATCCTTTTCTTTTTCTTTTAAACTAACAAAAAAATTAACTGAAAAGATTGTGGAAAAGTCTTTTAACATTTGTAAAATGTGAATTATGATTGTATTCCAAAATAAGAGCAATAAAAGGGCAAATCAATTTAATAAAACTTCAGACATATTTTCGGCTTTAAGCTTGATTTTGAAAAATGAAAATTAGCTAAAAAAAATATACTAAAAAAGACTTTAAGTCATTTGTAAACATTTGTGAAATATGAATTATGTTTGTACCCCAAATTGTGAGCAATAAAAGCGCAAATTAGTTGATTTAAATAAATAAAATTTTAAATAAACTTGAGACACATTTTCAACATAATCTTTCAATTAAAAAAAAACTGAAACACACACTTTCAGCGTTAAACATTTCATCCTTTTCTTTTTCTTTTAAACTAACAAAAAAATTAACTAAAAAGATTGTGGAAAAGTGTTTTAACTTCTGTGAAATGTGAATTATGATTTCAAAATGAGCAATAAAAGGGCAAATAAATTTAATAAAACTTCAGACATATTTTCGGCTTTAAACTTGAATTTGAAAAATAAAAATTAGCTAAAAAAAAAGATACTAAAAAAGTCTTTAAGTCATTTGTAAACATTTGTGAAATATGAATTATGATTGTACCCCAAAATGTGAGCAATAAAAGCGCAAATTAATTGACATTTTGTGCATAGAAACGTGCCAGAAACTCGATGCGAATGTTTTCGCTGGCAATTTTGTGGCTAATTTTCCACACTTTCCAAACGAGGCTCATAAAAGTGAGTGTGTGTGTGAGTGTGTGCGAAAAGATTCTGGATGAAATTACCCGGTAATACTCGATGCTTAAATGGGCATAGGAAGCATTTAAATTAAATTTTATGCATACATACATATTTATTAATCGGTCATTCGGTTCAGCCATATGCCCCGCTTACACACAACTCGCCCTTTCCCTCTGTTTGTTGTAATTGTATCTCTGCATTCGCGTTTGTATCGCTGTGCATCTGTATCTGTATCTGAGTGCAAACCCGAAAACAAAATAGAACAGAATTTCAAACGGAAATTCAGTCCGATTGGCGCCTGATATAATTTGTTGTTTACGTCATTGCAGCTGCGATTTAATTTAATTTCCATTTTATGCCAGTTGCATTTAATATTCTTTCATAATTTCTCGTTTAAATGTGTGGGCATTAAAATGTTTTTTTTTTTCAAATGCATCATGTGCTGTAAAAGTCTGAATAATTATAATAATAATAATAATACAAAATATATATTTCATATATATTCCCAACATTTGCTACTAAGTTATAATTGTTCTCTGGAACACAGATGTTATTCAAGCAACAATTTTAAATCCAAAGGTAGATTTTCTGCTTTAATGTGTTTATTTATTTGTGCATACAAATGCGTATAGAAATGTGCAACTACAGGTTAAGCTGCTCATCTAACTCTCTCGCTCTCGGTCTCTCTCTCTCTCGGTCTCTCTCTCTCTATCTCTCTCTGTTGATAATTATACAAATGTGTGAAGCGTGGATATGAAAATGCATTTGCTATTTTCATTTCAAATCTTTACTGCGCATTAGAGCCATTAATTCACACAACAGCTGGCCATTTTATTAAACTAAAATTGCAATTGCATACAGCACATTGCGTATACGAAGAGTAAACAACTATCTCCTGCTTTAACTATCACTAGGTATAAAACACAATTAACTAAGAAGTATTTTTTTATCTTAGATAGTTTTTTATGTTATTTTTACTCTTTTTCCGATATTTTCTATATATTCGAATATTTATTTTTATAAACGAAATTTCAATTGCATACAGCAGATTGCGTATACGAAGGGTGAACAACTGCCTTAACTAACGCTAGAAAGAAAATTTATAAAATTATTTGCATATTTGTCTTATTTTTACGCAATTTCCATTATATTTTATTTTCTGTTATTTGTTTTTAGCTTTACTAAATATAAAAGAAATAAATAAATTTTATAAGAAAATTAACTTGTTTTTTTTATAGGTTTTCAATGTTTTATAAATTCGTTAATATTATTAAATTTAATACGTAAACGTAATACATGCAGTAGAAAATTAAGTATACGAAGAGTTAACATCTATCTTTTTAAGCTGCTTTTAATATAGCATAATTTTCATCTGGTCTCACTTAGAAAAAAAATACGTATTGTCATAATTAAGAAAGTCTTTTCTAAGTTTAATGTCACAATCAACGAAAAATTATTTTATGTTAGAATTGGAAAACATACTCGTATTAAAACTTTTTTGGTAGAACCAAATTCTTTAGTTAATTTGAGTCATTTACGGATATTCTATATATTTTAAATCAATGAATTTTTAGCTAAAACAACAATGTTTTTATCGTATACGTAATATGCGAAATATAAAATAACTTATACGATAGGCATTTGCAACTAATTACGTATACGATAAGTTAGCATCTACTTTTTTTTAAGCAATTACTCTCTAGCTCGAGCTTTATTAAAACAAGTCTTTAAGCGTAATACGTAATATGTGCAACGTCAGATTACGTATACGAACTGTTTACAACAAAAATTTTAACTCATGTAAAGCTGCTGCAATTGATGTTAAGTCCATAGTTAATCTTAATAATTCAAATTAAAAAAGAAGAACAAAAACCTGAAATTTTTATTTTAATAAACAAAATGAAACTATAGGGGAAAATTAAGTGGAAAAGGCCAAATAGTTGTTATATATTTTTATATTAATGAGTTAGTATAATGAATATATTATTGGAAAATAGGAAAAACAATTGTAGGATTCATTATCATTAGTTTCATTAATTACACTTTTGGTATTGACGCACGCGACATGTTCGTCAGAGAGATCCGTTAATTGTTAATAAATTAAAAACATATTGAGAAGTAACAATAATGAAAGTTATTTGAATTAATTGGTAAATATTAAATCAATTTATTTCTAGCCGCACTGATTACATTGCTCTGCAGTAATGTGTTGCAATAAATGATTTTGCATTTCGACGAGATTTATTGGCATACTTAATTCAACCAAAATTGACTGGACTAATTTCCCAAAAAGGTCAAACAGCTGTATTTTGGTCAATAACAAGCACTAAGCCGACGTAATCTCTCTTTCGAGTCATTTAAATTGTTTCATTCCGAAAGGGAGGCAGAACAGCCGAATAAAAAAAAAAAAAAAATTCTTTGGTTTAATCATTTGACCGAAATGGTTTTTGCTGGCTTTTGGTCGAATGCTTTTTAATACAAATTAATGCCAAATTAGGGAAGCTGAATTCAATTGTGAAAGTTAACCATCTACAAAATGCTATCTAAAACTTAATTAAAGCAACAGCCAAACGCAATTTTAATGTTTTGGAATATTTAATTTATTCATTTGTCGAGCTAAAAACTGGTCTGCAAAATGCTCATCCTCCTTCACCTCCTTCTCCACCACCTCCACATAGTCGCACACTAATGCAGTTTATAGTCATGCGTCGAGTCCATAGACCATAGACGAATCAGTAATTTATAAACGTGCTTATAAGCCGCAAATCCAATTCGCGTTTTCCTAAAATTACGGTTGGCAGTGCATTTGCAGTCCAATTTTCACAGCCAAACAACTGCAAAACGTTGCGACATTTTCTATACGACTATTTTCCTGTAGCACTTGCTTTGGTCCCCAAAATTATTATTACTCCCCGGAGGCTAACACCACCGAGAGGGAACTGCTTTTGTGTGTGCGTTTGTGTGGAACCTGGACAGAGAGCTTAAATTTGGCTATCGCATTAGATACTCGTACTTATCCCTCTCCCTCTCCCTCTCACTCTCTCACCCCCTTCCTCTCCCCGTCTCGTCGGGCAACGCTAAGCGGCTAAATAAATGGGGAAGCTTGTGGAAATTTAATTGAAAATGTAAATAGTATATATGCACATATGAATTAACCCATCATACTTAACATCGTTGGTCGAGGCTTTGTCGAAGTCGCATAGCTCAAGAAAATAAGTTAGGGGAAATGCCAGAGAAATTACAATAAATGAAAATATATCAAAGAAATAAGATAATGCTAGACAAGCGTAAATTAAAAGCACATTTGTATTTTGAAATAAGATTAACACACATTTTAAGGCTTTGAACAGAAAATAATATTAAAATGTATTCGCAAAGCTGTACAAAAATAAGTTAGGGAAAATTACACAGAACTAACATTAAAGGAAACTAAATTTTAGGATAAAAATTATAATCTTATTAGACATTTTGCCAATTCAACAATGCATTTTTATACAAAGTTATTAAAGTACAGCTTAAAATTATAGCAACATTCATCTTCTAATTTATCCTTTTGATAATACAAATTAGCCTATCATTTCTAATAGGATAATAACCAACATAAAACAGTATAGTTAAAAGAATTTATGTTGGATATGCGTTATACAGTAAAACAATTTCAAAATATGAGAATTGGAAACTGTGTTTTAAACACACGATAAACAAATAATGGTAAATAAATGCAATTCAAATCCAGTTTTAAATCCGATAATGCACATTTATTCAAATATACCACTGAAAATACAAATTAACTCATAAAACGATGTCAAAGTAAACAAACAATTTTAGACAAGTGCAAATTATAGTAAATGTAAGCTGACATTTCCTTAATATAAATCGCATAATTTCTGATATTTCGAATACAAATTAAACGTATTAAGCTTTATGTAGTTGAAACCGTTTTCAAATAATCTAAGTAACAATAACAAAACTGCATAATTAAAGAATTTACAACAAATAGAACTGTATCAAAATAAGCGAATTTTGTTGGAAGAGTATAAATTAAACGAATATTTGTATTTTGAAATCCGATAATGCACATTTATTTGAAAAATAAATGATAGAAATATGAAATGCATAAATTAGAATGCCATTGAAAATACAAACAACTTGAGCTCAGTTGCGTTGGCAACTCAATGAGCTTAACTTGCAAACAAATAAGAACTCAAAATGTCGAATAAATTTGTATAAATTATGCAGGTTCGTGTCATTCAGGCACTTGACGACAATCTTGAAGAGGTAAAATAATATATTTGCTTACAAAAGAGAAAAAAAAAAACATATATGGGAGATTAAAAAATTGAAGACGAAAGACTAGACAAATAACATTAATGGGTTAATGTGCCACAGCATTCAGATGTGTGTGTGTGTGTGTGTGTGTGTGTATGCATCTGCATACAAACACAAATAAGGAAGCTAGAGTCGAGTGTGCTCGACTATGACATACCCGTTAACCATTTTGAATAAAAGCAAAACAGTGAGGTATTAATTTTAAAATATACCGAAATAATATACCACAAAAATACTAGACTACGCTGAAGGTTAAAATATGCCATGAAGTGCAGTATTTTTTAAATATACCAAATGAGTATACCACAAAAATACTAAAAATATACTACATGTCACATTTGGTATATTGGTGGAGTACAACATTCAAAAATATACCATAGAGTGCAAAACAGTACAGTATTATTTTTCAAATATACCAAATGAATATACCACTAAACACTAAAAGATAATAAATGTCATATTTGGTATATTGGTGGAGTACTATATTCAAAATATACCATAAAGTGAAATAGTAACTTTTTTTCAAAAATACCAACTTAATATACCACTAAACACCAAAAATACACTAAATGTCATAATTGGTATATTGTTTGAGTACTACATTCAACATATACCATAGAGTGACAAAAAGTAACGTTTTTTCAAATATACCAAAATAATATACCAAGAAACACCAAAAATATACTAAAAGTCATATTTGGTATATTTGTCGAGTACTACATTCAAAATCTACTACAGAGTGCAAAACAGTACAGTATTATTTTTCAAATATACCAAATTAATATATCACTAAACACCAAACATATACTAAATGTCATATTTGGTATATTGGTTGAGTATAGAGTGCAAAACAGTGCAGTATTATTTTCAATAATATACCATATTAATATACCACAAAAACACTCCGCCTACATTTTCTGCAGCCACGCAAATATTATAACCTTTTACCCTTTGGGTAGCGGGGTATAGAAATGTTGAACTAAATTATAACAACAACCTCAACAAATGTGCACACACAATTTTGAGAAATTTCATGCAAAATACAAAAGTAAAAGCAGTTTATAGTGCCAGCGCACACCGCAGACACCGAAACCGGTGGCATCAGCATCAGCAGCAACAGCAACAACTAAAACAACAACGGCAGTTGGATCAACAACAGCATTAAAAGCTGCAGCATTAAATGGTGCACGTTTCCTAGCCAAAAACATAACGAAAATGTCAAACACACATTTGACCAACACATTGCCCGAGCCCAGCATGAAATGAACAGTGTCCGAAAACAGTCTGTGTACCGATGTCCTCCCCTCTCTCTCTCTATCACTCCCTCTAGCCGTCTCTCTCCTTCTCTTTTTGCTGGCTCGCAGCATCGCTTCAGCTGTCTGTCCAACTGTCTGGCAAATGCATTTTAAGTGTTTTGCTACGAGTGCATGATATGGCTGATTGGTCGCTGGCCTAGAGACAGCGGGGTATATTTTGATAACGATGATGATGATGATAATAATGATGATGATGGCCTATTCCCAAAGGGGGGAAGAAACAAGGAACAGGAGATTGGCATCGGAGACAGCAAGCATAAATGCAAAATGTCGCTGACAATCGCAGCAAAATGCTTAAAAATCCTGCCCAAGATGATGGAAATCGATTGACTGACTGACTGGCTGCTTGCCCGATTGATTGATTGATTGATTGCACTTGCTCGCTTGGCACACAATTTTTAATTAATTGTGCTGCAATATTCAGAGTATTGTTAATGCGTTGTTGTTGTTGTTGTTGTTGTTGTTGGCAACAGCGAAAATGAAGTGCATACAGCAATCATTATAACACATTTTCCCTCCGCTTCTTTCGCTCTTATTATAATTATAATTATAATTATAATTATAATTATTTTCATTGTGCTCGCTGCTAGATGATCCAATTAATGGCGACACATACACACACACACACACACACACACACACACACACACACGCAGACACACATATATCACAATATCCATATGAATAAGGATATAAATATTCATTTTTAATATACAACAACTAGTCGAAGAGGCCCAAAGGCGAGTGTTCTCGACTGCGTAATATCCTTACTACAAGTTTATTGGTAAAAAATAGTAATTGCTTATTTTTAAAAATAAATAATTACAAAAAAAAGACTTTCCTTTTTAAGCGAACTATTAAGTTAACCAAATGAGCGACTATTAAAATTTAAAAATGAGAATTCCAAACAACCACAAGTAAACAATCTAAGAAAATACAAATGAAATAAAACAACAGTGATTTATATATGGCTATATTATACGATTAAATGCTTATTAAAAATAAAATAACCAAAATTAAAACAACCAACGATAAATAACATTTATTTTTGATTTTAATTAATACATAAATTTGAAAATTATGAATCTGAATATAAACTTTTAAAAATAAACGATTAAATGTTTTACAAAACTAAAATATATAAATTAAAAGTAACCACAATTTAAAACTCATAGAAAAATAACATATTGAAAAACTTAAATTAACGCTATACTAAAAGTAATGTTTATTAGCTTAAATATTCTAAGCGATTGAAAAATTATAAAAAAGTAATATACCAAAATTTAAGTAAGCTGAATAATATTTATTTGTGATTATAAATCAAACACAAATCTGTAATTCAATTACCTAAACTGCAAAGCTTTTCAAATTAAATGAATAAATGCTTACAAAAACGTAAATATACAAATTTAAAATTTGAAATCTTGGAACACAGCACATTACTTCTTTATTTTTGCTATTTTTTTCGCGATTAAATTTTTATATACATACATATTTGTAGAATGGGGTTTTTTATTGAAAATAGTTAGCGCGTTTCTCACAGTCGAGCACAGTCAACTGTAGGTTTCGTACTTGTTATTATAAAAGGATAAGTTTTATAAATACGAAATTAAAATACGTATTTAAAATCAAAAATAAAAGCAACTTTTGCTGTTGTCAGCATACAATAAAGAAAATCTACTCCCGATTGTATTTTTAGTTTGTAAATAGGAACCACAAAGAAATTGTCGAATTTGCAGCGATTTCATTTTGCGAAACAACATCGATAATTTCGTTGGTTTATTCGCAGCCACTGTTCAATTAAAGCCGTGCCCAAACAATATCAATTAAAAGCACCGCGTCCTGATTGATGCAGCCCACTGGTTGACTGCCTCCAGCATCCTTTGTGATTTATCACATTTGTTTGTTTGAAGCTGCCAGCAAACGGCAAAGGGAGAGGCAAAGGCAAAGGCAAAGGCAAAGGCAGAAAAGAGGCAGCAGCGATGATGGCTACACAAAAATAATATCTTTGTTGCAAAACTAGAGGCAGGCATTTGCTTATCGCTGGCGCCATTGTCATTTTAGTTTTTTTTTTTTTTTCGTTTCTTCTGTGTGTGTTGTCAGCCTTGTTTATCGCAATTATGAATCTTACTTATGCCAGGATACAGTTTATTAGAGCCGAGTCTGTGTCTCTTTTCACACCACACACTCAATAAGTTGAAATGTAACACGCACATTATTGTGCGTTGGCTGTCGCTTTGCATAAACTATGCACAGAACATATAAAAAATTCAACATCTCTATAAATCACTTAAAAACGCTTCGTCAAGCAACACAATTCATTATTGAAATCAATAATTACACACACATGCCGGCTGCTGAGGGGGGAAAAAACTCAATTTGTTTTCTATTCTGAAACTGAAGTGTGTATAAATAATATGTAAAAATGTCGTTTTGAAATTCAATATGCGTTGCTTTTGTTTACACTCTTTGCCTCAGGTAAATTTGTGTTTTCTAGTTTTGAAAATTAATGCTGGATAAATAAACAATTTAATTGACAACAGCTGCATTTGTCGTGCGTATAAATTTACCCTAAGCCATTGGAAATAATTTACGCAAAAGTCATTCAAAGATTTTACAGCGCTCAACTCCAGCAGTTGCCATCCTCTGGTTAAATTATACACACAATTATAAAAGTAATTTGCTTATATTAAATCTTTTCAATTGGTTAATTTACTAGAAAAATATTATAGATTTTATATTTTGTTCATCTCTCATATCGCTTAGCAATTGCAACGTTAAAGTTGCAAGTTTTTAACATAAAATTGAAGAATTTAATCCGTTTTTGTTGCTCACACAAGTTACTTGTATTTATTTATAGTTTATCATTACTTAAATATAAAAACAATGGAGCAGCAATAATAGCTTTACACGTCCTGAAAGCCAATGAATATGTTTATTAATTATGCACATGCACTTTTCATGCTTTCACATTTCCAATGGCATTGCCATTGAATAATTGATATTCTAAACGAAACCTAATTAGTGCATTTGCTTTTTTCGTCGCATTCTGTAAGGTTTATGTGAATGCGAAATTATTAAATGTATTTTCACTCAATTTTTGTTAGGTAAATAAATCAAATGGTAAAGTGAAATATGATTTAGATTAAAATTAAGAATTGCGGGAATCATTTTAATAAATCAAAAGAAACATTAAGTTTGCAAATATACTATAACTTACTATATCGATATATCAAATAATACCAAGTGAATATACTAAGAAATACTGAAATTAACATTTGGTATATATGTATATCCCATTACCGTTTGGTATATTTACAATACCATTACCATTTGGGATATTTTAGTATTAAACTTTGTTGGGTTTATCGATATAGTACTATCAAACTATATCAATATACCAAAAAATTACTGAAAATATACCGAATTATCATGTTGAGTATTTTTAGTATTTTATTATGGTTTTATTGAGCATCTCACAGTCGAGCACACTTGACTACAGTCTTCATACCTGATTAAGAAATACTGAAATTAACATTTGGTATATATGTATATCCCATTACCATTTGGTATATTTACATTACCATTACCATTTGGCATATTTTAGTATTAAACTTTGTTGGGTTTATCGATATAGTACTACCAAACCATATCAATATATCAAAAAAATACTGAAAATATACCGAATCATCATGTTGAGTATTTTTAGTATTTTATTATGGTTTTATTGAGCATCTCACAGTCAAGCACACTTGACTACAGTCTTCATACCTGTTTTTTAATTGAGTGAAAGAAATACAATTCGAAAATAATGCTTAATAAATTTTAATAAAATTGTTAAATATTACTTGCAATCAAATGCATAACAAAACAATAATTTAAAAGTGTATTTAACTACTTTATAAAGGTTATTAAGAATTCGTTTACAGACGCCTCGCAGTTATTTTGTAATACATTTCAGTCTTACCTTGACTCCTTGAATTTTATTGGCTTAATAAAGTTTCTTGCTATTTACGCGAATAGCAACGCAAACGGCGAAGCCAGCGTCATCGTTGCCGTTGATCGTCAGTGCTAAAAGAATTTTGTGCAAACTTTTTCGTCAATTCCATGACGTTGCGTTACAGTCAACGCGAATGAAGCACACACCCACGCATCCCCTCTCTTACCCCCTCTCTCTCTCTTGACCGTTTGTCGTCGTCGGAAATGGGCGGGGAGGGGAAGTTGGGGGTCCATTGATGCACGTCTTTCCAGTCTATTACTATCAGCATTTTTTTCTCACTTTTCACTTTGGCGCATTTTGTTTTTTCAGTTAACAGTTTATTGACTCCGCTCAACTTGTCGCCGTTATAATGTCAGCAAATTGTTAAAATGCTTTGTTAGGAATTTCAAACAATTTTTTGGCGGCTGCTGCTGCTGCTGCTGCGTTGCACATAGCGGATATTGTAGAGGCAACAGCTAGCTTCACCTATAGCTATAGCTATAGCTTCAGCCGATGCCGAGCTGTTGTTAGCTATGAGCTGTGTGTATCATGTGTTTCTTGTTTGTTGCTCTCTCTCTCAAAAAAAAAAAGAACAACAAAAAATAGTTGGCTGCTGTTGTTTGGGCTTTGTGGGTAATTTGCCAACAACAACAAGAACTACAACAAAAATAATAATAATAATAATAATAATAATAATAGTAATAAGAAAAAGAACAACAACAGCAGCAACAACAAAGGTTCACTTTTAAGCGTTTGAACTTTGCAGTCATAAAATATTTGTTAAGCATTTTGCGCTCAATTTTCTTTTTAACCATTTTGGCTACAGGTCGACACAGCCAGCCAAAAATAAAAGCACAAGCTAGAGCGAGAGCGAGAGCGAGGCAAACAAACAAAGCTCAGCCTTTGTGCCTCTGCCTTCCTGCTGTCTGTCTGTCTGTCCGTCTGTCGACCAAAATAATAACCAATTCGTAAGCACTATTACTATGCCCTACAGCTAAAAGCCACACCGAACTGAAGACCGCTCCGCTTCGTGTGTCTCATGTCCCATGCCACCAGGCACCATTCCGCCTGCCCCTTGGGCCAAATGCCCCCTTTTTCTCCCCCTAACAACAACAAAAAAAAACACGAATAAAAATTGACCAACAGCATAACTGAGAGGCGCGCATTCAGAGAGCATTTGACCAGTTTTGTGTCGTGTTGTTGTGTAGTCTCAGCGCTTGAATAAAATTTAGGCACATTAGCCAAAGAGCGAGTGCTTCTATTTTTTTTTTGCTGTGTTTTTTTCTGGTTTGTGCTGTGCTGTTTGTAACATCCGTTCCCAAAATCCTGATGCGATCCAGCCGCATTTGTACTTGACTATGTATCAGATACATTGTAATGCTTAAGCTTAGCTTGCGACTAGAGATGACGGCGTGACGAATACGAAAGCAATATAAAATGTTCAGGAGTAAGCTAGAAATATCTGAATTAAAATATTTTATTTTATATATGTTAAATAAAAAAAATTAAAACTAAAAATAAAAAGCGGTATTGTAATGTAAATAAAAATAATCTTCTATACCGATATAATACTGAAATATACCGTAGGTACATCTGGTATTTTCGTATATAAAATACTGACACCTCTTAAATACACCAAATTAATATACCGACAAAATACTGAAATATATCGAAAAGTATGTTTGGTATATTCTATATACCAAATTATATCACTTCTTAAATATTCCAAATCAATACACTACAAATTTACTGAAATATACTGAAAAGTATATATGGTATATCGACCACATCTTAAATATACAAATTTAATATACTGATAAATACACATATGTATGTATAAGAAATTATGTCACAAATTAAATATACCAAATTATTGTAAAATACGAAGAATACTGAGATACACTAAAAAGTAAATCTGTTGCCATCGTATAAGAAAAATACTGAAATAATCCGAGGTGTATATCTGGTATATTGCTAGAAGAAAAAAAATTAGAGGTCTATCTCTAAAAGTTAATCGTGTTTTGTGCCTAAACAAAATAATTTACATTAAATTTTCTTCTTTCAACCTGTAAGCTTCAAGTCTTTTTTAAATAATAGTAAAATATACAATGGAAATATTTACAAAAAATTTAAGTTAGTCACGAATTTCACGCACATCTCTAGCTGAGTAAGTATTTCAGCTTGATTTTTATATTCGCTGTTCTGCACCTTTCTTTCCACTTTTCGGTTTCTGTTTTTTTTGTTGTGTTGTTCTCGTCTTTGTCGTTGTTGCTGTTGTTATTGCTTGGCTGCTGGTAAGTATTGTCAGCTTATTATGCCGAAATGACAAGCAAACCAATTATGTTTTTGTTTGTTTAGCGAGGCCACATTCACAGCAACATCAACAGCAGCACACAACACCCACAGCCAAACACAGCCAAACACAGCAACAGCAACAACAGCAACAACCACATGCAAGGCAAATGTTTGCTGTAAAACACCTAGCAAGGTGTTCAGGTATGCAGGTCTCTGGGAAAGGCAAAGGTAACGCCAACGCCAACGACAATGGCATCAGACAAGTCAACACATCTCGCTATAATAAACACGCAGCATCCAACATTTCTATTCGATGCGATCTACTTAAACGTAGCTAATAGAGGTCGAAGAAAGTAACGAGATGCGAATGCTTCAAATGATTGGAATGTTCTTCTTATGTACCCAAACAGAAGCATCGTGAAAATTTGTATGAAAAAGAAAATATGAAAAATATGGACTCAACACTTTTAATATAATATATTAAATATGTTTTTCATCCAAATAGAAAGTGCGAAATTCACAAATTCTAAAACTGCAAATTAGTTTTGCGTGCGGAGATATTTTAACCGATAAATATCGGAAAAATCATATATCGAAAATTGGTAGGTAAAAATATGGATACGTTTTTGGTATATTTTGTACTCTGTGGTATATTTTGAATGTAGTACAATATCGATATAGCTAGTTTAGTATTTGTTATATATTAGTATTTTTGCGGTAATTTCATGGTATATTTTTAGCATTTGGTTTTATCACAAATAAGTAGCGGGTAGCTCACAATCAAACATCTTCGACTGTAGCTTTCTCATTTTTAGGCCGAAAATATACTGAATGTTATACCAACTATATAGTATGTAATGGGTATTGTTGTTATTAAAATAAAATAGATTGTAAACAACTACAACTAACTCAATAAATGCTGTCTTTTTTAAATGACGTTTATATTTGGGTATAGAATATTTACAATTTTCGTGAATAGAAGAAAACACAATCAAAATTTAAAACAAGCACCAACAAAAAAGATCAGCTTTATCTATTAAAGTCTATGCCATGTCCGTCTGAACAGAATTTATGATTTCTAAAATTTTGGTTGTGATCGGATATTTCGAAATAGTTTTGTATGACAATCTGGTAAGTTTCGTAATCTGTGGTTAATTTTGAAGGTAGAACTATATCGATATATACAATATAAGCTTCGTTATATTCTAGTATTTCCTATAAATGTTATGGATTTATTCAGAATGATATATCACACCCGATTGAAGCTTTCTTACGTGTTCTTAATTGTTTTTTTTTTTCCACTCTTCCAACAATACCCTTCTAGCCTTTGATTAGCGGGTATTCAAATTAAAACTTTCGTATCAAACTCATTCTGAGTATTTCTTTTCGTGCTTCTCTCGCTTTCTGAGGAAAGCGAACACCTACTCCTTGGTGTTTATCCAGCTCCATCTGAATTCGCATATCAAGCTCGATCTCCATCAGCAGCAAGTTCCCAGTGTACAAACACACTCTATATATATATATATATATATTTGTATATATCTTTATGTGTGTGTGGGAGTGTAGATGGTTTGTTTGTATGTATTGGTATTGCTTATCTGACCGCAACAAGCTTCGCTGTTGCGTTGGCTGTTAAGTTGTTTGGTTTTTGCTTTAGTTTACTTTCGAGCCTGCCAAAATGGAAGCGGCAAAAACTGACAGAGTGGCAAAAAAGACAGCAGCAGGAGTAGCAGCAGCAACCGAAGCAACAGCAACAACAAAGTTTTAGCTGAAAACCAAACAAAAAGTAAACAATGCAAAGTTGTTTCTCTTTGTTGCTGTTGCTGTTGTTTTTTTGCTCTACACACAAATAGCAATGGCAGCAGCTTCCCACCCAGTGCAACAGCAACAGCAACAGCAACGGCGACGACACCGCAATGCAAATATGCCAACAACAACAACAACAGCAACAATAATGTAAAGAAAGACCAAGAGATGGAGCAAAAGCAGGAGGAGGAGGAGGAGGAGAAGGAGGTGGAGTCAGGAGGAAGAACGCTGAAACAAAACGTGGATAACGCAAAGTGACAAGCCGCATACAGCGCCAACGCTTGGGGCGCTGCTTCCTGCTGGAAAGAGGCTGGGAGAGATGACTATGCGAACGGCAGCTGGACGTTCATCCAGGACGACAACACAAAACAACAGAGATGCTGCTGCTGCTGCTGCTGCTGCTCCGTGGCAAGACACTGGTACAACAACAGCAACAGCAACAGCAACAACAACAACGTTTGGGGGCATGCCCCGGACAGTGGCAGGCCACTGAGCTACACCCATTTACGTGTGCCCCCAAAAAATGGCGGCCATAACAAATTAAGAAGGTTACCTTTATAGACATGCCAACAGCACTTCGTTGCCAGCATCCAGCATTGTCCTCGCTGGCAAAACACTAGTTCTTCTTGCCTCCAAAACCAACAACAACGACAACAACAACTCCAGCAGCAACAACAACTCCAACTCCAACTCCAACAACAAATGCAAATGCATTCTAGCGCAAGTATTTTAATGAAGCATTTTGTGCTTCACAACTTTTGGATGCCGTAGTTAATTTACCTAACATAAAAAGTGCATTTAGCCAAAACAATATTGCTTGTGCTTAGATTTAGCCTATCTTTATATGCATTCTTTAATCTAGCAATTTGATATTAGTAGCTAAATATCTCAGCATTTAATAAATGATGCTCTTAAGTATGTACGCAACTAAACTAACTGAAGCTCAAGCTCATCCAAAGGTTTGAGTAAATTTAAAACTTATCAATGTAATATCAACATTAAGGATATTATCTTCTAAAAGTGAGCAAAGCAACAATCATTAGTGTATCATTAAAAATAAAAAAAAAGTTCCATTTCAATAGCTAAACTAAGTATTGCAATCGATTCTATGCAACTAATTTCGATTATAGTACAATTATTACAATTTAACTAATTCACTTTACTTTAAAACTGCTCGAAAATCTTTAATTTTTAATTTCTTAAAATACTCGAAAATGTTCTAATAAATATTAAATAACTTAAACATTAGTATAATACATTTTTACATACAAAATATTCTTCAGTATTTATGGTATGGTAATAATTACGGAAAAATATTTGTTAGAAATTGTCTTGAACATTAATATATTCAATTCCACTCATAAATGTATTAAATTGTGTTGCAGTAACTATTTAAATTCTGTGCCTTAAAAAATCACAATAGAAAGCCTTTTCTTACACTTAAGATTTCAAATTATTGATTTATAAAAAAATCGAAAAATACATATTTTTTGTTGTCAAAGATTTTATTTGGAAATTGGAGTGTACTTATGACATTATGCTCTTGTTGAATTGAACAAGTTTTACATTAGTTATATAAATATTGCTATGAATGAACAAGTATAAATAAAGCATTTGTCATACTTGAAGAATCTATACGAACAATGCAAAACGTGTAAATGAATTTTAATCTACAGAATCCGTACAGTTGAAATAATTTGAGGCAAGCTAAACTGTATTTAGCCATATGAGAAGTAATTGGTGAAGTGATTAGCCTTACTTCCGTCCCAAAGTCTTGTCAAAACCTTGCCGTTTAAGTCGTGTTAAAGATCGTGTTAAAATCTAAAGTAAATTGTAAAATTGTTTTTCCAAATTGTATTGCATACTTTCGGGCGCAGCTTTGAAGTTAAATTTCTGTTTGCCTTGGCTTCAAATTGAAGGCGAGAAATGCTCGAACTTTATTGAACTGCCCACGAATGTCGATATCGATATCAGCATCGCCACCTGGACACCGATACCTTGTAGCTGCCTAGCTGCCTGACTGTCTGTCTGTCTGTCTGTCCGTCTGTCTGACTGCCGTTTGCCACCTTGCTGTTGCCTCGTGTTTTGGGGGGCACGCTTCAAGCACTTCGGTTGTTGTTGTTGTTGTTGGTGTTGTTGTTGGTGTTGTTATTGTCTGCTGGCCGGCTGCAAGCTCGCATTTATTTGTCATGCATTTATGCAATTTACCGTGGTGCGGCAATGGGAATGCCAACTCTACCAACTGCAACAGACAATGGGCAACGACTACATCGTCGTCTGGCCACGCCCACAGCATGCCAGACATTTATTGAATTTTTGACTTGAAGCATTTAACATTTAAACGTAAAAGTGTCGCACGCACCCGTAATAATTCCCCGTAGCGTTGTCTCCTGGCCGGCTCCTGCTAGCCAAGGTCTCTCTCTCTCTCTCTCTCCTTGCTCCTCTCTCCTCGCTCTTCGTTGGAACCATTTGCCATTTTCGGCACATAAATTGCCAGGCTCCTCTGGGCTGTCCACTGTTTTGTTGCTGTAGTTGTGGTTGTTATTATTATTGTTGTTGTTGCTGCTGCTGCTGATGTTGTCTTCCATTTAGGCGCATTTTGTGTTTTTTTGCTGTTGTTGTTGTTGTTGTTGTTGTTGTGTGGTTCGTAGGTATGTAAATACATCTGCAAATATAATACGATATGCGTGTGCGTGCAATGTGTTGTGTTGTGTGTGTGTGTGAGTGTGTGTGTGTGTGTGTTGGGCGTATGCACAACGGAAATGAATTGAAATTTTAAAACCCACAGCTGCGACCGCTTCCTGCGGCAAAAGTAGCAACCCACGCTTCAGTGCAAATGCGAGTACACACTCATGCGTATGGCTGCGTATAAGAGTGTGAGTGCACACACACACACACACACACACACACACACACACACACACACACACACACACACACGCATTCGGTGGCTGCATGTTCCCCAAATAAAATGCTTCAGCAAAATAATGAATATGACTGATGAAAAGGTAACTACTACGCTGCTGGAATTGAAATCGGATCATCGTTGCGTTAAAACTCTGTGTGCGAAAATCAACTGCAAGTTGCTTCAACTCCAACCAGAGAGTGCTACACACTCACACACGCACACAAACATACATACACACGCACATTGTAGTTGAGGTCTAAGGTCAAGTGAGACGCTCATTTGAGTTCAGTTAATGTGCAATTTGAGTTGCCTTTTAATAATGAGATTCGGCATTAATTATCCAAATATTACGTATACGTATTGCAGATTCTGCAGTTACAGTTGCACCGTCAATTGATCAATAAATTCATTTTTATGTTGTTCAACTCTTAAACAATTATTAATCTAAAATATATAATTAGTTAAATTTATTTTGTGACTTCGACATCAATTATCCAAATAATAAGTATCGAAAATGTTGCTGCCATAAATGTCAATTCATTTTATAGGAATAAACAAAATATATATTTATAAATATTCAATTCGATATTCAGAATTTCAATAAAAAAATTTACCAAGCAAATTGTTTTTGTTTTGTTTTATTTCAAATGATCAATTATTTCGACAGACATTCCTATTATAATTTTGAAATTTTGTAAATTTTTTAAACATGATAAAATAAAATATAATTATATATGAAGAAAATATATATAATATTAATGCCACTTTTTTGGAGCTTTATTTTAATAACTAAAATAACAAAATTGCAATAAAAACTGTATGATAAACTTGTCGATTTTTGAATGAAAACATTTTGAGGAATGCTCAACTAAATCTGTCTACAGTATTACTCCTCAATGCATCTGAGAATTGTGTGTGTGTGTGTGTGTGCGGATGTTTTTATATATATTTACATACGCATACCGAAAGAGAGTTAATATCATTGATACACTTGGAAACATTCTTATGCCACACACACAAACACAAACACTCAGACACACATACACATTCACATGCACATGTGACCATTTCATTTTATTTAACAAGAGCTTAAGCAAATGCACACACACACACACAAGCACACAGAAACACACACACACATATATGTATGTATATAACTTAAATATCGACATTGAACAAACTTCTACTCATTGGTATTCAACATTCAGCTGCAGTCGGAAGCAGCTCAAATTTATTTGCAGCTAACCAAAAATATTAAATTGTCTCACACTTTAATTTGCGGTTGGAAAATTATGACGAATAAAAACAGCGGATAACATTCAAAGTTATTTATGTTTTTAGACATTCGAAATATATATTTTCCATATTTTGTGGCAATTAAATAATGTCGCGATGGATTTGAAAAATCCACAACAATTTTCGATGGCTGGCGAATTTAATTTTAGACTGATTAAGCATGTTATGGGGCACTTTATTTGCTTTTCATTTATGTACATAGAAAAAAACATGCTAAAATCAAAAATAAAATCATAAATCAATATAAGATAATGTCAAAATTATATTTTTATTGATTAAAATTTATTGATTATTCTTGTTGCAAGATTTTTTTTTAAAATCGAAAAGTTGTAAAATTCAGATTTGCAATTTTCTTTTCAATATAGAAGAGAACATTCGTGAAGCAAGATTAAAATCATAAAATAAGATGCTTTTAATCTTAACATGAAAATGTTGCATAGAAATCTTCATTAAAATGTTTTTCAATCAAATAATGTTTATTCAAGATTATGCAAGATCAAAATCAAGAAAATCTTAAGTCTAAATTTGCAGTCTAATTTTTAATAAACATTTTAGTTCTTTCTGTGTACCAATTGATTAATACCAAATATTTAAAAAGCGGGACTTAAGTTGATTGAATAGAATTTATAAGCCTTAAGTTTTATTTTGAATCTAATTATTTATTACTCCTTTACAATACTTAAATTCACAAAAACTTTATGTTAACTTCCGCAATGCGGAATTTTGCAAAAATATATAGGGTAGAAGAGTAGAAGAGATATAGCTGCAGGAAATGTACATATATTATAATATAACAGACAGAATGAGGCATCTATGATCATATAAGGTATATGTATTCTTGATCTGCGTCAACAACCTCGACGATCTAGCCATGACTGTATATCCATCTGTCCGAACAACTTGATCTCAGAGACTATAAAATATAGATCTATAATTTCGAGAGCACTTGTTATGTTCGCTATGCACGCATATCAAGATTGTTTCAAATTTTTTGCCACGATTATCGAAAAACCAGTGAAATGTTGAATCTAGAGTCACGATGTTAGGTATAAACTATAATAACAATAGTATATTTTATTGCTGAAAAACAAATGTGCCAAATATAGGTTGTGGTATATTTTAGTATTGTTGAGTTATGTCAATTTAGTATATTTTATGAATAATATAATATAATATATTTTATTCCTTAGATCAAAATATATCAACTATGGAAAGTATTATAATTTAAGATTTTTGCGGTATATTAATTTGGTATATTTTAAGAATAATACCGCACTTTTTTTGCTTTTATTCACTCAACTGCTCTCTTATTTGTTTTATAATGACATTTTTTTGTTTAAGACATGCATGGCAAAGATTTACCATCAACTAGCTCAGAATTCACTCGTTTAAAGAATTTAAAAGAAATTTAATTAAATGCATATGCATATGTATAGCGCAATTAAATATGGTAAACTTTGATAGCCACTTGTGAAAATTTTCATCAATATTTATTAAACTGGATTGATAACGTTTTCTATTTTGCTGCTTCTCTTTTTTGTGTCACTTTATACTTTGTTTAAAATTTGAAAATTTCACGAAACGCATATTGACATTTTGAATGCTTATGATGATGCGACAATTCGCGATAGATATTAAAGGGTTTGTTTTCCCTTTTTTCTTTGTTGTTGTTTTGTTTTGTTGCATCTTTTTTTTTTGTAGAATTCTCGTGTTGGTGTTGATGGAACGATAGCGTATCGAGCGAGCTCGACTGCTGCTGCTGCTGCTGCTGCTGCTGCTGTTGATGTTGGATGCTGTTGATGCTGTTGATGCTGGCTGGTGTTAGGCCTCGATGGTTGCCTCGTATTTTGCATATTTATCAGGCAATTTCACTCTAAATTTGCCAATTATGCGCATTTTTTTCCAGCCTGACCCGAATTGACACCAATACACACACACACATGCATAGACGTATGCACAGAATTGCTTTTTATTGGTTCGACACATTGTCTCATCGCCATTATTGTTATAACTGTCTGTGTACGTGTGTGTGTGTGAGTGTGAAAGATTCCGGAGCTGATCAATAAAATAATCTAGAAATATTTATAATAAATATATAAATGATATACACATAAAAATTGATATAAAACAAAACTTGATTGAATCATTTTTTTTTTTTAAGAATATAAGAAATTGTTTAGCTGAAAAAAGTATTTACACATCAAACTAATAAGATTATTTAAGATAAAACAGCCTATAGATTTAAGAAATGTGTACTTTTAAAAATAAAATTTAAATTTCGTATTTCAAAAGAATAAAAAAAAGCATAAAAGGTATTTGGAAATAATATGTTGATTAATATTAAAAGCTGAAATAAGAATTTATAATACATTTTTAGCTACAAAATAAAGTACTTACACATAAAACCTATAAAAATCATGAATGTGTTGAATACCAAATTTATGATTAACAGCATAAAAGAAATGTTTTCATTTTATGTATAAGGATTTGACAACATTAAAAACCTACAAAAAAATTTCTCTCCAATCAATAAAATAATTTAATAATAAGCAAATAATTTGGACCAAAAAAAAAACAAAAAAGATTGGTTTATTTATGTATTTTTATATTGTTAAAGAATTGTGATATTCCTGTGATTTATTGCTTATTTTAATTATATTTACACTTTTTATAAAAAAAAATATAATGCTTAAATCAATATAATATCCAATCAATGTGAAAGCAATTTATATAAGAATGGCAACTAAAATTGTAATTTTCAATAACTTTAAATACTTGAATACGCACTTATTAGACGGATTGCTAAAAATATTTTATTTTATTTTATTGAAA
This sequence comes from Drosophila nasuta, assembly GCF_023558535.2. Taxonomy (NCBI): domain Eukaryota; kingdom Metazoa; phylum Arthropoda; class Insecta; order Diptera; family Drosophilidae; genus Drosophila; species Drosophila nasuta. The sequence continues at coordinate 20,492,603 of NC_083459.1, read as the reverse complement.
TAAATATATTGATTAAGAAAATATAAAATTTTTATTTTAAGTTTTTTTAAATACTTAAGTTCGCAATCAAGTTTATGTGCAACCCTCGTGGCGCGTAATTTTTTTTGCTTTGTGTGTGTATGTTTTTTTTGGTGTCGTTTGGACTTTTCATTTTGGCATAATTTATACTTTAGCAGCATTTTTATCGCTGCGCTCGGCACGAAATACAAAATACAATAAACAATGAGAGCTGAACAACAGTCGAACGAAACGGAACGAAACGAAACGAAATGAACGAATGAACGAACGAACGAACGCACAGCATAGCACACACACAGTTGAGTTCAATGTTAGTCAATGCCACGCCCACCGATACGACATGCTGCCTCCCATATCCCGTATCCTATATCATCTTCTCAGTCAAAAAAAATTCAGCCGCACTCTCGCAGTGCAGTTCCCTTTGCCGCATTTGGGGGGAATTTTTGCGTGCATGTCGCAGTTTTTAACTTTTGTGTTTGTGTTTGTGTTTGTGTTTGTGTTTGTATGTTGGTTTTTTGTTTTATTTCATTTTTGCATCTTTTTTATATAATATTTATATGTATAATGGCAACAAGAAGTGGCAGCGCAGTGGCAAACGAGGCGTATACATAATGCCAATTGCATTGAGTAGAGCACTGCGCTTGATCTTCGTACATAGAGAATTGAAAATGGCAGCCAGACGACAATACGACGATAGTTGAAGTTCGCATTGGCCTGCCAATGTCATCACTCATATTCAACAGCACTTTCGTTGCACCATCGGACACACATACGAGTATACCGTACATATAAAGTATACGTCAGAGTGGCAGCCACAATCGGAGTAATTAAAATGCAAAATAATCATAAAAAATGTGAGCAACAAAACTTTTGTCGCAGTCCTTTACATGCAATTCCTGTCGCTTCCTAATGCCAAATTGCTGCAGCAACAAAAACTTTTGCATTATGTATGAACATTTATCGCTATTTATTTGACCGCTAGCTGAGTTTCATTCGCATATAATATCTATGCGTGCATATAATACATATGTGTATTCAGCTCTGTTTCCAATAATAAATAGTATAATAATACTAAAAAAAAATAAAATTAAAATTAGCCTGTATTTAATGAAAACTCAATTGATAAAGACAACTCTACTAATGTTCAAATAAAAATGTAAACTGTAAATCAAAATAACTATTACAACAAGTCAGAAGGCTACAGACAGGCATTTTAAGCATTTTACAGAAATCGAAAATATACCAAATGTATATACCACAAATTACTGAAATATACCGAATAGTATATTTGGTATATTGATAAACCAACTACCCAGTTTGAAGAAATGCAAAACAGTGCGGTATTATTTTTCAAATATACCAAATTTATATACCACAAAAATACTGAAATATACCAAATGTTGTTTTTGGTATATTGGTATACTCGCTTTCTATTTTGAAGAAAAGCAGCACAGTGTGGAATATTTCCTAAAATATACTAAATTCATATACCACATAACATATATACTTAAATATACCGAATTTATTCATACATTCAAAATATTCTAGACTGTCAGCCAAATCAGCTAAGACCTAATTGCAGTAGGCGTAATTTTCCATACACAAGTATTTCTTAAATAACTTCCACAATGTTAATCCTATCGATAAACTTAAAAAAATATTTACAAACAACATCAACCATAACTACAAATTAAAATAACAATTTGAAGTAATAAAAAAATTGCATATAAAGTTCTGAAAGTTAACCTTTATTTAATACAACTCAGCGGCAACATTTTAAATTGATTTATCCCTAAAAGCTAAATGACAAAAGATTTTCGATGGCTTGTCAAAAACAGAAACGCAATTCGTAACATTTTTGCAAACTAAATATTGATTGAAATGATCAATTTTGCGTAAGTTAATTTGCAGTTAAAGCGCAAACATTAAAGCTGCAAAGTTTTGCTGCAAATCTATTCGTTTTTGGTTATTGACAACCAAAAGACAGATGCGCAAAATGTTCATCTCTTTCTCTCTCTCTCTCTGTTGGCTTTGCTCAATCGGTGTCTTGAGAAATGGTGAATGACAGGTAAAAGGGCAAAAATGTTTGCGGAACTTCAATTACACCTTGGTCAGCATCAACGCTTCAGGTTAAGCGATTTAAAGTTCTGTAAATTGAAAGACTTTTACGTATGTAAAACTCTAAGTGCATGCGCATCTATGTGTGTGTGTGTGAGTGTTAGTATATGTAGACATATATGTATGCAAAAATTGTGCCTGACATGGACGTCTCCGCAGCAGCAGCAGCAGCAGCAGCAACCATTGCCGTTGCCTTTGCGTCCGTGTGGTTTATCTTTCATCTTTGGCAAAGTGTTTCACAACTATTTCACTGCACTTATGTAAGTACGGGAAGAGAAAGAGAGCAAGAGAGCGAGAGAGAGAGAGAGAGAGTGGAGTTTGGAGTTTGGCAGTGAAGTGTTGCGGGACGCGGCAAAAATCTACGGTAGCTACAGCGAGCCAGCCAGCCAGCCAGCCAGCATATCGAATTAAATACAAATAGCAAGTAATGTAGGAAGCGTATAGCGTATACCGATGCCATACTCAATGGCGATGTCGATGGCGATGGCAATGTCGATGCCATGATGCGGCGATGTTGTGGGGCATTGGCCATTTACAGACCAGCCAAGCTACTGCTCTGACTCTCTTCCCTCCTCGTCGCCCCGTCTCCAACTCACGACACCACAAAAGGGCGACTCAATGTGCAAATTTATGAAGCGGACGACGACCGAGCCGACCGACTGGAGGCTGCCAACAATTTTAGCAGCCAAGCACGTGAATTGAGTCCAAAATTTTGCGCACTTGTGCAATGTGCAATGATAGCGTCCCCAGTGAGAGAGTGTGCGAGAGAGCGAGAGAGAGGGAGTGCAAGAGGATTGCAAAACTCCCAACAAGGTTGCCCAGCAAAACCCATCCAGGTATCCATGTATTCACACAGTTGCACATATGCGCATATCGTGCTATATGGCGTATGGATTGCCAGCGAATGTATGTGTAAGAGTATGCGTGTGTGTGTGTGTGTGTGTGTGTATGTGTGTGTGGACATAAAATGACTGGAGCACTGAGGCTAGGCCAAACTGCATGCAAGCAGCATGCAGTCGAAGGGAGCGTTGGCCATTTTTGGCACCGCTGATAGCCAAAAATATTAGTCATTGCCTTTAAATTTGGCTTTTGATGCATGTGCTAAGGATTTGCTTTCTAGTTCCGCTAGCACTCGATAGTATTGCGATATCATTGTGCATAAAGCGAAAGAGAGAGAATGCGCGACAAGCGAATTAAGAAAAAAATGAATGAATGAATGAATGCATTGTGGCTTCAAAACATTTAAGAAAGCCACAGTCGAGAAAGACAAATAGACATGTCGCTGATCATGAATACTGTACAATGTTAAAGATGCTTCCATCTGTCTTATGTATGTATATATAACAACTATTTGCTGTTGCCACAAACTTCTAATACCTTTTTTGCCTTATTTCAAGGTAACGACTATCAAATTTATTTCAAGGGACTTACTTTTCTGTCATTTGTTCTCAAATTTGTTTTAAGTAAATTCGTGCTTCAATTTTGTATTTTTCTTCAAATCAAAAATTTTAAATTGCCGCGCAAAGGTCACGGCAATAATTTTAATTTTTGATGCGTTAATTTTTTCGCAGCATACTTTTAGGCTGAAATATTTTAAATCAACATTGCGGTAGTCATTTCTGCTTGCTGCTGATTTATGTTCGCCTGGTATTTCATCAGCTGACTTGACACTTTTTCGTCGTTCATGACAACTTCAAGTGGCCAACAACAACAACAACAATAAGTACTTTCATATGGATTAACTTAATACCAGTTAAATCTACTTGCTGCACACTTCTGTTCGCCTGGTATGTTATCTCGAGATGTGGCACTTTTAAGATTAAAATGTCATGTGAGATAATTCACGCCTCTTAAAGCGTAAAATTGGCAAATCATCATTTAAAATACCAGGCGAACAAATGTACATGAGCAGCAAGCAGAAATTCAGCAAATCACTTCCTAATTGATTAACGCCAAAGTTCGTTATTTGAACATCATTTATTATATTCAAATTTGAATATCGATCATTTTTCTCATATATAAATATAGTTTGTTCTTTCTAAACTTAAATATAATTCATTATTTTCACACTTAAATATAGTTCGTTATTTTGAAATATTTCAATTTCAGAATTTTAACCCAATGCCTTCTATGCTGCTTGCTTTTAAATTTGTTTAACTGTTAAATAACCGCAATAAATTTAAATTTTAATAGTACTTAAACTGAAGCTACGCTTGCTATGATAACATTAATAGAATTAATAGATCATCATTACTAGAAATGTTGGTGGATATGTTTTTTTCGAAGTATTTTATTTAAGAGCAAATAAACTTTGGGGATTCAATAATACAATTGTAATTTGTTGTACTTTATGAGATCTGCTGTCATAAATGTACAATACACTTTATTGGATAAACATCAGCATTTCAATAAAGTTAGTCATCAAATCAATTACTTGATTACCTCAAAGAAAATCAAAAATACCATAAAATGAAGCAGCATAAAGATTGCAATGCGATTGACGAGCATAACGAATAGTTGGCAAGTGGAAATAATTAATTTTTTTTTGTGTCTGTGTGTGTGTGTGTGTGTGTGTGTGTGTGTGTTTTTGTGGATCCTAAGTGAGATAAGACGACTTCTTGGCTCAAAGGCAATGCCAAAAAGTTATTGAACTGTTGCCCATTACGCTTCAATTCGTCGAAGTTGGTTGACTTGACTTGGCCAGGCCAATTACCAGAGGTGGAGAAGCATCTCCTTCACTCCTTCACTCCTCTTATCAGGCACTCTTTACCTCTCTTTCGCTTATCGGCCATTGCACATTGCTCATGTCTATGTCATACCCAAAAGTGCGATAGCGAGAGCCAGACTGCCCCGAGACTGAGCGCATCTGCCACGTGCAGCTCTTGATTTAGTTGCGGCCTGGAGTCAACGACCAACCAGACCAGACCAGACCAAACCAGACCAGACCGGAGCAACCAACAGTTTTCGCTGGCCATGGGAATTGAAATTAACGTCGTTGTCGTCGTTGTCGTTGTCGTTGTGGGTGGCAGCCTCAGCACAGGGGACGCCAAATAACTGAAGGAGTGTCAGGGGACATAGGGGACAGAGAGAGAGAGAGAGAGAGAGAGAGAGAGAGCAGAGGGAGACCCCAGTTGACCAGGCAGGCCACTGACACAGATGTGAGTCTTCAGTCGTTGACAAACAGCTCATTTCACTTTCTCAAACTGCTCAAAATCTCAGACTCACAGCGTTGCACTCTGTCAGGGTGACAAAAAGTGCGAGAGAGAGACGGAGGGAGACGGAGGGAGAACGAAAGAATGAAGGAGGCAGGAGGCTGGTTTTCATGCAGTAATGAAAGCACACGAAAAATTCTGTATGTGTGCCCAAAATTAATTTCCATTTCGTACTTTTAATGGATTTAACTTGTAGCATGTCAACAAGAAACGTTTTCCAGCCACCGCCACCACCGGATGGTCCGATGCAACCAAACGCTGGCCAAACAACTGAGTGAGTCAGCATTTTTTCGTGCACTTCTTGTTAATCTGTCGAGGGATCCTCTGAACACTCGAACGCAATTTCTATTATCATCTCAACATGCTACGCTACACTTCACTAGCTATGTTAGGAGCATTATTTAAGAAGTGCAGTAGAACGTCGCTAGTATAAAATGCAATTAATATGAACATATTTTTGGACTTGGCTTAATTTTAAACGGAGACGTACTTTTGTTTGACAGTCATGGATAGAAACAATACTTTTGCTAACTAATAAATGCTGCTGCGGATTTATGATTAGTTGAAACTCTTCGTAGCAATTAAAATCGATTGTTAAACATATTTAAGCAAATATTTAGTGTATTAAGTATAGGTAATATTTTGAAACTAGGAAGTATACGCAATATATTTATTATATAAAGTATACGTAGTACATTTAAAATTTGAAGTATACGCAATATATTTATTATATAAAGTATACGTAGTACTTTTAGAATTTGAAATATACGCAATATATTTGCAGTATGTAGTAAACGCAGAATTTAACGTATAAGTAATATTCTATGAACACAGTATATTTAGTATTTGACGTATAAATAACATTTTCAGAATATGAATTATACACAGTATACGTAATATTTTTAGAGTTTGTAGTATGGTATCTAAAGTATACGCAATACGTTTAGAGTATGAAATATAAGAAGTTCATCACGTATATGTTAATTTTTATACCCGCTACCCACAGGATAGAAGGGTATTATAACTTTGTGCCGGCAGGAAATGTATGTAACAGGTAGAAGGTGGCATCTCCGACCCTATGAAGTATATATATTCTTGATCAGCGTCAACAGCCGAGACGATATAGCCATGTCCGTCTGTCCGTCTGTCCGTATGAACACCTAGATCTCAGAGACTATATGAGATAGAGCTATAATTTTTTTTCGACAGCATTTGTTATGTTTGCACGCAGATCAAGTTTGTTTCAAATTTTTGCCACGCCCACTTCCGCCACCGCAAATCAAAAAAAATGAATAACAAGCGTAATTTTAAAGCTAGAGTTCCGAATTTTTGTATATACAATAATAACTATAGTATTTATGATTCCTGAAAATTTAGTTGCGATCAGATAAAAATTGTCGAAGTTATTAAAGAAATACTTTTGTATGGGCAAAAGCGCCTACTTACTAGGGGTCTTAGTTGCTTTGGCTGACAATCTGGTATATTGTGCCGTCTATGGTATATTTTGAATACGGTACTATGTCGATATACCAAATATACCATTCGGTATATTTTTTTTTAGTATTTTTGCAGTATATTTGGTATATTTTGAGAAAATACCGCAAAATATATTTCTTTTATTCAAAATGGGTAGCTGGTATCTCACAGTCGAGTGCACTCGACTGTAGCTTTCTTACTTGTTAGAATGTGAAATATGCGAGTTTCATGACGTGTACGTAATATTTGTAGTATATAGACTGCATCCAGTATATTTATTAAATAAATACACATAGTATTTTTACAATGCGAAGTAAATGCAGTTCATGACGTATGCGTAATATTTTCAGAGTATCAAGTATACGCAGGAATATTCTTAAAGTTATTGAATGTCAAACCATAAAACTATGTATTCTAATTGCATAACGCTAAGTCCCGAAAAGAATTTAAAAAAATATATTACAAAAAAAAAAATATTAACAAAATTATTTTTGTTAAATTCTTCGCCCAGTTCGACAGCACAATGATGTACATATATTAAATCACAATAATCATAAAACTCGAACGTGTTTCCTTAAAAATCAGACGGAAAACTAATGCGCTTATTATAAGCATTTTCGTTGGAGAGTTTTGTATAAAGTGAAGCAGTTGAAATTTGCATCGGTCCACAGTGTATTGGTTTATTCACAATTTTATTTGCAAAATTAATTAATTCTATACAATAAATAAATACAAATACACAATTTATGGCTACAATAAATTTCATTTGCCAGACGCGCACGCACGCACACACACACACACACACACACACACACACACACACACACAGAGGTACAAACATGTTCACAGGACATGCACAGAAATGCACTCCATCGATACTCACGCACATGGGAACAAACACTGCAATGTCCTTTAAATTCGTAGTGTCAGCCTTTGCTCCTTCATTTGCCTTGCATATCTGGGTTGTTTTTAGGTAACTTGCCGTGCATCTAGTATGCATAATTTATGTTTTCTTTTATTTCATTTACTTTTTTATACACATACACATATCAATATGTTTGCATTTGACTAAATTAGCATCACATGCGAGACGAAGATTATAAATACAAGCAGGCAATAAAATCAATTACACATTTATTTTAAGACTCAATTCACAAATGAAACTTGCATCTAACATAAGTTAATATGTTTTCAAAATTAGATTAAGTAAATGTTATTGAATATAGACTTAAAAAAAATGTAAATTAAACAAACCAAAATTGTGAAAAATAAATGGTAATTCGATTAACAAAATCTCTAAATCTTATAGTATAATTTGCAAAGAATTTAAGCAGAATATTATTTGAAATTTAATGTACTGAAAAAAAGAAAAAGAAGAATGACTCAAAAATAACTATGTTTATCATAAATTAAATAGTGTTATTATTCACGTGAAGTATAATTAACAAGCTAAATTATATCTATGCTAATAAGAAACATTTTTTAAAATTTATTACATTTGCAATATCATTTCAATCATCTGTCAAAATCAACTGCAACTAACGAGCTGTAAATAGAAGACAATATAAGACAATTGTATTTCTATTTTCGGTATTTAATTTTGGCAACTCGCATTCGCTAACCCAAAAAGTGTTAATTGAAGTGAATGGCAGCCAACAGATTTTACTAATGCTTTTTTATATGCTGAATAAAGTGAAGCTTATTCGAGAAGTAGTTAAAATAGCGATGTGCTATGCTATCAATCGATGTGTGGTCCAAGTATAACGCCAAGCTCACCGTGCTCACCGTGCGTCGAGTCAAATAGAACTAAAAATATTTGGTTGCAGCTCCCAGCTGCCCCTTCGTTGCCTTCTCTATCAAGGCACGCTTTCAATCACAGTGGGTCAAAAGCTCAGTTTAGTTTTCTAAACATTTATATATAATTTAAAAATAGTAACTTCTTTAATATTAAATTATATCAATGGATTTGTTTGAATTGACTTCTTTATTATACTATAAAAAAAAGAAAATAATATTTCTTAACTTATGCTAAGATGAATATTATAATAAAAAGCATTGCCCATCATTTTCAATTCATAACTTTATTTTATTGCTTAAATATTTCTCTGTCAATAGAAATACTATAATGACATTTTTTTGTTTCACTTGCATTTTTATTTAAATATCTTATATGGGACTTTATTAAAATTAAAGGTAACAACAATTCTTTTTTTATGCTAACCTGAATAATCATGCTAAGAACTTCAAATACAGCATATCATGTAAAATTTTGATCTATATTTTATTATTAACACATTTCTCTTTCAATAGTGACAAAAAAAATGAACTTTATTTTGTTTGATTTGCTTTTTTATAAATTTGTAATATAAGAATTTATTAAAATTCAAGAAAATAATATTTCCTATTTATTTATTTTATTTACAAAAGTTAGACATAATTAAAATGAAAACTAACCCTAGTACTAAGGCACTATCTGAAAAATTATTGTATAAATTTTAAGTGTTGCTCATAATTTGAAATTCTCTTCTTTATTTTAATGCAAACAAAATAATGCAATTATTGTCATAAATTAAGAAAATATAAAAGTTCAAATTTCACAATTATTTCAATGCCATGAGCAAGAAGTGTTAATAAATATTGAATTAATTGAAAAATAATTGTTATTTTTCAGACCACAAATATGAGCATTCACTCTGCCGTCTAGAGCACAATAACTTGTTTATTAGATTATCGCAATAAACTTTTCTTAAGCATTTATGCTTTAGACATACTTTGGTGAATATATGTGAGAGAAAACGTATTCAATTGCTTGGAACATAATAAGGCAAAAGCCCAAATAATGTTCTTTTTACCCATTGTTCAACTGTCAAAATACAAATGCACTCAAGCACAGAGCACAAACACACACACACACACACACACAGAGAGATCTCGATGAATGTGTACGTGTAGCTAAAGCTTTAGCTGCAGACAAACAAACACCGCAATTGGAAAGAGAAACGACGACGACAAGTACGAGCTGTAGACAGAAGAGCAAGTGGAGTCGGTGGGGAGGGGAGCGGAGGGGAGGAGAGTGGAGAGTGGAGAGTGGAGAAAGGACATGCTGGGACAGGGACACATAAGCCGCTGGACATTCGTTGATTGCCATATCCTGTCTAGCGTGCAATGCAACCAATTAGATGACCTGCATGTCAGCGAAGCTCCTTTCCCCCCCTCTGTACACCTTGCTTTAAGAGAGAAGCACATAGATATAGTATACGATATATTGTCATAGATATATATACATATGTATGTATGTAGCTCTACATATATATCACATCACATCGCATCGCATCGCTACATATTGCGTTTAGCTTAAAATGTCAGTGCAAATACCATTTTTTCGCATCGTTTGCTTTACATCTCGCTGACCAGAGAGTTGTACGCACATTTGCGGTATGTGTCCGTCTGTCCGTCCGTCTGTCCGTCCGTCTGTCCGTCCGTCTGTCCGTCCGTCTGTCTGTCTGTCTGTCCAGCGATGATGCTGCCACACATGCAACTGCTGCTGTTGACCTAACCCGCTCTAGTACGTGCTTCTATTATTATCATCACGCTCATCATCATCATGCACTTGAACTCCCCAGCCACACACACACACACACACACACACAGAGTATAAAAGAGAAAGAGAGTGAAAAAGAGCGAGAGAAAGCGGAAGTTGACCAGGTGTTTTAGCTGTTTTAGCTGTTTCAGCAGTTGGCCACCAAACATTTGCCAGCTAATGAAAGAAATCAGTGCGCACTGCAAACGCAGTCACATAATCAACATATGTCAGCTGACAGCGACCACAAAGAGCCCAAAAACTCTGAGCTAATCAAATGCAAAAGTAAAATAACACCACAAAAACACAAAATAAAAACTGTCCAAAAAATAAGGCCAAAAGCCAACTCGACAACTCGATTGAGTTGCCTAGATATAATGTTGCAGTTAACTGAAATGTGCGATGTCCTCTTCATAAAATAAGCTCTGAGTGTGAATATCGCATTTCGAAGTTCAAAATATGAATTTGTGTTAAACCCATTCAAACAGAATTGTGATTAAAACTGCATTGCACAAAAAGAAAACATTTAATACACTTATTGGGACTATAATAAATTTTGAGCATTAACAAATATTTCTAAATTAAAAAATGTACCAAAAATTGTTTTTTAATTTTGTATCTATTACATTTACAGCATTAAATAAAAATAACTAATAATAGAAGAAACATTGAGGGTGAAAACATTAACATATTTATACCAAAAAGAAAATCAAAAAATGCAACATTGTAAAATAATTTAAGCTATTTTAGATTAATAAAACTTTTTTAAGAAAATCACATTTTCTGTATCAAAAAAATAAAATAAACATTGATATTCAATAGTTGAATATATGTTAGATATATTTTAAAGAATTGGTAATTGAAATAGTCTTCCAGTCATAGCAAAAATAAAAAATAGAGCTTCACAACTAAAAAAAAAACACGAATTTATTTATTTCAAATATAAATATCAAAAATTATTTTAATTATTATAAATGCAGTACTAAAATGGAAAAGAAAGCATTAACAACTTTAAACCTCGTATTTCATAGTTCAATACATGAATTTATCCTAAATTATCGGAATTTTCATTAAAATAACTTCGCTTACAAAAAAAAAAAAAAACTATTTACTATTTACATTTGAAAACATTAAAAAGTTAATTTAAATCATTTACATTTTTAGTACAAAAATAGTAATATAAATAAAAATGGAAGTCGAAGGCCTTAGCAGCCTGGGCTTTACAAATACGTTAGTGTTCATTTTAATTATTAAATATAATAAAATATAATAAATATGCATGAACGTTATATTTCAATGTTGAATCAAAAGAAAATATAATTTAAATCCATTTATAAATATTAAAAATTAGAAATTTTTTAAATTAACAAAATATTCAAAATATTACATTTTGAACTCTAAGGTAGTAAAATAGTTTATTTACCTTTATGCTTTATTATGTTTTTTATGAAATTATAAAGTAATTACTCAAAACCACAAAATCGTTTATTAGACTTTAAGTTTTAATAGACAACAATATGCTTTAGTTTAATTCACATATTTCCACAGCAAATCATAACGTAATTAAAGCATTTTCTCGTAATTCATTAATCTTTGCATTTTGGCATTTCTCATTTCAGTAATAAACGAAAGAAATGATAAAAAAAAAAGGTTTGACCAAATACATGAACAATAATCAACAATAATTCGCATGTCCAACTCTAACAAAAACCAACAAAAAAAAAAAAGAAAAAAAAGAGTGAGATTGGGGAATGAAAGAAAGAGAATAAAAATGCGAATGTAAGTGTGTAAATACGTCAACAATTTTGTGGAAAGAAGAATTTCAATTTCCTTTAAACGGAAGTATGCTGTCAGCTTCGCATTTTGCACCACAAATCATCAACTCTATCGGCCCTGGACTTTGGCTAGCTTTGACGCTCTGACTCTTGCTCTGTTGTTTGTGCGTTCAGTGTAATTGTGTGTGCGAGTGTGTGTGTGTGTGTGTGTGTGTGTGGTGTGTGTATGGAGATAGATTACAACAACTGCAACTGCAACAGTTGCTGCTGCTGCTGCTGCTGCTGCTGCTGTTTGGTTTCTCAAACCAAGGGCAACACATCATCCATCCGTCCATCTAACAATAAGCGTCCAGCCAGCCAACCAGCCATCCATCTAGTCAGTCATCAGTCAGGCAGTTTTTGCATGGACCCAAACATCATACTACTACTCTGATGACTACTGAGGAACCAGTCGTGTTTGCCATTTGCAATGTGAACTACAGAGTAGAGAAGAAGACAGAGAGAGACAGAGAAAGAGAGAGAGAGAGTGCAGGTTCAACGCTGCGTGAGAAGCCAAATTTATAGCGGTGTGTCAACAGTTGCCGCATAAAAATTTATGCAAAATTGTTTCTAAATGGCAATTTTAGCTATGAGCGCGCAGCACAACACACACAGCACAGCACAGCACAGCACAGTGGTTGTGGCAAATGGCATGTTAAACACTTACTAAAACTTAATTAACCCACAAGTGACAAAAGTCAAAAGCCATTTACAAAAAAAAATAAAAGAAAAAATAGAGAAGACTCACGCATGTAACAAATATAGAAAACAAACGGAATAACATAAAATACACTAAATACAGTATTATAATATACCAAATCAAATACTGAAAATGCCGAAATATGTCGAAAGCCATGTTTTAATATACCAAATAATGTACTTAAAATGCTGGAATATACCGAAGGCAATAATTTATTATACAATGCTGAAATATGATACAATATTTAAATATACCAATCAATATGCTTAAAATACTGAAACATACCGAAAGCAATTAATTGTATATTAAGTAATATACTAAAATACTGCAAAATAATAAAGGTTGTATTTTTACAAATGCTTTAATATACTGTTGACAATATTTTAATATACTAAGTAATATGCTACCTTTCTAAAATATACCAAAGACAGTATTATTTTATTAGTGTAACAAATAATGTGGTAATAATATTTTAATTTACCAACTAATATGTTAAAATTACAAAAATCCGACACAATTCAGTATTTCGATATACCAAATGATGTGTTAAAATACTGAAATATACCGAGTGCGACATGAGGGGCATTATGAAGTTGGCATCTCGTTGGGAACTCGTCATCGAACAAAACGACGCATATTTGACTTAAATCGCATTATTATAACCAAATTGAAAATTCAATAGAATTACAGCAAGATTTTTTTGCCAACCTAATATACTGAAAAATACCATATGTGCTGGCGGTACAATATCATAATATCCTTCTATGTATATAGTATGTATACAAAAACTTTGTTAACAGAACAAAAAATATGTTTTAATTAATTTACTAATTGATATATCTGACACAGTGTGCTGTAAATGATTTCTGTAATAAATTCCATTTATGTAAATTTCCAACGAAATCGGAATCCGGAACAAAACTCAATGTTTACATAGTTGGACGAGGCACGTTATATTTCGAGAATAATTGAATCTGTGAAAATGTAGTGTTAAACATGAACTCACGAAATGGTATTTAGTCACGCGTTTTGTTAAGATTTATGATACAACATAAGATTTCGATCACGAATAGGCAGCGTGTATCAAAGTGTGTGTTATTAAAATGTTTGCGATACCCTTTTCATTTGTTTGCAAGCACATTCAGCTGCATCGATGCCACACAATGACAACTTGTGCATGGATTTTGTTGCCACTAAGTACCATAAAACCAAAAAAAAAAAAAAATTACAAAAACAAGGAAAACAGTTAAGCGAGTAGTGCTGGAAAATGTTTCAGGCTGTGAATGTTTGTCTAAGCGAACGAAAAACTTTGCCAGCACCAAGCACTCAGCCTGGGCACAGGATACGCACTGGCATGGAGGGAGGGAGGTAGGAAGGGAGGAAGGGAAGTAGAGAAGGGACATTCATGCAGTTTAGGGGACCAGGTGGCATGCTACGAGAAATGCAGGCCACAGGCGGCTACACGGCAAATCGGTTTTGCGTGCGGTCGCGCAATCAAGTGGTAAACCAAAAACCAAAACTCTGTCAACAGCAGCAGCAGCAGCAGCAGCAGCAGCAGCAGCAATACACACAATGCCAAAGAAGCGACTAAAGAGTCAAGAGGGGAAATGGGATAGGATATAGGACAAAGAGAGGGAGAAAGAGCGAAACTCCGAAAAACCAGGAACGAACAACGAACAACGCACAACGGCAGCCATCAACCATGTCCAGGCCTGCCCAGGAGTCCACAGTTGTGTTGGTCTAAAACTTCGAGGCTGGACATTGGTGCGTGTTGATGGCTCCCAGTGATTGTCTGGCTGCCTCATCATTACGACGACAGCCGCACACACACACACACACTACCAGGATGATGATGTGAAAACAGGCACACTAACAAGGAGCAACATGATACAATTTACCAAGACCGATTTAGCACGCAGTATGCCAATAATCGCTAAAGTATTACGATCAAGCTGCAGGCTATAGTTAATAAAGCAAATCAAGAATTATGTATTTCTTGGATTTCTTATGAAATTTAAAACGAATTATATCATATATAGAAATTTTATAGCACTCAATCAAATAAGTAAGAAATCTACAACATTTTTTCAAGAAGTGTGGTATGGTATCATTCATTAATATTTCAAATTAATATACTAAAAGTACTGAAATATACCGACTGCAATGTTTTCAGAATGTACTAAACATACTTAAGCTCGAACAGGGCTATTCTATTCTTTAGTACACCAAATGCATATACTGAAACTACTGAAATATACCGACTGCAATGTTTTCAGAATATACTAAACATACTTAAGTATATCGAATACATAAATAGACAAAACAGGGCTATTATATTCTAATAATACTGAAATATAGCAAGTATAATATTAATTAATTAAAATTCGAAATAATATACTAAAAGATGTAAATACTAAATACTAAAGTTATTTACTTTAAAGACAACATACTATCACGTTAAAAAAATGGCATACATATGTATGTGCTAGAGATATAACATCCAAATTTTCATACTTCAATCAAATTCCCACTTTTCCGAGTATCAATTTATAAAAAGTTGAAAGTGTAAATCATGCATTAAAAATGTTGCAGCATAGTTTTGTGTCATATAAATAAGCTAACACATTTGTACTGTTTTTAACTACTATTATAAACTATTCTATTTCATAAAAAATTGTCATTCTGAAAACACACTTGACTTTTTCGACTTTTTTGGTAATATGAACTAAATGTAAAACTCTAAATCATTCATTAGAAATGCTACAAATATTCTTAAGTTAATATTATTAAACGCAAAAATATATATTCTTTATTAATTATTAACGAAAAGCATCGCACAAAAATTCTATTTCATTTCCTCAAGTTACCAGTATGCCAGCTACAACGTGTTGAGTGATAAGAGCTAAAAAAAAAAATAGGTTTACCATTATGGAAAGTTTTATATTTTTTTCGCTTGATAATAAATGAATTGCTGAATTGGCATAGAAAAGTTTACCTTCCATGTTTTTAAAAGCTTTTAAAAGCTTTGAAGCACTTTGAGTGCATGTGCGACAAAAACAAAAAGTTGAAAAAAAAACTAGAAATGTGCTGTACACGAATGCGCTTTAAGCTGATTAAAAATTGTTATGGCATTGGCTTCCACTCACTCTCACCGACTTAAAGGAAACATTTTTTATTGCGTGTCCTAATGAAAAATGCAAAAAAAAAAAAAAAAAAAAAGAGGAAATAATAAAAGTGTCGTGCGATGCGTATTGTACGCATTTCGAAGCAGGCATTAAAAGAGGAAAATTTAAATATGCTAAGAGTCATTGCTAGATTTCTTAGGTTAATTACAAGTTTGGAATGAAGAGTGATTTTAGTTTATGCTTTCGTATTATTTTTCAGTAATTATATACTATCGCTATCATAGTGAAGTGTTCGGAAATAAATCGCTGCATTAATATTGTAAGAGAAGGTTATATTGATAGTTAATATGGGAAATGCAAAAAAAAAATACATAATATAGATAAAAATAAAATATAATGTTAACAAAAAAAAGAACAAGCAAACTGGTTTAATATAAATAAAGTTATTTAAATATAAATGTTAAATAATAAATAGATAGTGAAAGTAAAACAAACTTCATTAAAATAATAAATTCACAGATATAAATTTAATGATGGAAATATAATTAATATATGTTATGTTTATAAAAAACCAAAAAAAAAACATTATATAGCCTAACTGTGTAAATGGTTATATACAGAGACACATGCTTAGCACCCTTTAGCCTTAAAAAACGCAAAATTAACAAACTCAAATTGGTTGTTATAGCTTAACATTCATTGTTACATCAATAATATTGAAGCTTTAATTATTCTAATACAAGCTAAATTTGAAATAGCAACTCGGAATACATTAAAAATTATTATACCCTCTACCCATAGGGTAGAAGGGTATTATAACTTTGTGCCGGCAGGAAATGTATGTAACAGGTAGAAGGAGGCATCTCCGACCCTATAAAGTATATATATTCTTGATCAGCGTCAACAGCCGAGACGATCTAGCCATGTCCGTCTGTCCGTCTGTCCGTCTGTGTGTCTGTGTGTCTGTCCGTCTGTCCGTATGAAACACTGGATCTCAAAGACTATAAGAGATAGAGCTATAATTTTTTTCGACAGCATTTGTTATG
The DNA here is from genome assembly GCF_023558535.2 of Drosophila nasuta. Taxonomy (NCBI): domain Eukaryota; kingdom Metazoa; phylum Arthropoda; class Insecta; order Diptera; family Drosophilidae; genus Drosophila; species Drosophila nasuta. The sequence continues at coordinate 20,475,514 of NC_083459.1, read as the reverse complement.
TTTGCACGCAGATCAGGTTTGTTATAAATTTTTGCCACGCCCACTTCCGCCCCCGCAAATCAAAAAAATCGAATAACAAGCGTAATTTTAAAGCTAGAGTTGCGAGTTTTGGTATATACAATAATTACTATAGAAGTTATGATTTTTGAAAATTTGGTTGCGATCAGATAAAAATTGTCGAAGTTATTAAATAAATACTTTTGTATGGGCAAAAACGCCTTCTTACTAGGGCTCTTAGTTGCTTTGGCCGACAATGTGGTATATTGTGCAGTCTATGGTATATTTTGAATGGTGTACTATATCGATATACCAAACATACTATTTGGTATATTTTTAGTATTTTCTTTAGTATTTTCGGTATATTTTGAAAATAATACCGCAGTATTTTGCCTTTATTAAAATGGGTAGCGGGTATCTCACAGTCGAGCACACTCGACTGTAACTTTCTTACTTGTTTAATATTATTCGTATGAAGCTAAGCCTTTAACTCGATTAATAATATGATTAATATATAAGCAGCAATATTATAAAAAACATCTTAACAGACACTTCACATTTTTTTGGAATTATTGGTATAAAAATGAAACTTGAATTCGCATAAAAAATAAAATTAAATTAAGTTTTACAAAGCTCAACGATTCACAAATAAATACTGTTTCGCTGGTGCAACTTTATATATTTATTTCTATCAAGAAAATATTAGACTTTTAATGACGTACAAATGTAATTTATTTACGTTGGGCAACTATGTATGAGCAAATTAAGTTTATTCATCATTATTCATCATATATTCAAGATATTCTATTAGGAATCAAAAATTTGTTATGACCAACGAATAGAACTTAGATGTCTTCCTTAACTTTGCATTTCTACTATATACATTTGTAGCTAAGCCTTGAAGTCACATAAAAAATAGTCTGTTAACAAAAAAGTCGATTAAGAATTAAGATATTTATTAGATAGCTTTGTGTGAGCAGATGAAGTTGATTGTTCATTTTTGATGCCACACCCGATGACCTACAAGATGTTAAAGCTATGACAGCTTGTTGCAGGAACAATCGAATTCACCTAGCATTGATCGAATGCCCAAAAACTAGAACTTAAGCTCCGGCTCCAATTCATGCTGCAGCTTGTATTGCTCCTCCAGCTTCTGCTGCTGCTGCTGCTGCTGCTTGTGTTGCTGTTGCTGCTGCAGCCACCACAGTGCAACTTTTTTAATACGCAACACGAGTGACCCGCTTGCGGACAATTGGAATTGTAACTTTTGATTAAATTCGTTGCAATGGCAACAGGAAGTCGGGCAACATGCAACGTGCTAGCGTTGGCCAGCGCATCGCCATCGCATTGCCATCGTCAGTGTCGTCGACAGCGACAGCGACAGCAGCAACTGCGAGTGCGACGACGTCGACGTCGACGTCGCCGTCAAGGCAATGCAAGGATAAACTTTTTGTGCTGCTTTTTCAATTGCTTTTGATTACCTTGTTGCGTGGGCGAGCAGCGATGTCGACGGCAACGGCGACGCTTTTGCTGTTGCTGTTGCTGTTGCCGTTGCTGTTGCATTGTCTGTCTGCCTCGCCGTCTGTTTGTGGGCTGAACTCAAGCAGCAGCAACAACAGCAACAACAACAACAACAACAACAAGAGCTATGCACACTTTCGTCAGCATTTCAATAAAGTTGCATCCCGGGCACGCCCATTACGCCCACGCCCCTCGGCCGACAGCTGCAACTTGTTTGGTTACCACTTGTAAAATCAATTTGAAAACTATTTGAGTAGAGGGGAAATATTTCCATTGGCATTTCATTATTATTTTTTTCCTTTTCGTTTTCGTTTTCGCTTTTTTAGTTTTCGTTGTTTTTGGTCCAATGCTCTAGCTCCATATGTGTATATGTATGCATTTAATGTGTGCTAAACTAATGTAGAAAAACTACCAAATATACAATTTGTATGTAAACAATTTATTTTTGCACAGATATGAATATATGCAGAAACAACAACAACAACATACAACAAACAACAAACAAGAGTTGCATTCGCCGTAACCAGAATAACAACTACAAATATTTTCGTATGAGAATCCGAAACAAAAAACAAAAACAAAATGAGTACACAAACATTTAATACAATACGAAATTCTGTCCTAAATAAATAAAAATAAAACAAAAAATTATCACAAAGAGCATTTGAAAAGCAATTGCAAACGCAACGTCTCAAATAATATCCTTGAATTCTCCAAGCAATTGTAATTATAAAATAAAAGTGAAAATTTATCTCAGCTTGATTTTTAACTAAAATATAAATCTCAGTTTCTATGCCTTCATTTATTTTGTTAGCACATAAAACACTCAATTGCTGGTTTCTAATTTTCAAAGGGTATTCAAAATATAATTGAAAGTCGAATAGCATTGTCTCTGTCATTGTGAGATAAAGCAAAAGTATTTTACGTGTGCATTTTTGTGAATATTATACAAGTATTTGTATACGAACCAAATACTTTTTCAAATTGACCAATTTTTGACTCGTTTTGTGCCGTGAAATTGCAAATTGACAACGAGCAAGGTAAAAATATAGAAGTATTTACTCTAAGCATAAACTGCAATTTTGCTTTACAAATTGTTTAATGTTTTAATTTGTTTTTTTTTTGAATATAACAATCTAACAATATACTACAAAAATATTTCGTTATATTTCAATATTTTATTTTCGAATTAGGATGGACATAACTATATCGCCTCAGCTGTTGAAGATGATTAAGGAATTGGAGATGATTCCTTCTGCCTGTTACATATGTTTCCTGGAGGCACAAAGTTATATTATACCATTCTATTAAAATACAGTTACCAAACAAAGTATATATATTTTTAATTGTTTTGAATTCTTTATCCCTGACTTATAACTTTTGAGCTTCTTGTTCTAGTTACTACAATTTAAAGTCCTTTAAGTTTTGCAAATTTAAATATAATTGCCAAAATATAATATAAAGGAATATAATAAGCCATAGAAGTATTAAATTCTATTAAAGCATAACACAATTTTGCGTTTCTATTAGCTACACAACCATACACTAAAGAAATAATATAAGCTATGTATTATATTATTTAATGGCATTAAAGGAAAAAAAATTGTACAAGTATTACGGAAATGTTTTCGCAATAATTTTAGTCAGAGTGCAGTTGACTGTTAAGTAAGTAAGTAAGTTACTACATATGTTTATATATGCAACAGAGATGATGAAGAAGAAGAAGAAGAAGAAGAAGGAGGCGGGGTTGGGATTTGGACAAGCTCTTAAGAGCATGTTGTCGACAGTCGACCCGTTGACTACCTCGTATTGTAATCATTGAAATGTACAAATTATAAATTACCCATAATGGCGCATCGTGGCAGACTGGACACACAGCGCATCTGAGTGCAAAACATATTTACATACAAATGTATCGATATATATATATATAAATATTTCTATACATACACATATTCATATATACATATATACATATGTTATATACGTATTCGTGTTTACAATGCGCCGCTTGCATCACAACGAGCGACAATTTTGGGTTCATTATAAATTTCCTTAATATTAATTCAAAATGGCGTGTATGTGTGTGCCGGTGTGTGTGTGTGTGTGTCAGTATCCTGTGTCTGCGCCTGGCACACTGCCTTACATATAATGCACATATTATCCAGCATACAGCCCCCCTTCACTCCCCCTTCCTCCAGCACTTGCAACTGCAGCAATTGCAGCCGCTTTTGGAGATGAAATGAAAGAAGAAGTGCAAGTCGCGTTATCGAGTCGAGTTTACGTCTCTTGCCAGTCTTTCTCTCTCCCTCTCTTTGTCCCTCTCCCTCTCTTATTGTACTTCATGGGCATTATTTCTGTTTATATATATATATTTATGTATATATAAATACACAGAAAGAAATGAACGTGCTGAAATCAAGAATAAAATCTATTATCAAGATTGTATATTGTTAAAATTGCACCAGGAAAGTTTAATCTCAAATCAAGATCGAAAATCTACAAAAAGTGTAGATTGCCTAATCTTGAAATTCAATATTATACGCAATTTTAAAGAATGGAAAAATCTCAAAAATGCTCCGTGAAGAATATTCAAATGAAATTTAGAAACTCTAAAACTATAGCAATATACCAAACACAAATTTTGGTCAAATTCAATTGAAATTCAGAACTTATCAAAATACCACATACAAATTTTGGTATGTTGGATATTTTGACGATATGTTAATATGGTATATCTTAAGAATAAAATCGCAGTGTTTTGCATTATTTGAAATGGGTATCTCATAGTCGAGCACACTCAACTGTATCTTTCTTGCTGGTTTTTTACATATTTTCGAATTCGAATTTTATTTTTGTAATAAGTTTCAATTATAACACTTTCCACTTTTTTACTGACTAGAATTTGAACAGAAACTAAGTTCTAATTTTAATGGAAAAGAATTTCAACATTTTCAAAAACAAGGACAAAATTCTCCATTTTGTAAGATCGAAACGCTCTGAAATTAGGATTTGCAATCTTTTTTTAATATAGAATAAAATATTCCTGAAGCAAAATTTTAGTCTTAAAATGCAAATTTAGAATAAAAACTTGACTTAAGATTTTTTCAACATAAAAATCTAATTTCAAGATGACTTTTTTTTAAGATCGAAAATAATCTTAAGTCAATGTTTGCTATCTACTTTTATTTATTTTAAAATACGATGTTTTCAATCTTAAAATACAAATTTAACATAAAAACTTGATTTAATATTTGTTCAACTTAAAATTCTTATTTGAAGATGCTTTTTGTTTTGAATTTTGTAAAGTTCTTACATCAAGATTTGCAATCTTTCTTTCTTTTCAATCCAGATTTGTTTCTCGCAGTGTAGAGTAATTCTCTTTCTCACTCACTGTGTGGCATTTTGTATAAGTAATCATGTTGCTGACAGCATTGTTGCGAGCGAGAGACTCGCGTTCGTTGTTGTATGCTAAATTGTTGCACGACAATGAGTGGCTGCCAAAAAAGGGCAGCTCAGACCAGTCGCAGAGATGAAGAGATGAGGTGTATGGGGAGGGGGAAGGGGAGAAAATCCGGCAAAATTCAGATGCCACGTAGTTATGCATATGTCGTTGCATGCTGCATGCTGCATGCTGCGACCTCCATACAACGTTCAAGTTGTTGTTGTTGTTGTTGTTGTTGTACGTGAACGTGTACGTATGTGCAAAGGCAATTCACAAATTGAACGTACGAAATCACATTAGCTACAGCTACGGCTTCATCTCGGACTCCCGACTCCCAACTCCCAACTTCCAACTCCGACTCCGCAACTTTGACTTCGCTCATTGTGCAACATCTTCGCGGCTTGTTGCAGTGTGGCCCCAACTGGCCTCGATTTCGATTGCGACACGGACCAAAGGCGACTCCGCCAGCTTTGGATTGCTTGCTGGCTGGCTTATTTGGCCGAACACGTACACAGCCTCTGGCATTGGCCAATTTGGCTAACTTCCCCCCTCTCTCTGCTGCTCTTGGTTAGTCCGTCAGTTATCTAGCAAACATCGCAACGTGCTGCAGTCGAACAAAAAAAAAATCAACTTTTACTCGGCATATTGATTTGAATTTTTCGCCTAATTGCAAAAACTAGCGAATAAGTAAAACAGTTGAATGAATTCGCAGGTTTTGCGGTGCATTCTAAATAGTTCGAAAAAAAAAGAAGAGAGTGAGAGATAGAGATAGAAAAGAGAAGAAAGGAGAGACAACTGTGCCACAGCTGCGCAACTTTGATTCATGGCTAGCTCAAATAGTTTTAAGTAGGTGTTTCATATGGCATCATATGGGGGACTTTTGACTGCACATCGCACAATACTTTCGCTCGTTCTCCTTTGCTTTGCTTTGCTTTGTTTTCTTTTTTTTTATACCCGCTACCCATAGGGTAAAAGGGTATTATGACTTTGTGCGGACAGGAAATGTATGTAACAGGTAGAAGGAGGCATCTCCGACTCTATAAAGTATATATATTCTTGATCACCGTCAACAGCTGAGACGATATAGCCATGTCCGTCTGTCCGTCCGTCCGTATGAAACACTGGATCTCAGAGACTATAAGAGATAGAGCTATAATTTCTTTTCGACAGCATTTGTTATGTTTTGCACGCAGATCTAGTTTGTTTCAAATTTTTGCCACGCCCACTTCCGCCCCCGCAAATCAAAAAAATCGAATAACAAGCGTAATTTTAAAGCTAGAGTTGCGAGTTTTGGTATATACAATAATTACTATAGAAGTTATGATTTTTGCGATTTGGTTGCGATCAGATAAAAATTGTCGAAGTTATTAAAGAAATACTTTTGTATGGGCAAAAACGCCTACTTTCTAGGGGTCTGAGTTGCTTTGGCTGACAATCTGGTATATTGTGCCGTCTATGGTATATTTTGAATACGGTACTATATCGATATACCACATATACCATTTGGTATATTTTTAGTATTTTTGCAGTATATTTGGTATATTTTGAGAATAATACTGCAAAATAAATTGCTTTTATTCAAAATGGGTAGCGGGTATCTCACAGTCGAGTACACTCGACTGTAGCTTTCTTACTTGTTTTCTTTTTGTTTTGTGTTGTATTTTTTAACACTCTTTTGCGCTACATGAATTTACTGTGCTTACTTACCTGGCCTCTCGCACTCGCACTCGCTCTGTCTCGCCCTGGCAAGGACCAAAAATGACTAGCTTGGCTTGGACGCCATTACTTTGAAGTCAACATCAATCATGGTAGTAACGAGGACAAGACGCAAAGACTGTAGACAGACCGAGTTGGGGACAGAGACAGAGAGACAGAGACTGTGACTGAGACTGAGACTGTGGACTGTGACTGAGACTGGACTGAAATGTGCACATGTGGCCTTTTCTTTTGGCTGCGGCAGGACCTCGGCAAGGACCCCAAGGCGAGGAGAGAGACTAAGAGACTAAGAGCGAGAGCGAGAGCGAGAGCTCCAACTCGAATTGTAATGACACAACAATTTAAAGTTTGTCGCGGATGCTGCAAAACTCAGTGCTAATGGCGTCAGCGTCGACTCATCATGGTCGTGTCTATGTCTGTGTCGGTGTCCTGCATTTGTGTGTGAGTGTGTGTGTGAGTGTGTCGTCCCATGTCCTGCGTCCTGTTCTGTCTGTGTTGTTGATGACGGCGATTATTTGCGCCATGAACACATGAAAGCAGCTGCAGAAGCCAAAGGTGCGCTCCACTTGCTGCCTGTTCTTTCCGATGCCGAGTCCTGCCTTTTATACGCTCCTCTCCCCCTTCCCCTTTCCCGCCTCCCCACACCTCGTACGCTCCTTATCCTTGTTGCTTTGCCCCATCAGCACTCCGCTGTCGCTTTTCTACACGTCCGTAGATGCCACTGATGACTGTGCAGCAATTCAAACTTTAAGCTGTCGCCCGTTGACGTCGTCGAGAACAGCAAACTATGAACAACGCGTCCAACACACACACACACACACACATTCAGATACGGATACACTTGGCTAGATGCAGCTGCAGATACAGATATGGATACAGATACAGATACAGATACAGATACAGATACTGCTGCAAGATTCAATAGATAGACACACAGAACAGAAGCACTGCCGCTGAAGTGATACTGCTTTGGCAATACAAATTGAAATAGTAGTAGAAACTGTTCTGTACTCTTGCTTCCTCCTCAACTCGATGCAAAACTCCACTCAACTTCTCTCGCTCTCGTTTTCTTCCTGGATGTACTATTAATATAAATGAATTATTCTAGAGGCGCTGCCTGCTTGATAGATTATATGATGGATACGCCTTAACGATGCTGCTGACACAGATGACGACGACGACGACGACGACGTCGAGGATGACGCTGCAGCTTGCCTTAAAACTTGGCCAAAAAATTTATGGCTATACACGCATACGCAACACACACACAACACACACAACACACACTTGCTATTGCAGTCGGCCTAAAAGTCACAACTAGCAAAAAGTTCATCACTAAAAAATAAAATGCAAAATTGTTTTGCGGTTTGTTGAACTTTCTCTCTTAGATTTTCTATCCAAAAAATCCGCCATAACTACGAGTAGTTGTTTATAAACAATCTTCAATGCTAGACAATTTATACATAAATCGTTTTAGCATTGCCAACTGCTTGCAAGAATTTTCTATGAACTTCGTATCATTCATATTCAAATTAACATTTCCATTATCGTGATTAACGTATGCAAATTTGTAATCATTTTGTATTATTTTCCAATTCCATAATTCATATTTTTAATTGTTAAAAGCATATAATTATAATATAAATTCAATTTTCAAGCAATTTTATTTTTTCTAAGAAATGTTGCCTGCTTTTTAGATAGCTGAAGTGGTATTAAGCTTACGAATAAAATGGTTTTTTATCGCAAAACCTTTTATTCATTCTTAGACAAAAAAAATATTTCAGGCAAAATATGTCTAAAGTTGATGATATAATAAATAGACCTATAAAACAAACTTTTTAAAATTCAATTTAGTTATTTTAAACGTAATACAAGTTATATTTGGATATTCGCCAAAGTCATTTAATTTTCAAAAGAAGAGTCTTTTTTTTGCATGTCGAAGTATTAAATACTCAAAAGTCTTATTGTTCATATATGTATGTATGTATATAAATTACACATCCCTTAATGTACTAAAAGTTAAATCAAATAGTTATATGTAGTCAATCCTTCATTATTCTCTTATTCTAATAATAATCATTAACAATTTCCTAATTGAGTTCATATTCATATAAAATATATTAAGTATACGCCATGCACTCCCCCACAAACACACAATCACACACACCCTCACATCACAACAGCAACGACGATGTCAACAAGAACGAGTTAAGCATCCAGTTAACGCCTCTGGCAACTGATTTCGCACTCAACTGAGAGAGCTAATGATATAATAGTGCTAATCAATACAATTAATTAGAATTAACTGCATTTTGAATGAGCCTCAAAGCGGCAGCAAAGTGTTCGAGTTGTTGTTTCTGTTGTTGTAGTCGCAAGTGTTGCACAGATCTGATGAATTGCAGCTGCAAGCAGATGTTTCACATGCTGTTTGTGCTCAACATAGAGATTTATCTGTGAGTTATGGGTTACTAAAAAGAGGTAAATAAAACAAAAACAAAAACAAAAAAGTGAAGCAGAAAAGAAGCGAGATTCGGTTCGAGGCAACAGACGTTGCCTCTGGTTTCTGGTTTCGCCTGCTTTCGCCTGGCAGGAGGTCTAACAATTATTTGTGACCCCAAAAGAGGAACAAAGACTGCAACTGGTAATGTTGCCTGTTGATGATAATGACGATGATCATCATCGTGATGAAGGGGTGGAGGGGGGGGAGTATGTGGGCCGCCTGGTGCGTGCTAGGCAACCAAATGACTGATGGTTGGTTAATTGTCTGGCCAACGTTTTTCTCTCTCTGAGTGTATGTGTGTGTGTGTGTGTGTATGCTGCAGCATCCTTGGACACACATACGTATGATAGAAGGATGTATGTGGGAATGAGTTGGAGTTGAGGATGTAGCGGCTGCCGCTGACGCCTGAAACATTTCACTTACGACATGGCAAAGATATGCAGACACAGCAGTAACTACGACTAGTCCAACAACAACAACAACAACAGTGGCAGCAGCAGCAGCAACATCTACTACAGCATCAATGGCAGAGACAATGCAGTTGGGGGGCACACACATCGCAGGAGTTCGCGAGAATCATGTCAGCAGGCTGGCAACTGCAGAGCTAAACTCGAATTTCTTCAACTGTTTCAAACTGTTCCTCTTCTATCCATTACAATTGTGTATGCGTGTACATTTATTTTATTTCATTTTCTTTGCTTTTCTTTTTTTGTGCCCAACTCATCCACTTCAAATGCAACTACAATATCTTTTGGCACGATTTTTGTTTTCATCGTTTTCATATCACAAAGTCAGCGTTGTTTGAAAATTTGCTTAGATTCTGCTCTCTATTAAAATATTAAAAGTATTTTAGATAAAGTTTAGTTAAATGTAGACAAATTTTAAAATAAAATACAACAATATTAATCTTTTCAACGCACTCAAAGGAGTGTAAAAAAAACATTTATCAAATGACTTTTGCATATAATTTTCTATTATTAATGCAAATTGTTTTTATTACGAAATCTGCTTAGTATTAAACTTTATATAGATTCAGTTAGTATTCAGATTTTCGAACTATTTATATAAACTTAATAGAAAACAAAGCTAAGAAAACGACACCACAAGAACCAAAATCTAGCATACTTTTGAGCTCATCCAAAGCTTTGAAGAGTAGGAAAAAAAGGCATTGGGAATGGTTTTTCTCAGTGATTTTTTCAATTTAAAAATATAAAATATAATAAGCTAATATGTATAAGGTTTGCAGATGTTCAAATGTAATATAGTGTTGACTTGAAAATAAAAAGTTTCTGCAGCTAAGATTTTGTGCATGTTTTTGCAACCTTCTAAAAACTAATTAGAAAAGAATTATGAAATTGGAAAGTGCTTAAATCAATTTATTTTTAATGCTCGTATCAATAACTAGCAGCTCAGATTTATTTCATATTTTAAAATTTCTTAACGAAAATTTCAAATCAAATATAAATAACTTTCTATATCAATGCTCATTAGGGCGGGTAAATTTTTTTTTTTCGCAAAAATCGTCCCCCAAAATCGGAATCTACGAAGAATTCTGAGAAAATTTCACCATGAAACCATGTGTCTAAAATGAATTCCTAGTCCGCGCCGTGAAGCTTAAAGATTGCACTATGAGGTACATAAGGTATTTCGATGTATTTAAGGCATTTTAATGTATTAAAAAAATACGCATTTTCCAATTATGTTGGAGTCAATTCTGATTCATTTTTTTACAACAAATTTTATAATTTTTTTTTTTAAATTTATTTAACTTATCATTTTTTTTTAATTCAACAAAATGAGCCAAACTAGCCATGTACTTAACCCTTATATAAGAAAGTAGGAGCAATGCGTCTGTAACTTTTTTAACGAAGTAAGGTATCGGTCTGAAAATTGATATATATATTCAAAGGCATTTTAAGCAACTAAATAAAAGTAGGCGTGGCATGATAAAAGGCGGAATTTAATTTTATTTTTTATTATAAGGTTTATGTGCTTTCCAACAAGTAGGTAATTTTTGCATTTTGTTGACTTGGAATATAACGTCATCTTATTAGAGTCTCAAGTCTTTCTTTGATTCGATTTGAGGAACTTTATAAAGACTTTCTAAAGTCAATGACATAACAGCATCTCGATTCTGTGGCATAACTCGTCGTAAGACATGTGTTAACAACTGCACACATCGTTCGGTGCCCTGAATGTGCGATGGAATGTTGTATGAATGTATTTGAGAGGAAAACAAACAACTAATATATGGAATATAATGGCATTATGAATAATATAAAGTACTATATGATATATATATATATATATATATGATGTATAATAATGTGTTGTGTATGGAATAGAAATCAAATATACGAAATGCAAAAAAAAAGTCTACTATATCTACTATAAGTAAGGATTAAAACACGTTCGAAAAGTAAATTATAGAAGTTAGCTCATAGCTGTACGGACAACAAGAAAAGAAAAACTACTACACTTGGAACAACAAACCAAAACTTGCTTAGAAACTCCTTCATATTTGACAAAAAACGTTCAATTTCTCTTTAAACAAATATAATGTATTTAAGAAATGTTAAAATTAAAAAAAAAATAATAATAAATAAATAATAATATACTGACGTACAAATCAGTAGTCATCAGAGCAGGCGCAGCTGTAGTTACTTTTCATTACTTTTCGAATGTGTTGCTTATAATTCCCAAGTTGTGATAAGGCAATGTCTGAGTATAAAAGGCGCATACTTTGTGTGGAGAAATCGGCAGTCGAGCTTCCTGCGGTGTCAAGGGTTGCCACACATCCCCGACTAGAGTTGTGCGGACAAAACTTTGATGGAATATTGCAACAACAACAACTACACAACTACTTTAACCGACTTCGAACAGCGATCAAGGATGATATTCAACACTTCATAGGAATTTAAGATAAAAGTGAAACAAAAATCAAATCATCAGATGGATGATATGTGACCCACCGTGAGAAGCTGCCCAAAATTGGGAAAATGATTGCCACTTTTTTGGAAACATCAAAAATTTTACACTTTTTGTAGAAACAAAAAGAACAAATCAAACATCATCATTTAGATATAAGAAGTGAATTAAATAAAACTCTTTCAAAAATGTTAATGTGGAAAATAAAATAATAATAATAATAATAATGCTTTAGATTGCATCTAATCGATAATTATAATGCAATAAAAATGTAAAATAAGCACGAAAACTAAGACCAAAAGCAATCAAACGAAATTTACATATAACATAATACAAAATAAAATTAAATTCCGCCTTTTATCATGTCACGCCTACTTTTATTTAGTTACTTAAAATGCCTTTGAATATATATTTCAATTTTCCGATACCTTACTTCGTTAAAAAGTTACAGACGCATTGCTCCTACTTTCTTATATGAGGCTCAGTACATGGCTAGTTTGGCTCATTTTGTTGAATTAAAAAAAAAATGATAAGTTAAATAAATTTAAAAAAAAAATTATAAAATTTGTTGTAAAAAAATGAATCAGAATTGACTCCAACATAATTGGAAAATGCGTATTTTTTTTTTGAATACTTTAAAATGCCTTAAATACCTCGAAATACCTTATGTACCTCATAGTGCAATCTTTAAGCTTCACGGCGCGGACTAGGAATTCATTTTAGACACATGGTTTCATGGTGAAATTTTCTCAGAATTCTTCGTAGATTCCGATTATGGGGGACGATTTTCAGGATTTTTTGGACAGGAACAAATTGACCAGCCCTAATGCTCATATTAAGAACTAACAGCTAAGATTTTCTACATATTTTTTTTTTGATGATTCTAGAAACTTATTACAAAACAAATATAAATTTAGTAAGTGACTTAATCAATTTCAATAACCATGTTCACATTAAGAACTTACAGCTAAGTTTTCCTGCAGTTTTTTCAAGCTTTCTAGAACTAAATAAAACAAATATATAATATTGATAAGTGATCAATTTCCATACGAATGCTTTTATTAATAACTACCACAATTCATATCTGCTATAGAATGTAAATTTTTTTTGCAATTTTTAGCAACTCCTTTAATATTACACACACACACACATACAAAGCGTTTAAACAAAAATGCCATCACAAAAATGCCAGTACAAATCTGAAACTAAGAGTATTTAAAGATCAAACAATTTGTTGTATTCTGCTTTCATATGCTGCATGCTTCACTTCGTTGCCATGTGTCGTGATTGCAAAAACAAAAAAACAAAAACAAAAACAACAACAACAAAAAATGAAAGCCAAAAAAGTAAAATCTACCCAAAAAGTCGTCAGGAGGGCATGTAATAGTAATTTAGTATTTGCCCTGTGTGTGTGTTATTCGTATGTTTGTTTTGCTTTTCTTCTCATTTTTTTTTTTGCCTTGTAGTTTTTCCCTTTGTTTTGCTAGCCACGTTTTAGTGTCGTTGTTGTTGTTGTTAGTTTAAGTTTGGGCTTAGGTGTGTGTGTGTGTGTGAGAGTGTGTGTGTGTGAGTGTTGGTGGGGGGTCTGGGGTCTCTTTTGCTTTATGCTTGCCTCGGAGTTTTTGGGAAAATAAATGGTAAGGAAACACCGCATGGCGAAGATTGTGACGACGATGTTTTCATTGTTCTATGAGTCTCGCTTTTAACCAGCCACCCAGCTAGCTCCCTTCCCTCCCCTTCCCTTTGCTTCCCTTCACTGCCCCAATATCATGTTACGCATCATAGGCCCCTCTATGGGGGGGTTGCGCAGCTGCCAGCAACAATATTTTACAGACTGGTTTTTCTCTAGAATTTTGATGCTATTTCTGTAAAGGAGATCAGGAACAGTTGGAGACGCACACACACACACACACACACACATACATTCATATAGTATATGTAGGCATAACGATGACGAGACTACAGCAGCAGTTGCACCAACAACAGCAACAGCAACAGCAACAACAAAAGCAGCAGCAATAAGTTTGCAAGTACTTCCGACTGTTGCAATAGAAATCTGCATTTTTAATTTTTATTTGCGCGTACATATGTGTGTGTGTGTGTGTGTGTGTGTGTGCTGTTCTTGAGCTTAAATTAGAGCTGGACCTGAGCCGTTACTTTTTTCCTTTTTTTTCATGTACCCAGTTTTTTTTTTCGTTTCTTTTTGTTGTGCAGTCGAATCTTTTTGTCAGCTCTCTCGTATTAAGCCAGGAAGTAAACTATGCAAAAGCGCCACCTACCGGACAGTGGCCTACATACAACATGCTGTTGCTGCTGCCGCTGCTGCTGCTGCTGCTGCGTTCCAGATCCTTATAGCGTTTGATGTTTCTTGTTGTCGTCATGTCATATGCAACAAGCCATAACGTATACAACAATCAGACCTCAGCTGTGCGACTCGCAGCCTATTTTTGATGCCTCCTTCAAACGGATTTCTGGAGCTGGAGTTCACTTCATTGCCCCTCATCTTCTAAACACCAAAATAGTTGTTGTGTATTTAATAAATTCATACATCACAAGAATCGAATATAAAAAAGTTTAAAAGCAATTTCCAATCGAGACATTTACCCGCAATGTAAAACTCACATTTATAATTAAGAAACAAAAGCAACTCATAGAATTTCTTGAAATAACTAACAACATTAAATCCTATGAAATTCATTAATCACAAATATAAAATTGAATAAGATGAATTTCATACGAAAGCAAAAAAATAACTCTCTAAATATTTCAATAGATTTCAAATAGAAAAAAAACGTATTCACATTGAGAGTTAAGAAACAAAAGCAACTCCTAAAATGTATTGAAATAGCTCAAGACCCTAAGTCCAATAAAATTCTTTAATCAGAAATATAGAATTTAATGAAATAAATATTATGGTAAAACAGTAAAATAACTCTTTAAATATTTGAATAGAGTTAGAATAAAGAAAAATAAAATTCCTAATTGTCGTGCCCAACGGCAGTTCGTTTAAGTTCCATTTAGTTTAAGAAGCTTTATGAAAATTCTTCATTACATTGTTTTTCAATAGTTATAAATAACATAATTCAAGACTACGTACTTTATAATGCATTTAGAAAACTCCATTATTTATATTAATTCGTTAACCCAAAACGAACTTAAAAAATAAAAACAATTTTTTGTTGTACAATTGAAATGTTGGTATCTGTGAGTCAATCATCGTTCGCAATTTTTATGATTTCCAAAAGCTGCAATGTTGTTTTGTTCGCTGTTGTTGTGGAATGTTTTTGGGTGGCAGCAGCATGAAGGCAACAACAGCAGCGACAACAACAACAACAGCAGCAACAAGAGTGGCAGCAGCAGCCGCAGCCACAGCAACATCAGCAAAAACCAACAAAAACATTTGATTGTGATATGCGCACTAAAGCGGATTATGCCCGAGTCTTTTAGCATCATCATTTATGACATGCAACAATAAAAGCAACAATGAGAACACCACCAACCATCAAGTCTGCCCACGTCGACGTCGACGTCCAAGAGTTCTGCTCTCCTATTAGAGTCCCAACTGCGAATGCAACTGGGACACAATGCTCTATATATACAAGACATATATATATATATATAGACTATATATATAGAATATAGTTATACTCTCATATTCCGGCCCCAGCATGCCAACAAATTTCACCTCCACGCAATGCAATTTCGGTTAGTGGCCACAATTTTGTTTAGTGTATTGAAGTAAATATTTGTATTACATTTTTTTCCTGCTGCTGGACGGACGGAGTGAGCTGCATATTCCCTTGCCATGTGTTGTAGTTACACACATTCCCCCCACCCACCGCACATATTTGCACTGACAACACTCTTCTCTCCATCGCTCTCACTTTAACTCTCTTTTGCAATTGCATCAAGCAAGAAGCTGCTGCCAAATTGTATTGAAAAGTTGCATTACTTTCTCCCACTCACATAGCACTTTAAATGCTGCATTAATTAGCTTAATATAAAAATTATATTTTATAAAAAATTATATTTTAATTGATAAATTTCTTTTAGAAGTTATCACCACATTTGCAGTTTATATAAAGCTCTTAGTTGACTAAAGTTTCGTAGTGGCAAAAATCATAATTTCCAAATCAAATAAAATATTTAATCTAAATGATATTTAACGGATAATTATTTAATTTTGAACAAAGCTTAGACAGAACGGAAAACGTGCTAAGATCATAAATAAAATCTTGAATTAACCAAGAAGATCTTAAATAAAGATAAAATTGTAGATTGTCCAATCCTTAAATTCAAACTTAATATTCTTATTTCAAGAATGGAAAAATCATAAATTTTCACCAAAGAGGTAAAATCCTAAATGAAGATCTAATAGTGTAAAATTTACATTGCTTAAAAAAATAGAGTTATATAATTTCTAATACGTTAAATGTATGTTGTCGAATGTTTTTGAATATAAGTTACAATTATCAGATCGAAATGTTCGTAAATCAAGACTTGCAATCTTTTTCTCAATGTATAATAATAAATAGCATAGAAATCTTGATTTAAGATCAATATCATTTCAAGCATTATAAAAAACATAAAATCAAGATTTGCAATCAATTTTTTAATACTAATACTACCCACAGAATAGAAGGGTATTATGACTTTGTGCGGACAGGAAATGTATGTAACAGGTAGAAGGAGGCATCTCCGCCCCTATAAAGTATATATATTCTTGATCAGCGTCAACAGCCGAGACGATATAGCCATGTCCGTCTGTCCGTCTGTCCGTATGAACACCTAGATCTCAGAGACTACGAGAGATAGAGCTATAATTTTTTTTCGACAGCATTTGTTATGTTTGCACGCAGATCAAGTTTGTTTCAAATTTTTGCCACGCCTACTTCCGCCCCCGCAAATCAAAAAAATCGAATAACAAGCCCAATTTTAAAGCTAGAGTTACGAATTTTAGTATATGCAGTAATAACTATAGTGGTTATGATTCCTATAAATAGCTGCGATCGGATAAAAATTGTCGAAGTTATTAAAGAAATACTTTTGTATGGACAAAAACGCCTACTTACTAGGGGTCTGAGTTGCTTTGGCTGACAATCTGGTATATTGTGCCGTCTATGGTATATTTTGAATGCGGTACTATATCGATATACCACATATACCATTTGGTATATATATTGCTTTTATTCAAAATGGGTAGCGGCTATCTCACAGTCGAGTACACTCGACTGTAGCTTTCTTACTTGTTTTTATTGATTGGCAGGCTGGAATTGAAATTTATGCCTTAGATATTTTTGCATCACTGTGCAACCTAATGAAGTTCTAGCAAAGCATTAAAATGAATATTTAAAAAAGCAGCAGAAATACATCGAGTAAATAAATGCACACAAAAGACCATTAAGATTACCTTCAAGGCAATCACACACTCGACGAGACAACGCTAAATGTGTTTTGGCTTGGAATCTTGAATGAATAGTTAGACGTTAGCTAACATTAGCCACAGTTTACTGTGGCGATTCTCCATTTATGGCCATCACTATGGTCATTCATCTAACTCACGGCATCGTTTGTTGCTTTGCTGCTTTGCTGCTCTGCTGATGGCTGATGGTCATAAGGACCCTTTTTAATCCCCTTTGTTCGAAGTGCGCCAGTGAATATTGAGCAGCTGCGAGGTGAATCTGTGAGTCTAACCTTGATGGCACACACAACACTCCCACATAGATGATGCCACTGATCCAACATATATATACCATATATATATTGAAAGAACTATCGTACTTTGGAGTATCAAGCCGCAGTTTGATGGTAACGATGGAGCGTGTAGCATGAAGAGACAGACAGAGAGACAGACGAAGCTTGCTGCATATCGATTTGATGTGATTTTCATTAAAAACTCAGCACAGGTCGCAGCAACAAACCATACAAAAAATACAAAAAAACAAAACGTATAAAGCTAAAAGCCATCGTACAAACCACGCGAGTTTGGTTTGGTTTCGTTTGGTTTGGCTGGCTTGGTTTTTGTTTTGGGCTTTTCGGAAAAGGGAAATCGCTTTAAAATCAGCTTACTTCATGCTGCCACACAACAGCAACAACAGCAAAAAAAAAAAGAACACGAAACAGAGACCGTAAACGTAAACGTAACGAAACCAGTTGGATGCGAAAAATAGAAGAAAAAGCATTCACATTGCACAGATAAATACGTATACGTCCCGTCATATTAGGCAAAAATTCGAAACACAGACGTGAGCTCACCAAAAAAAAAGGACTCAAAAGCTCAGCCGTCCAAGGAAATTAAAAATAAGCAAACAAATCGATTATTAGCGCAAAAGAACTAGTAGAAGGGTTTCTCGTCTTTTCTTAACTCCTCAGAGATTCAAAGCGAAACAAAAATACCCAAAATACAGAGAAAAAAAACCAAAAAAAAAATAAAATTACTGTCGCTGCATCTGGTTTCGTTTCGTTTGGTTTCGTTTTGTTGTCATTGTTGTTGGTCGACCGGCCGCTTGGTTGGGAAATCTGTTTTCTGTTTTCCGTTCGATAAATTTACGCATGATTTATGACCCCGTTAACAAGTAAAAGTCTCAACGTGCGACCCGTCCGACCGCCGGCCCCAGAAGATGAAAAATGAATTTCTCGTTTTTGTCCAGCAGTCCCAGAAAAACCCCATCCAAAAAATGAAGTGCCAGCCAGAGCCCAGCACGTAAGTGAGGCCACGCTCTGTCTCTCAGTCTCTCTGCTCTCCTAAAGTCCAAGTCCAAATTCAGGGTGAAGATTTAGGTTTGAGGCACATAAAGTTGCCCCAAAAATCAAGTCTAATTTAAAGGCAAACATTTGTGCTAAGCATGGATCAATCGGGAGTATCTTCTTCTTCTTCTTAGCTATCTCAACTCCATTCAATAACCTGTCCCAACTCTATATATAGTATTTTATAGTACTGCACTTGCTCAAAAAAAAAAAGAGTAGAGAAGGAGGAAGAGGAAGAGAAGAGGCTTTAAGCATATTTATGAGCTTCATTTCAATAAACTTGGCATGCGAGTATGTTTGAGCATAATCCGCAATTTATTACATCAAAACAGGACAATTTAACTTGAGGCCGTTGGAAATGTTTCAGGCTTTATGTGTTTCGGCATTATTAAGCAGCACATTAATATATTTTGGTCAGTTCCGTATTCGCATTTGTACATCGCACTATCCGTCAAAACTCAAGTGGTTTATTTAGCTTTTTTTTTTCCTTTTGCTTGTCGAGGATTAGGCAGTGGACTTTCGCTCTGGAGCCACTTGCTTCATTTGTCATACTCGCAATTGATTATACCAACTTATTTAAATATGTTTTTCCTTAATTTACTTCTACCCAATTTAACTCTTAACTTGAGCTAGTTTAATAATGAATAAATACTATAAATAATTGTAATAGAAAATAATCAATGAATAAATAATTAATAAACTGCCGCAAGAAATGTAACAAAAAACAGGTTTTGCTTGGGCAACTTAAAGTAACTGTTAACTTCACAGCTAATCGCTTCAAATTGCATTCTTTCGTAGTAGTTGACTATCTTATATCCTATAAAATGAAAATCAAAATAATAGTAAATATATGTAAATTCAAGAAAGTGAAAGGAAGAGAGAGGAAGCTATTACTTAAGTGAGTTGATGAGAAAGTATAAATGTAGAAAATAAATAAAGTTAAAAATAATAAAATATGTAAATAAAAAAAAATGCATATAGCACTAAATTTATTTGGCAACTGCTTTGATATTACATATTCAAAATATTCGGATCAAATTGCAATATTATACAGCTATAGTTTAAATAGTTTCTAAACGCCATGATACACTATAATTAATAATAGTTTAAGTTCACTATGGAAAAATACTAATTCCATTTTCCTATCAGCAAAAGATAATTCATCAAACGCTGGTAACATTAAAAGTATTTTTCTCTTCTCTTTTGACTCTCTTTCATTCCTTATGTTCTATCAACTTAGTACAGACAAGTTGTTGAATACAAGTGAATAATAAACGAAGATTTAATAACTTAAAACAAACACACTAGTTGTTTTTATTCATTAGTGATACTTGGTTGCCCTTTTTACAACACATACAATATATGCAAGTAGCTTAAATTAACACCAAATAAAAAACAAAACACACATTAAGTAAACAAGACAAGAAATTAAATTTGCCAGCTGTTGTAGTTGTGCTTTGTACTACAGAAAATAATTGTATATTACAAATGATATACAAAACAAATTTAAGTAGCTTAAGTTTAAACCAAACAATAAACGAAAATCAATTCGGATTCAATTCATAAAAGATGAAGTTAACAATGTTAAATATTACAAATTAAAGAAAGGTGCTTCTTTGATAGCTAGAATTTAATTGAAAGTTACAAGTATTAATCATATACATAAATGCATGTTTATATCTATGAATAATATATTTAAGTAGCGTAAATTAAAACTAAAATCTACAAACATACATTCGACTTTCATTCTAACTGCTGTCAAGCATGTTATTTTGTCTAAATAAATATATTTGATAGCTAGAATTTAATTGAAAGTTACAAGTATTAATCATATACATAAATGCATGTTTATATGTATGAATAATATATTTAAGTAGCGTAAATTAAAACTAAAATCTACAAAATCTACACACATTCGACTTTCGCTATAACTGCTGTCAAGCATTGTCTAAATAAATATATTTTCGCTCTGTTGATATTAACAGATATTTTCATTCCCCTATTACTTGCCTCTTTAGCGCTCTTCTACGATTTGTTCTAAGCTTCGAGCTTAAGCATTAGCTGCCTGCTGAGTGTAATTGGAATTTGGACAACCCGCTTAAATCCGTTTAGCCTACAGGGTACTTCAAAACTTCAAGGTGTGAGCTGAGTTGGCAAGGGTCGGAAGGAGGACAAAACACACTCACTGCTGATGCTGATGCTGATGCTGATGCTGTGTGATGCTGCTGTCGCACGCTGGCTGTGGCGCGGGCATCAATCATTTGGGGCGCGTAACGGTAACAGCAGGGCACACGCACAGGAACCGGCAACTGGCAACTCGCAACTGTAGAGATAGAAACTCGGACGTTGCGTTTCCCTTTCTCTCCCACTCCTCTACTCTATCATATAGGTTTCTCACTTGCTCGCTTGTCGGTTCATCTTCATATTTTAGTGTTTTAGTGTTTTCAACTGGTTTTTTGGTCGTTTCATCTTCGTAACAGTTTTCGAAAATGATAGCAAAGCGAAAGGGAGGAGAGAACGCGCTGGGCAATGAATCCCAAACGCCAATTGCCATGGGATGCTGCACGCGTGCTCTTGATGGCGACCAGCAACTGGCGACTGGCGACTAAAACTCTCGCTCTGTGCTCAACGTAACGCAACGCAACGTAACGCGTTCACCGGCTCAACTCACTGGGACTCTCCTATCGCCCACAGCTGTTCTCACTCCCAAAACTTGCCTCATTCCCAGTCGCGCGCGCCAGGTGCCACGTTTGGTTCGTCCCCTGCCACGTCCCCATTCCCATCTCTCTCCTGTCCTGTCCTATTCTGTTTTGTTTGCTCGCAGTGGTAGGAGGGGGGAGGGAGGGGCACTCAAGCGCGTCAGTTACCTGTGGCAAGCTGTTAACTAAGCGTATGGCAAATGTTTGCCAGCAGGAAGACGTTTAACCATGCTTATTAAAACAACAGCAGCCACACCCCGTCTCCCATTCCTCTACCTCTACCTCCCCCTCTCCCTCCCCCTCAGTGGCGACCCAACCATTCAGTGGCAGTAGTCAGTGAACCCAGCTTAAAGGCCACAGGGGGCATGCCATACTTTTGCTTTCAACAAAACGCTCTCTTTCTCTTCTCGCTGTGAGAACAACGATTTGGCATCGTTAGCGATACCCCGTCCACATCAATATTTATGATGTTAGTTTTAAATTAGCAAAACCAAACAGCGTCAAAACCATCAACGTTCCCATTCTGATTCCCACTCGCGCCTTTCTACACATTTGTCACATTTGCAACAACAATGTACAACAAAAAAAAAGATGCACACATAAAATAAACACTGTTCTTACTCTCTCTCCCTTTCCCTCTCTCTTTCTCTATGGAGACCATCAAATCTCTAGCGTGAGTGTGTTGCAAAAGTGATTAAAAGACTCTTTTTTATTTAAACAAAGACACTAAGCCGATTTATTGCAAGTGTCCCTTATAATCAGTTGTCCAAAAACAAAATCTTAAGCTCAACCAAATATTTGTACTATATACAGATTAAATTGTTTCCCTGAACTTTGCAGACACATCTTGAGATATCTTAAAGATATTTGTTATTAAGAAGTAGCTTGAGTATGACAAAAAGTATTATATTGTTTATTTTACGAATTATGTTCAATTAATTGTATGCAATATTTATTCGCCTATGATTGTAATGTTTAAGATACAGTATCTTTAAAACTACATCACAATATTCTACTTTGAAAATTAAACATTAGTCCATATACTTCTTTTAATCAGGTACATAAATTTTAGACAGTCATTATTTCCCTCTAAAAATGTAATTTCATTTAATTTCATCGGCGGATCATATGGTATATTTTGCACTATATGGTATATTTTGAGTAAAATACTTGAAAAATATACCAAAAATATCATTTGACATATTTTTAGAATTTTTGCGGTCTATTAATTTAGTGTATTTTTAAATTAACACACACAATTAAATTAAATCACAGTCGAGCACACTTGACTGTATCTTTCTTACTTCTTTCGATTTGCGGGGGCGAAAGTGGGCGTGACAAAATATTGAAACAAACTTAGTCTGCGCGCAAACATAACAAGTAATGTCGAAATTATATTTCTATCTATTATAGTCTCTGAGATCTCGGCGTTCATACAGACAGACGGACAGACAGACATACAGACATGGCTATATCGCCTCGACTTTTCAAGCTGATCTACTTTATATATACTTTATAGAGTTAGAGATGCCTCCCTCTGCCTGTTACATACATTTCCTGGAGGCACAAATTTATAATACCCTTCTACCCTATGGGTATCTGGTATAAAAATAAAATTTTGCCATATTTCAAAAGAATTAATAACAAACTTCAGGTATTTAATTAAAATTTATTAATAAAAATACATATTTGCTTCTCATATTATAACACTAGTTAATTGTGTTATAGAATAAACCTTTCTTCTGTACGTTATTTATAAACGAACTATTTAAAGATTCTAGCGCAAAGAAAAGTTAAAATTTATTAATCATCACTCATAAGCTTTTAATAACTAATATTTTTAGCTAAGTTGCTCATATTATACATTATTTTACCCCTTGCTTTATATAATACAAAAAAATAATCTATATCGATAAACGTTTCTCCCTTTATTTAGGTAATTTTGTTGCCCAAATTGCCGGATACAATGAAGTGCATTGGATGCAAGTTTGTGTAATTGGTAAAACAAATGTCAAATCCATTATGTGTATCGAAGCCTTGACTTGACAAAGTCGCAGCAGCTTTGTGTGTAGTAGTTGGTGACTGTCAATTTCAGAGCGGATGAGTGAGCGGAGTTGGTCTCCTTTGCTAACCGACCACAACTCCATTGCAGCTGAGGTTTTAGCTTGGGCAGATACGAGTACCTTTTTTGTGTGCATGGTTGCGGTCAAAGTCAAATAGGCTGACCACACAACTGAGCTGCAAAACTCAAAAACAAGTTCACTTTAATGAGTTCACTAACTGTTCGAGCTATATTTTTTTTATTTGTTCTATTTTTTTTTTAACTCTTTTGCATCACACACACAGAGAGTGAGAGAGAGAGAGAGAGTTGGTCGACAAACACATTGACGTTATTGATACGTTTGCTCTACACACCACAAATCACAGCCCAATTAAATGAACAGCCGTGCTTCAATTAAAGCTACCCTGCAGCATCATTTGCCATCGACCAGCACGATACGACGACGACGACGTCGACGACACTGTTGGCCAAGCAAAATGGCAACAACTTTTTGCTTGGCCAACAGGAAACTTTCGCACATCGCACTGTGGATTGAAATGCGGCGAAACGCAGTAATATTCCTAAGGTATGTGAAAAGTGATTTATACGATAATCATTTAATGCTGAAAATTATATACAATAATAAGGATTAACACAATTGAGAGAAGTCAAATGAGTCAGCTAGAAAGTATGCTACACTTTTTGTATATGTTGTATGAAGATGAGCGTAATCATTAATAAGAAATAATCACAACTTTAAACATTCAGAAGCTTAAACTCGACAAGAACTTATAATTCGAATCATTATTGTTTACGATTTTTATAGAATAGTCGCTGGAAATGATTTGTAGTTATGATAATTGAATGATAGTCGAAGAACTTTCAGTCAGCTGAAAAGTATGCTACACTTTTTTGTATATGAGCGTATTCATTAATAAGAAATAATTACAGCTTTAAACATTTAAAAGATTAAATTCGACAAGAAAATACATTTCCAATCGTTATTGTTTAAAATTTTCGTTGAATACTCGTTGGCTAAAATGCATTGCAATGATTTGTAGTTATGATAATTGAATGATAATCGAAGAACTTTCAGTCAGCTGAAAAGTATGCAACATATTTCTGGTTTGATAAGAATATACACCATTCAGAAATATCGACAGGCTGATAACCCATCGAATTAGAATCGCAAGGAAAGTCCTAATTGTCACAACACTCAGACACTTAAAGCGTCAAGCTTACGCCAAAAGGCTTATTGAAACATTAACTACGATAAATGTGACCTTACTCCAACACTTCGTTTGTTAAGTTTTCTCGTTTTTCAATCGTTTCTTAACACTAACAATATTTTTAGCTTATACTCTAAAGATCATGTTAATTTAAATGTCGTATGAATTTAAACTTAACATAAATTTAACCATAACTATATTGAAAATATCTAATATATATATAAGGGAGAAATAACAAAATGTTCCACTGTACTAGTTGACGCATCGCTTTGTTAAGCGACAAACAAACCTGAGGGTTTGTCTAAGAGTCAAAGTTGTTGGCTGAGAAAATGCAAAAGCGCCACAGTGCGATGTGACTAATGTGAACGTTATTATATTGTACTATATTATATTATTCTATTTTATATCTTTAATCTCTCTTCAAATTCATTGTTATGAAATGCGACAACAATTGCTTTTTATAATTTTACCTTAAATTTATTTTATTTTATACGATTTTGCTGAGTTTCTACATTAAATTTGTTTCATCTTTCTAGTAGGTTCTCTCTCGTATATTTCATTTTAAGATTATATTTTATATCTTTAATCTGCTTTCAATCCATTATTACATAATGCGACAGAAATTGCTAATTCTAATTTGAGTTTAAATTTAAATTTAAATTTCTTTAAATATTCATATAAAATATATTATTTCATTTTGCAGAGTTTTTACATTAAATTTATTTCGTCTTTCTAGTGCTTGCTCTCTCTCTCTCTCTCTCTCTCTCTCTCTCTCTCTCTCTCTCTCGTATATTTCATTTTATTTTAATTACCCTACAATTTCTATAGGTTGAGTAATTTGTGTGTTGAGGCAAGTGCATGATTTTAATGTAAAGTAAACTATTTGAGCGTTTGCAGTTGTTGTTGGCATTGTAATTTTTAGACAGTTTTTGAATAGTTGCAAAGTCAACGATGCTGACGCTGACGCTGACAGCGACAGCGACAGCGACGTCGACCGCGACGTCGACAGAGGAGTTGATGTTGGCGCTTAAAAGAGTAGAATTCATGGAGTTTATATAAAGTTTGTTGTAACACAAAATGTTGAACTTTTTGATGTTTTATTAATTAACTTTTTGCATTTTACGTTGTGCACGGGGGCATGAGGTGAAAATGTGGAATGTGTGAAGTGCAGAGAGGTTGCAAAGAAGCGGCAAAGAGAGAGGTGGAAGCGGACTCTCTGTATGTGTGTGTGTGTGTGTGTGTGTGTGTGTGTGTGTGTGGAGAGCGGCAGCAGCAATATGTTGTTGCAAGCGTGCGGTTAAAACTTTGATGTCTTTTTAGTGACGTGCAAAACATATTCAGGCTCAGGCACAGTAACTTACTTCGAGCATATTAAAATATTTATGATGGTGTCCGGGACGTGGCAGAACGTTAGAAGGTGGACAGAGAGGAGGGGGAGTGGTAGGCGGCATCTGAGGAGTGCGTTTTGAGTTTTTGGGAGTGTGCAACTTTTTTGCATTTCCCAGTTTTTCCCAGCGTTTTTTTCAAGCTTTTGGGCGCAAAAATGTTTGCCAAGTACTTTCGCCATCTTTCACCTAATTGCTCGTAAAATGTAAAAGGCCAACAAAAAACACACACACACACACACACAGAGGAGCTAATCAAAAAATTGCAAAATGCACAAAACTTTTATCAAAAAAGCCGGAGAACTAAAAGGAAACTGAAGAAGCGCAAAAAAAAAATAAAACACAACAAAAATTCGAAGAAGCAAATTCAGGCTGGCGAAAAGGAAAACACAACAACAAGAAAAACGAACGTAAAATATATATTGCGCATACGCACAGTTTGACCATTGGCAATATGCACACACACACACACACAGAGCACACGCGTGCTCATTAATATGTTATTGAGTTGAATGCAGATGAAGGAAGCGCTCTCTAGCTCTAGAAAGCGGGACAAAGACCAGGCTGCGACTTCATTATAAATCTTCGAAAATATGCCATAAATAATGCAAACAATTTGCCAGCGCAGAAAACCATTCAAAAAGCAGTCCAAGAAAACAACAACCAGCAACACACAACAACAACAAAAAAATGCAAACATATATGCTAAGCACACACACACACACACACACACACAGGCACGAATCCATGGGAAAAAGGAAAACTCAGTAAGACTCACGAACACAAGCAGCAACAAAACATCAGCAAACAACAAACGCAGAAATTGGGCTATTGGCTAACAGAAACAAAGAAAGACAACAACGCCAGCACAGGCAGCAACAACAACAGCAACAACAACAGCAGCAACAGCCACAGCAGCAGCTGCAACAACAACAACAACAACAAACAGCAAGTATAACAACAAACATGGAACAAAAGTTAAGGAAAGCCTATGCATATAATAGAAATCGCTGCTGCATGGCTGCTTTAATACCCTAACTTACTCCACAATTTTATAAACATTTCCATGCAGAAAACTATTCACAATTTACATAAGATGTAAATACAATGTACAATGTACATATATATATTTTTTTATAAAGCTAATTTATAATGATACTCTTAGATTACATTTTTCTCATTTTATTTATCATACTTTTAGTACAATCATATTATTTTCTATTTAGAAGAAATTGTTTTTATTTTTAAGAGAATTAATTTTAAATTTTAATTATATTAACATATATTTTTATATTACTTTTTTATTTTATTTCATGCCAATAAGTGTTAACATAAGCATTTTATTTTCTTTGTTGAAAACTCTTCACTATATTTTATTTTATATTTGTCTTATAGCTAATTTTCTATTTAAAAGAAATTGTTTTTATTTTTAAAAAAGTTAATTTTAAATTTCAATTATATAAACATATATTTGTATATTACTTTTTCATTTTATTTCTTGCTAATAAGTCTTAACATAAGCATTTTATTTTCTTTGTTGAAAACTCTTCACTATATTTTATTTTATATTTGTCTTATAGCTAATTTTCTATTTAAAAGAAATTGTTTTTATTTTTAAAAAAGTTAATTTTAAATTTCAATTATATAAACATATATTTGTATATTACTTTTTCATTTTATTTCTTGCTAATAAGTCTTAACATAAGCATTTTATTTTCTTTGTTGAAAACTCTTCACTATATTTTATTTTATATTTGTCTTATAGCTTATTTAGAATTATATTCTTTAATATTTTTCATTTTATTTGTTATGTTTTTATAAACGTTTTATTTTTTATTTTAAAATCTTTTCAGAATATAGAATTTTTTATTTGTTTACTACAAAAATGTTTGATATATTAAATATTATATAATATACAATGTTTAAATATATATTTTTATTACATACTTTTCACTTTATATATTACATTGTTTATAAAATATTTGAATGTATTTTAATTGATCTACATTTTGTTATATTTATCATTAAAAAAAAATAATAACATACGCAAATTTTCTGACCTATTGCAAATTTTTGTTGCATTTACAACTATGAAACAATAACTTTTAAAATGCTAGCTTTTAACTCATTCGATGTTCCTGAGAATTTTTTTTAAGCATTAAAGTTGAGTGTTAAAAATACGGCAAACAATAAAAAATGAATCAATTTATTGTGTCAGCTGAGCAAAGTCAACGAAGCTTGTAAAATATTTCAACTCTATAACGAAATTATGAATAAATGCACAAAGGTCACAAAAACTTAAATTTGAAATCAGAACTCGACTAAAATGAAATACGCTTCAAGTTCATTGAATTCAATTTTAAATGAAATTCAAAAAAAAAAAAATGAAAATGTCAATGCGACGTTTCCTAAGAAAAACTGTTATTAAAATATACACATTGTTGCTCTATAATTTTTTTTGTTTTCTTTTTCTTTCAACTAGTTTTTTTCTTTATAGGGCAGGATGTTTTATTTTTTTGTGTCTCAGCAAGGGTATGCGACTAGTATAAGAGGAACAATAACAACTACAACAACAACAACAGCAACAGAGAGGCAGAGAAACGCAGGGCAGCGAGGCAGGCAAACTTGAATTTGGCGCGGCAATAAAAAAAATTGTGCTTTGCTTGCGTTAAATTAACAGACACCGAGAAGCACCACCGAAAAACAGCAAAGAGGTGGGCGGGCGGTGGCCAAGGGGGACAAGGGCTGAGGCTGGGTGTATGTATGTGTGTGTGTGAGTGTATAGAGGACGACGGAGTCGCGCAGCATAACGACACAACAACGCGCACCAGGCACGAGTACAAAAGTACAATAAAATTGCATACGAAATCAGTTTACTGCAGACGAAAAAATTAAATTAATGAAGAGAAATGGTAATAAAGCGTTAGTCACGTGTGTCTCACCGACATGCCATCTTCTTGCCTCTCTTGCCTCTGCCTTTGTCTTTGCCTCTGCCTCTGCCTCTGCCTTTGCGCTTGACTTGACTTGAGGAACAAAAAAATGAGCAACCAAAATAGCTAGTTAAACTATGCTGCTTATGGCACTGACAAAAGCCAAACGCGATGAAGAGCGACAAGTGAGTGGCAAGAGAAGAACGAAATTAAAGAGAGAACACCAAAGGTTAGAGAATGTCTGGCCTGGCTAAGTGGACTACAAATATGATTTAGACAAGTTCAAAGCAGGGAGTGTCTTCCAGCTAAACTGTATTCGATGGCAGCTTAATTAATTCATTAAATACGTGGCTGGTCAGACAACGTTTAGCAAAGTCAGTTGATAGCCACATCAAGGTTGAAAACTTAAAGTTACTGCTAAACAGCATAGGTCTTATAAGCCAATTAAGTTTCGTTATACGCTGTTTAGACTGGACTGCATCACAGAAATATCCATTAAGTAAAACTTTCTGACGCATCATTCTTTGTGCCAATGTTGGTTGATCAGGCGGCAATTATTCGGAAAATGTGACCTATTTCGGTTAATATTTTGGTATATAGTGCTAATCAAAATCAATCGAAATCAGCTGATTAGTCCACTTACCATTTTTGGTGCCTTCAAAATTATTTAAAATTGTTTTGCAATTTATTTTCAAATAAAACCCAAGTCGAAAGAATAAAAGTAAATAAACAAAGGCATAAGAAAATGTTTAAAGAACGATCAATTTGATCACTTTCTATACAAATACGATCGTTGCAAAGCGAGTTACTTATTATAATGTAAAACAGAAATAAGTAGAGTAATTTGATGAACAATCAATACAATTTAATTATTCTTATACTTTTTGAATTGCTAATAAACGGCTAATTTATTTCTATTTATTTCTTTCTTCATACTGCCTGAGTTTTGTTTACTTTTTCACCTTTACACAGGTGTTCGCGTGATGCAATTTTGGTGTAAACTCTTGCATCCTAGAACTGCATCATTCAAGCAGATGCACTTGGTATAAATAGAGTATTGGAATACAAAATGGTATATATGCATCTGGTAACTCTACAATATATATTAATATTTATATTATATACATATATATATATATTATATATTATATATTATATACATATTAATTAGTTAGTCTCTTTTAAGTTCTGAACACAAATTAATTGCACTAAACTTTGTATGCTTTGTATTACTTCAATAAATCTCTGGATAAACCAAAATTATTTTATATATCAGATCAAGTTGACTTCAAATTTTTGCCACGCCCACTGTCCTCCGCAATTTCTGCAAACTTGGTTGCGATCAGACAAAAATTATAGAAGTTATTAAGCAAATTTTGCACAAACAAAAACGCCGTTTTTACACTCTATTTTAAATGTAAATTAAAAAAATACCAAATATAGTCGTTGGTATATTTTAGTATTTTTGCGGTATATTAATTTGGTATCATTTTATAATATCGTTTTTATTAAAATCGCTAGC
The DNA here is from genome assembly GCF_023558535.2 of Drosophila nasuta. Lineage (NCBI taxonomy): Eukaryota > Metazoa > Arthropoda > Insecta > Diptera > Drosophilidae > Drosophila > Drosophila nasuta. Next base: position 20,444,854 of record NC_083459.1, on the reverse strand, counting down.
GTGTATCTCACAGTCGAGCAAACTCGACTGTGGCTTTCTTACTTGTTTGATTTTTTATTTAGTCATTTCATCTCCTTGACAACCTGGCCCTTAATAACGCATCAAAGTGGGCGCAAATGAACAATTAAATATCAGCTTAGGTTTCGTTTATAGATAATACAATTTAAGGCCAATTTGTTTGATTAAAAGCTAATTAATGAGAGGCTTTAAACACGCATAAATTATGCCCGCAAAGTCAATGAATTCCTGTTTTTTTTCTTTTCGCTTTTTTCTTTCGTTGTTGTTGTTGTTGCCCAACCAGATTCTTTGGTGTTTATCGTTAACATAAATGAGTGTCACACAGACCCAATTGGCTTACATTATATGCGTGTGTGTTTGTGTGTGTGTGTCTGCGGGTGTGGTGCAACTTTCCACTGTTTACACCACAAATATGGCTCAAAAGCAAATCAAGCATAATCAAATTATTTCCACTCGATTGGTGTTTATTGATAAATTATACCACACACAATATTTTGATAACATCAATTATAGTCTCCAATGGCAGCTGCAACGGCAACGGCAACACCCCTTCCTCCTCCCTTTCTCCATTCCTTCGCCCCACACACACACACACACATACACCCGACCCCTAAGGGCCTATTCCCTAACCCACGCACCCTTAGACAATATTGTCATTGATTCAAACTGAAACCCAAAGCGAATCCATACAATCTACTTTCAAAGGCTTTCTCTTTATGTATGTTATAGCATGTATATATAGTCTTACTTTTGTATTAACAGATGGAGCATTTCACTTATTACATCCAAAATGTTACAAGTCCATGAAAAATTTGTATAACAAAACTTAAAGCCAAAACAAATTTGCATATTTGAATATATATGTATATAAATAAAAGTGTTTGTTATTTTTTTTAAATACAAATAAAGTATAATATATAATATAATATAATATAATGTAATATAAATAATATGTTATTTGTTAGATTATGAAAAATTCGAATAAGCTAATTTCTGTTCTTCAACAATTTAATTATTCAAAACGAACTTTGTATATTGAAACAAATTTTAATATTTTCTCTGTATTCGATTTATGTTTATCATTACTCCGAAATGCGTTGTATTTTCTTATAAAATTAATATTTACTCATTTTTGGTTGCCAAAATTTATCAGCAAATTATATTGGAACATTTTCTTCCTAATTTTGCAACATTATAATGCTCTATTTTCTAAACTTTAATTATACAAAAGCTTTAATTAGTAATTATACTAAATTGTCCATTAAAATAATAATTATTTTTTGGTAGTAACTCAAATTTGTCATTATATTTATATTTTTGCATTGGATTTTCTACAATTCTTATAATTGTATAATATTTCTATATATTTATTTGTTCAAACTTATCTGCTATTTATATTTTACTTTTAGTTACTACAATACTCCGAAATAAGTTAAAGAATTTTATATATTTTGTTTGAACTTTTTTGCAATATATTTAAACTAAATTAAATTAAATTCCGATTGTTAATTTTGCAATATATTCTATTATTTTATTCTATTACTTCACCTATTAGAGTATAGAATAGTTGCGCGTATTCACGCAACAATTTCTTCATGTTGGACTCACTCATACAGATGCATTTTGTAGATTCTCGCACACTGTTAGTTTGGTTTCTATGCTGATGATATACACATGGGTGTTAATAAAAATTGTATTGAGTTAATACAGCAACAAAAGAGGGTGGCATTCACACACACACACACACACACCAAGCCACACACCATCGTAGCTTGAAGGCATAAATATTTATCTGATTGTTGCAGCGATATGCGTATAGTAAAGTACAGTATAGTATAGTATGGTATGTGCTGAATTTTCATGATTTTAATCAGTGCTATATAATATGGTAGCCCATGCCTCGACTAATACCTCAATAAATGTTATAGGATTTTCATTCAACGCATTTATAAATATCGTATGCACAAACACACACGCATTTCTGCTGCTGCATGCGTATTTTTTTTTTTTTGTTGTTCTTCTTTTTTTTGCTCCTTTTTTTATCATATCACACAAAACAACCTTATACATACAATTTATTTTTATATGGTCAACGTTTCAGTTTTTTCTCTTTTTTTTTGCCTGAGAGATTTAACAACAATTCGAGTAATATTATTGAACAATAGGCAACATATTATGCGTGCACTCGATTGTGTGCACTGAGCTAATGAAGCCATCAGATATTCAGAACAGAACAGAACAGAAACTCAAACCGAAACCGAACAGAACACAAATACTACATTCATCTCCATTAGACTAGTTTGCGTTACGTTCATAACTGCATTCGAATGTGATTGATTCAATTTCTGCAAAAAAAAAACACACGGATTTCATTGTTCAAATACAATATTGCAAGGAAGAAAAACCACAAAAAAAATTAAGCTCTTCATTTTACCCTAAACTCTAGACAAAAGCGAATCAAATTTCATCATTTATCAAATTTTTTATTTTATATTTCATATTTAATACACTTTTAGTAGTTTAGTTAGCAGTTTTAAGAATTTGTCAGTGCCATTAGAATAGCTCAACAAGGTCGTAAAATAAATTTATAGACAATTTGCTTCTACTAATATATATTTATTAGAATTTTGTATGAAATGTAAAATATAAAAATGAAACTTGAATTCAAATAAAAAACAAGTAAGAAAGCTACAGTCGAGTGTACTCGACTGTGAGATACCCGAAATATATTTTGCGGTATTTTCTCAAAATATACCAAATATACTGCAAAATACTAAAAATATACCAAATGGTATATTTGGTATATCGACATAGTACCGCATTCAAAATATACCATAGACGGCACAATATACCAGATTGTCAGCCAAAGCAACTCAGACCCCTAGTAAGTAGGCGTTTTTGCTCATACAAAAGTATTTATTTAATAACTTCTACAATTTTTATCTGATCGCATCCAAATTTTCAGGAATCCTAACTACTATAGTAATTATTATATATACCAATTCGCAACTCTAGCTTTAAAATTACGCTTGTTATTCGATTTTATTGATTTGCGGGGGCGGAAGTAGGCGTGGCAAAAATTTGAAACAAACTTGATCTGCGTGCAAACATAACAATTAGAGCTCTATCTCTCGTAGTCTCTGAGATCCAGTGTTTCACACGGACAGACGGACAGACACACAGACGGACAGGCGGACATGGCTATATCGTCTCGGCTGTTGACGCTGATCAAGAATATATATACTTTATAGGGTCGGAGATGCCTCCTTCTACCTGTTACATACATTTCCTGTCGGCACAAAGTTATAATACCCTTCTAGCGGGTATAATAAAATGGATTCAAAATTAAAATTTTCGAAGCTCAACTAATATCAAACGTAGAATGTTTTGCTTGTGAAACTTTATATAAACAAATCAATCTTATTGTTTATTTCTTCCTTTGGAAAATAGTTAATGGACAAAATTGTATTCTAACACGGAATGAATGATGTGTTTGGAATTAACGAATTAGCGTAAGAAAGAAAATGATAATCTGGTAACTCTAAGTTAAGCATTAATTGATATGGCATCCTTGTATTGAATTTCATCATATTATATGTATACATAGAATAAAGCGAAATGAATCAGTTCGCTTTGAGTCGTTAAGTTGAATAGAACACAGCAAATGAATTGACTGTCTAATAAACGTTTAATATAATTTCCACGAAATCAACGCTTGTCTTTTTACTTGTACTACTGCGATCTGATCGTTGGACCAAATTCCAACATGATGGAACCGTAATACAATTTAAAACCCTTTAAGAAAGTCTTAGCTCAAATAAAAAAAAATATATTTAAAACAGATCACAACTTGCATTGACAAAGAGTTTAAAACCCTGTTTCTTCCACATCAAAACTGAGCTCAACTGGCTGAAGTTTGCATTTGTCGATGGTATTTATAAACAAAAGTTTGCCCATTTTGAATACGTTATTATTGAGTCCTACTCTATACACTATAAAGTGTGTGTATTAAGTTTGATAAACACTCGGTTACAACAACAACAAAAGTGACTCATACTTTTTGGGGCAAGTTAAAGAAGGAAATCCATTGTCTAAGGATGAGGATGGCACTATTAGCTATTTATGTTCGTACGTGTGGCAAACTCGGTGAGAATGTTACTAATATCCACTACCCTCAACTTCCTCTCTCTCTATATTTCTACAGCGTCTGTCTCCCTGTGCGTTTTGCGTCTCCGTGTTTTGTGTGTGGCTGGTGTAACAATTTGGTGCCCCATGTGTTTTTATGTTTGGCCACAATTGATTTGTAATCTTGGTAAACAGGATTTAACAGATTAGACGTGTAACAAGCGACCGATAATCACACAACACGCACACAATACGCACCCAACAAACACACACACACACACACACACAGATGGGCACACACACTCACACACACGCACGCATTCAGGCAAACACACATGTCAGAGGACCTCTTCAATTTTGGTTGTCTCTTTTTTGCCGTTGCTTTATTTGTGCTCTATGCCACACATACACATACACACACACTCACACACACGCACAGAAGTGTGTGGTCATGGAGAATGCCACCGCAACTTGACGTTGCAAGTCATAAGAGACGCCCAAAATGTGGCAACAGGGCGAATTTCTAGGAAAACTAAAAGCACTCTAATACAGTGTTTAATAATGATAATATAATAAATTAATAGCAGTTTTTCTTTTATTATTATATAGAACATAAAATATGATTTTTAAATAATACATCTTTTTAAATTCCAAAACAAAAATTTGCAAAATAAATTTTCATTTTCAATGATTCTATTCAAAACTCAAAAATATCACATATATAAAAGTCAAGAAACTTGCATTTTAAAATTAACAGATTGCCAATTTCATTGTTTTTTTATAAAACATAAATAATGAATATAAAATTATCCAAGTTTTGTAAAATTTCTAAATCAAAATTTGTAAAATAATATTGAATTTTCAATGATTCAGTTTTCTACTTCAGTAGAAGAATCCAAAATATCAAAAATAATTAAATTAAGCAACTTTCATCCTTAAATTCGAAAATCCAAAATATCGGATTAATCTTACGATAATAAAAACTGTTATTTGAAAATAAAGCAAAATTTGTTTAATAACAAGTTTCAATTATTTAATTTTCTGTTTCTAATTTCAACTACAAAAATTAAAAATATCAATTTTAACTAAATTAAACAACTTTCATTTTGAAATTACAAAATCTAAATTATTAGAATCTTTATGAATCTAATATCGAATTATGAATTGTAAATGAAAACTTCATTTTTTATTTCCTAATTCTTCTTTCCATTGCAAGAAATTCACTTCATTAAGCAATTTTCATTCTAAATTGGAAAAATACACAAAATTTGCATGTCTTTGAATAATTGTTGCTTATTGTATATAAAAACTAATAAAACTTCTACTAACAGAACTTAAGAAGCGTCTTCAGTCAATCCTTTTCTTTATCTAAAAATTGTTATCAATACAAAAAAAAAAGGGTTTGTTTACTTTCAATTAGTAATATTATGTTAACATTCTCTTAAAAAATTCCATTGAATATTTTATGATTGTTACGATAATCATTAAAGTTTATAATACATTTGATAAGTTATTATAAATCATAAATACAAGTGAAAATTATTAAAAAAAATGTTTCTACATATTTATATTCGATTATTTCAGAGATAATTTATATTAATATTAATTAATTTTATATTATTATTGCTGCTGCTGACATTAAATTGATTTTCTTGCCAAAAATCGAAAATAAAAATAAATTTAAGGCATATTTTAGAAGTAATCGAATAAAATCGTTCGGTTGAGATATATCGAAAAGATTGTTTGTTTTTCTCTGAACAAATGAATTAACTATCAAATTGATTTGTTTGTCTGCCGAAATTCTAAGGTATTCTGGCAACACACAACGATTATCATCTCTTCACTATGAATGCGTCTAAAACAAAACAGTAAAATACACACACACACAGACAGAGAGAGAGAGAGAGAGAGAGAGAGAGATGATGGGAATTTTGTATGATTGACACTTAATGCAGCTTTTAACATCGTTAGGATATTGTGTCGTCCTGTTCGTATGTGTGTGTGTGTGTGTGTGTGTGTGTGTTTGTTCGTTCGGCCAACAGATTTCAGGCTCTAATCTTTGGCTTTGGTCGGTAGTATTTCTTTGGTTTTTGTTTGACTTTCAGCTGGCTGCCAATTAGCCGCCTAACGAGTGTGAGAGAGCTCAATGTCCTCCAACCATTCCGCTTTTGGCCGCTTTTTCCCACACGGTCACCAGATGTGTCTCATTCCTCACCCGAAATCACAATTTTAGCATTTGTCAACGTTAATTGATGATGAGCACTCTTTTAGTGACCACTGTACAGTGAGTCAGTCAGTCAGTGAGTCAGTGTGCGGCAATCAGTCGGTCAATCAGTCAATCAGTCAGTCAGTCAGTCAGTCAGTGAGTTAGTTGGTCAGTCGTTGACACCGGTGGCCTTTCATTTAATTTATGTCAATGCCTCATTTTGATAACTGCCCCAGAAGCAGGTGGAAATGTTTGGCTCTAATGAAGCGGCAACCAGTCGAATACATTCATACTACATAACATACACACATACAAACACATATGTGAACGCTGTGAATACATTCAATCTGCTATTAACGACCATTTGCAATTTAGATTATGACCGTGAGCTACAAATTTTCTCTGATGCACGAGAGAAACTCGCCTAATTACCCATTCGCTGTCTGTCGCAAAAGCGAAGAGATGGAGATGATTATAAATGAATATTACTATCGAAAATCGTAATTATTTATTTGCTTGATTACATGGCATGGAATTAAAGCAGTGTTTGATTTAACTATAATTTATTGATAATATAAATAATTACGAGAATATCATCATTCAAATTTAAACAACGTTTTTCAATTAAATAACAAAATAATATTTCAAAACACTTACAACTGTTTCAAATGAATAGAGAGAGTTCAAAAAAAGTTTAATGTTCAGTTTAAATTGCGAGAAAAACCAATATAGAAAACATGATATAAAATGCTCAATGTTCAAGATTAGACGCACTTTTAGTTATATTAAAATATGTTTAATACTTATTATTTTGATGATGATTGAAGTGAAGTTGATATTCAAAAACAATTGGTATTTAATAATATTTAAATATGATATTAAAATGATTATACAAATTTGTCAAAATTGTATTTTTCAAACATTTTCTAAAGGTACTCAAAATATGATATATATGAATAAACGTAGTTAGGCTTTCTTTGTATGAGAAGTTTATTTTTGGGTGTTAATATTTGGTTTATTAGAAATAGAAAAAAAAAAACAAAATAGTTTTCTCATTCGTTGGTAATAACTTCATGTACCCGATTCTTCATAGAATGATTTGAAGGTATCTTTGTAGTTGAAGGAAATCTCGTCCAAAGTACGTTTAATAGCTTCAGTTGATGTTTCCTTATCTTCCTATTGCTTTCCTCCTTCGTATAACTTCTGTTTTAACCCGCCCCAAACATTTTCAATTACGTTAAGATCTGAGGAATATGTTGTACTAATAATAGACTTGTATGTATTTTGTATGTATGTTAGGTTGCCCGTTTAGAGATCAGTAAAAATACAGTTAATTTTAAGATTTACTTAATTATTTCTTCCACACTTTTGCTTAACCTCGAACATCATCGACAATCACAAGCGAAAGTAATTTATTTTGAAATTCAAAAATTCAATTTAAAGAGATGTCACTAATTTTATGGTTAATTTGAAAAGCCAATAAGTAATTGAAATGAAATGAAAGTTCACCGATATCCACGCTCAACAATTACCAATAATTTTATTAACTAATTAAGCAAATACATATAGTATATATATAGTTAGGATAAAGTGCCAACAATATCATATTAAAAACAAATAAAATGAAACATTTTCGGAAACGCGAATAAAACTAATTGAATTGCCATCGCGTTTTGGGAATTGTTTTGTGCAATTGTCTACACAGAGCATTTTGTGCAGGTGCCACAAAGCGAACAAAGCGAGTTTGAGTTTGAGTATTTTATTTTGGTAGCGATAAAAATTTCAGGCAATTATCTCCGGCCTGTAACCCATGGAGGACTCGACTCGTCGAGCAACTTCAACGCCAGCCAACTGCAATTTCAAACCATACCCAAAACCCAAAACCAACTCTGGTAGCAACATTTTTGGGAAACCCGAAAAATACGCAGCAAATATATCGAACCAAATTTCGCAGAAGCATTGTGTGTGTGAGTGTGTGTGTGTGTGTGTGTGTGTGTGGTAATCAAACGCTTAATTAATATGACACATCAGCACACACACACACACAGATACAGACACACATAAGCATTGGGGACAGTGGCCACCGCAATGGGAAACTCTAGTCGAGGCTACAAAGAGAACCGCACAGACGAAGGCACCGGAGATGGAGGGAAATGAGGAGGCAGCGCGTTTTGGTTTGGTTTTAGTGGAGAGAGGGGGGAGGAAGAGGAGTGGAGGCAATGAAGAGCGCCCATTGGCAGTTTTCAAATGTCTGCTGATTTTTGGTGGCAACGCGCGGTCGCCTGGCAACGTTTTTCGGTTTGGCATATTACTGATAACAGTCCTGGCAAATGGACGACCAACAACAACAACAACAACAGTAACAACAACAGTAACAACAACAACAGCAGAAGCACGGTAATAACAACGGGACCAAGCTCGAAGGCTTCGGATTCTCCGTAATTGCTTCATAATTGAACAATTATGCAAACGTGATTGAAGTGATTATAGGGCCACTTATGCGCCACTGTTTATGTCCACGTCCCCGATTCCCGATTCCTGATTCTCTGATCCCAGATACCCGATTTTCCCGATTCCTGTTTATGTTTCCGTCTCATTTCACCGCAGTCCGCAACAGCAGCCGCAGTCTGTGCAAATCTCAATCAAAAGCGCACACAATGTGTCGCTTTAACCACACTCTAAATACATCAACCAACTCCGACTATTGTTGTCCATTCTCAATGAAGTATAAGGCACTAGAGATTATTTCATTTTTGCGCCTCTACAATTTATAGTCTCTTTACTGTGTCTACGTTAAAAGGTGAAGCATTGAATATATTTCACTTTTCTTAAATTCAACTGCCTTAGTGACTAAATAAAAATGTCTCTTATTTTGAGTAGATTTAAAAAAATATTTTAAAAACACAATTTAATTAAATTTGTTTAATCATTTGAATATTGAATATTTAAAGTATCATCAAATACCAAATGTTTTTGTCTATCAAATTTATTTCAATCTTCATTAAAATAATATATATTAAACCAATTTCATCTAAGATCATTAGTGTTTAGTATGAGCTGAATATAGCTACAAGGCATTGACAGAGTAATTAGCTGGTAATCGATTTATGTAAAAAAGTCCTTGCCAAAAATTTCTTTCTACACGTTTCATATTCAGCGTGTGTGTTTATAAAGGCGCCGGACCGAGAAATTAGAGTTGGATGTGATAAGTGGACAGGTTCAAGCAGCTGAACTTCTCAAAAATTGTCATCAACTTGCTTAAGAGGTTTTTGATCAACTGTTGCTTAACAGTTACGCAGAATTACAACAAGTTGACAAACTAAGCTCAGTTTAAAAGTTGAAAAAGTCATTGCCAAAAATTTGACTATATCAGCGCTATATGAAGTGTGTGTGCTTGACTAGGCGGCGGACCAAGAAATTTATGTGGTTGGATAAGCAAAATAGGCGTGGTCAAGCAGGCGAACTTCACAAAGATTGTCCCCAGCATGCCTATGACGTTTTTGATCAACTGTTGCCGAACAGTTGTGACTCTTACTCAACGGTTGTACTGGAGCATTGTAGACAATCACTTATATTAGTAAATGATCGAGTGTGAAAATGGATTGGCAAAAATTTGACTGAATGTGCTTCATGTTCTGTGTGTGTCTTTGACTAGGCGGCGGACCGAGAAATTAGTGAAAGAGGATCAACTAAGTGGGCGTGGCTGGGTAAGATAACTTAACAAAGAATCTTTAATTGAGAATTTCATGTTCAAATGTGTGCGTTTGCTTCTAATGAATTGCTACTCAACAGTTTAGTTTCCACTCAACTACTACTCAACAGTGGACCACTTTTTGAAGGCATTCGCATTTTATCGAGTGTGAAATTGAAATGCCAAAAATTTTAACCTATGTCTACCAAATTGTGTATACCAACTTGACTAGGCGTCGGAGACCGTTTAGTGGGCGTGGTCAGGCGGAATAGTCTTCGCAAGATTCTCCTAACTAGGGAACTTTTAGTCCACTATTGCTAAGCAGTTGTGACTATTACTAAACAGTTGAGCAGAACTAAAAGGCTGAGCAAGCTGCTGGTCATTTATTTCAATATGTATCTGAAAAAAGTCGATGCCAAAAATTTGCATATATCTGCGCCATATTCAGTGGCTAAGTCTGACTAGGCGGCGGACCGAGATATTAGAGTGGGCGGACGAGTTAAGTGGGCGTGGTCAGGCAGGAGGGCTTCACATAGATTAGCATCAGCTTGCTTAGGAGGTTTTTGATCACCTGTTACTGAACAGTTGTGACTCTAACTAAACAGTTCTGCAGAACCTCAAGGTAGTTGCTTATAAAGGGATCGAGTGTGAAAATGGCTTGCCAAAAATTTGACTTTATGTATGGGAAATATGTGTGTTTGTGCTTGACTATGTGGCGGACCGAGATTTTAGTGAAGTTGGACCGGCTAAGTGAGCGTGGTCAGGCTGGCGGGCTTCACAAAGATTGCTTAGCTTGTTTAGGTACGCATTTAATCAACTGTTCCTCAACAGTTATGAAGAAGTACGGCAAATTGATTAATAAGCCGCTTGTCGGTAATTCATTTAAAGGATCAAAAAGTCATTGTCAAAAATTGTATAATATCAGTGCCATATCTTGTATGTAAATTTGTATAGGCGTCGGACCGAGATATTAGAGTGGGCTGATGTGCCTGGTGGGCGTGGTCAGGCAGGTGGGCTTCATAAAGATTTCTGAGCTTGCTTTGGTGTTTCACCTCAATTGTTCCTCAACAGCTGAGCAGATATAGTATGTAAAGAAAATCAAATGCACAATTTAAAAAAACCAGCTGTTGGTAATCATCGAATAATCTCGCAATGTGTGAAAAAGTGATTGCCAAAAATTGTTAAGTACATAAAGTATTCACAAAGATTGCTTAGCTTGATTAGATGGTTTTTAATCAGCTGTTGTTCAGCAATTATGCATAATTACAACATGTTCGCAAACTTTGCTTAGTTTTAAAAGTGCGAAAAGTTCATTGCCTATTATTCGACAGAATTTCTATCAATCAAATGTGCATGACGCTCTTTGAGGTTAAATGCCAACTAATTTATATGCTTGGTTTTATATATTTCATTAAACTTTTTGAATCTGCTTAGAACTTTAATTTTAATTATTATAGATGATTCAAATCTGACAATAAAAAGGCATCTTCAGTGTTTTACTTATTAAGACATAATTTTGTGTATTTAATGAAAAAATATATTTTTGACGTTAAATGCCATATGCTTAGTTTTATATATTTCATATGCATTTTTTGACTTTCTATAGACCTTTAATTTAAATTATGTACGATGATTAAGTTCTAATCATAATATTGCATTTTCATTGAGTTAGTTTTTTAGTTATTATACCCGCTACCCATAGGGTAGAAGGGTATTATAACTTTGTGCCGGCAGGAAATGCATGTAACAGGTAGAAGGAGGCATCTCCGACCCTATAAAGTATATATATTCTTGATCAGCGTCAACAGCCGAGACGATCTAGCCATGTCCGTCTGTCCGTCTGTCTGTCCGTCCGTCCGTCCGTATGAAACACTGGATCTCAGAGACTATAAGAGATAGAGCTATAATTTTTTTTCGACAGCATTTGTTATGTTTGCACGCAGATCAAATTTGTTTCAAATGTTTGCCACGCCCACTTCCGCCCCCGCAAATCAAAAATCGAATAACAAGTGTAATTTTAAAGCTAGAGCTACGAATTTTGGTATATACAATAATAACTATAGTAGTTATGATTTCTGAAAATTTGGTTGCGATCAGATAAAAATTGTCGAAGTTATTAAATAAATACTTTTGTATGAGCAAAAACGCCTTCTTACTAGGGCTCTTAGTTGCTTTGGCCGACAATGTGGTATATTGTGCCGTTTATGGTATATTTTGAATGGTGTACTATATCGATATACCAAACATACCATTTGGTATATTTTTAGTATTTGTTAGTATTTTCGGTATTTCTTTGAAAATGATACCGCAATATTTTTCCGTTATTAAAAATGGGTAGCGGGTATCTCACAGTCGAGCACACTCGACTGTAACTTTCTTACTTGTTTTGACTTAATTTTGTATATTTCACATATATTTGACGTCAAGTAACATATGCTTTTATATATTTCATTTGAATTTTTTGAGTTTTTATGGAACTTTAATTTTAATTATTTTCGATGATGAAACTCGGATAATATATAGTACTTCTTCATTGAGTCAGCAATACACAAGCATCAACAAAAATATAAAAATAATGCAAGTACTATATGCAAATTCCAGCGAACATAATTATGCGTAATGTGTGCGCGGTATTTTGGCAAGTGCTAAAAAAAAAGAGATTTCTTCAAATGGTTTACATCATGTTTTCAGGGATTTCCTCTGGCCACTTTATCTTTTACACTCTGATACAAGATAGTAAACTACACTATAAAGGCTTTTCGATTTTTTTTCTTTTTGTGTGTGTGAATTTTGTAAAGTCTTTGCAGTTCGTGATTCAATGTAATTCGGAGTGTGATAAAACCGACTTAAGCGATTTGTGCAGCTTAGAAAGTCATAAAGTCACAGAAACGGGGGACGAAACGAGTAACGAGAAACGAACGACAAGAGGAACTCCCGGAGGGGGGGGTTGGGAGGCAAGCAATTGCCAAAATTCTAGAGCGAATGACTTGACTTATGAAGAGGAAATTTGTTATGCGCGGGAAACAAATAAAAAGGGAAAACGCCAAAAGCAAAAACAATCGCAAAAAAAGGCAAATCAAAGCGCGTTGCGAGGCGAGGCGAGGCGAGGCGAGGCGAGGCGAGGCGACAAACACGCCCAGCACTCTAAATGGATCTAGCAAATGGGAATGGGACCTCATACTGAGATGGAGGCTAAGATGGAGACTGAGGCTGAGGCTGAGGCTGCGGCTGCGGCTAGAACTCAGACTTAGCTCGTAACTGAAACTGGGCGTTGCAACGAAACAAACAACAACAAACGGGGTGAAAGAAAAAAGAAGAAAAAAAAACGAGGGAAATGGTAGGAAAACACTTGAAATGCGTCTTTATTTTGTGGTATGCTTATTTTTTATTATTTTTACTATTATTACCATACTTGCTTCGTTTTACTGCAGAAATTGTTTATGAATTGGAAAATTAAATTTCTAACTGTCGCTTCCCAGCATGTGCGTGAGTGTGTGTGAACGTGTGTGTGTGTGTGTGTGTGTGTTTATTTGCTTGTGGAAAGTTCAATTCAAATTGCATGCTCCGCAGCACAACACACAATCAGTAAACCCTACTCTGGCATATCTACGATATATGTACATATACTCACATACTTACTACACACACACACACACACACATACACACACACTCACACTCACACAACAAGCCTTCTAGAACTCCGCCAAAGTTTCATTTGAATTTGACTATTGTTTCTTTCGTCTGCTCCAAATGGAACAACTTTTTGTTGCTTCTCCATCACGAGGGCAGAACGCCAACAACACCACCGCCAACAACAACAACAACAACAACAACATCGTCATCATCATCATCATCAACAAGAACAACAACAGCTAGTTGACATAACATTAAAAAATGAAACCTTGTCAAAGCAAAAATAAAACACTTTTTACCATTTCCCTCATTTTGTTCTGCTTTTCATATTTGTTATGTTTATATGTAAATATATATTTGTATTTGTATAAGCAAGTGCCAAAGGTGTTTTCGACTCTCACTGCTTTCTCACAATGTGCGGCTCAATTATTATAAGAAAAATCAAATATCGATCGCTAGCCTGTATGATCGATATTCGACGATAGCTATTTTGAAACCCTCGATATTCGAATATTTTTTAACCTTCGATAGTCATCGATAGTTATTTTGGAACCACCGATAGTCAGCGATAGTTATTCGATAGTCGTCAACATAAATATTTGGCTTTTGTTATTTAAACAAAAATGTCAATATTTATTTTAGAGGCTCTAATGTCTTAATCACAGCTCGTATGCGTAATATACCACACTGTAATGGCGTCTATTTTAAAAATATACCACAGAAAATATTCGAATGTGGTATATTACTCTTCCGAGAAAAATATAAAGATTCTTGAGCACAGCTCGTATAAGTAATATTCTAATATACTACACAATGCAAGAGCGGAATATTACTCAGACGAATAATATACTATAGGGCAGTGTGGTATATTACTCATACGAATAATATACACTTTGGTAGTATGGTATATTACTCATACGAGCTGTGATTAAGAATTTATGCATTTATTAGCTGCAGAAAATAAACTAATTTAAATTCAAAGACAATCTGGTATATTTTGGTATATTTTATTTGGTATGTTATTTATGGTATATGTTATATATGGTATATTAAATGTAGTACTACATATATCAGTATATCATATATAGCAATTGGTACATTTTAGTATTTTTTTGGTATTTTATTTTGGTATATTTTAATAATTATACCGCACTGTTTTTCTTTTATTCAAAATGCGTAGCGAGTATCTAACAGTCAAGCACACTCGGATGTAAGTTTTTTACTTATTTTTAAGCTGATTAAGCAAAACTTTTCTTTGCTTTAAACTCATATTATTTTTACAAAGAGTCAATTTTTGTATTGTTTTTTTACACACTTACACTTTTAATGTAAGCAAAATAACCTCGCACAGTTCAGAACAAAGTTTAAGTCTATTTTAACAATTTTGCAGAAACATTTACACTCATAAAAGAAACATTGAATTTTGCTCAACTCATAAAGATTTAATAAACTGATAAGCAAGAATGAAACCACAAACAGAAAAATATAAAAATGTAAAATTTGTAAGATTATCGAGACTATTTAAATTGCGTTGCATTAATTAGATAACAGTTGCCCAATGTAAAGTAAAGTCAACATTCTTTGTGTATAGTGACAACAATAGTTGCGCAGCAATTCGTATTGACAACACACACCAAGGCCGGCAAATGAGTTTTGGTTCATTGGAGCAAAGCGCGCAGTGAGCGAAGGGTCCAAACAGCAGCACTAGTCCGACTTGCAGATATATATGTATATGTACAATAAAAAGAGGAGCATATATATTATTCCCATCGCAGCTATCTATTTGAGTCCAACCATTCAGCTGTCATTTCATTATTTATACTGCTGATTAAATTTCCGCTTATACTCATTAAGTTCCATTGTGAAACCACTTCCGTTGCCAGCTATCGTCACCGTCATCGACATCGACATCGACATCGCCGTCGTCACCGTGGGCATCAGCAGGAGCAGGAGACTAGCTAAGGGAGACAGATACAGTTATAAAGGCACAGAGACTACTTGTATTTGGATGTAAAGTGGAAGGACGGAGCTGCTATCGGGTGTCCGTGTCGAGGATAACAATTAAACTAATTAAATCGACGCCCGAGCTGTAAAGGCAAAAATGTTTTCTAGGTGCGAAAACTTACGAAGCACTTCAAAAATGTTGTGCCCACAATTAACAAGATAACAGAAAGACGAGAGACCACACAGCACCGAATGGAACACAAATGAACGAACGCACAGTGCGGAATGGAATGAAACCAAAGCAAGGCAAAGCAAAGCAAAGTCAAGGCAAAAGCCAAAGCAAAATCAGAAACCAACAAAAAGAATCAACTTGCAAAAGACAATCTAAGTTTAGCCATGATTTCTTATGATAACGTCCGCTTTACAGCTTTTACAGAATCACACAGCGCAAATTAATTAAATAAACAAAAAAATAAGTAACAGACTGAGACAGAGAGCGAGAGAGAGAGAGAGAGAGGGACTAACATTTGCATGTTGCACGTGACATAAACTCCACAGCTTTTGTGTCGCGACCAAGAAGTTGAAGAACAAACAAAAACGCTTCTACTATTTGCAATAAACGGAAGTTGACATTAATGAAACGAGCTTTAGGATTTTACACTAAATGGAATTCAATAAAATCGACAAATAATCAATAAAATGTATAAATTTTGTTGCATATCCTACGCATATTTATTAATTACCAAATAGCATAGAAACGACATTTTTTGTAATTCTTAAGACTTTCCTTAATAAATATTACATTCTTTATATATTTCCAATATTAGGTAAGTTTTATTTCTATTTAGAGATGGTTCAAACTTTATTTTACAGGTTTAAAACAATTTTAACTTCCTCTTTAATTTTTGGTCATTCAAATTGTTCTATTACAAAAAAAAACAAATTATATTAGATACATTTTTAAATTGCTTATTATTTTTATCTTTCATATTTTTCCGCCACTAGTATGAAAATTCAATTTAATAAATTTTAAATATGTTTGTCAATCGTTTAATACACATTATTTCTAAGAAGTAAAACAATTTTTATGAAATACATTTTTAATTTGTTTATCAATTTTTTTTTGTCTTCGGACATGAAAATTGTGTTTAATGAATTTTTAATGATTTTGTTCATATTTTTCTAACACAAATAAATTTACTTTACTATCAAATTTAATTTGAATTCGTTTGTTTTTCATACAAGTAGATCTTTATGAAATTCATTTTTAAATTATTTACCATTTTTTTCGCCACAATTAAAAAAAACTTTATTTAATAAATTTATAATTTCTTGTCAATTTTTGTATTCAAATTTGTATTTTTCCAACAATTTACATAACTATCAAATTTTATTTAACACATTTTAAATTTTTTGCTTGTCAATTTTTGCTATTAGAAATAGTTTTGCCTAGCTATCAAATTCTATATGATTGAAATTTTTACATTTGCAACTTTTTCATTTAACTTTTACTATCAATTTTACATTTAATGAATTTTCAGTTTGCCTATAAACTTTTTCATTCACATATTTTGTATTCCAACAATATTACTTAACTCTCAAATTTTATTTATTACATATTTAATTGTCTGATTGTCAATTTTTTACATTCACTTTTTGCTATCACAAATAATTTTGATTAACTATTAAATACGTTTCAAATTTAATACATTTCTAGTATTTTGTGTCAATTTTTTCATTCAACTTTTACCATCAATTTATATTTAATAAATTTTCAATTTACTTATCAATTTTGTCATTCACATCTTTCTATTACAAACAAGAAATAATGATTTCAAAATATTTTTGTTAAATGCATAATACACACAAATTTGCAAATTTATATTTGTTATTATCAAACACACTTAGCGTAAGTTGTTAGTCGCAATAAGATAAGATAAGTAAGATGACAATTGTTAATGGAATTAAAATTTGTTTTGTCTAAACACGCATAAAATGCTAATTGCATTTCATAATTGATTTGGAATTGCATCAAGCAAAAATACCACCTGCTTAATCCTTAATCCAATGAAGTAAGTAAATGAAATACACAACTAGCTGTTGTTAGTTACCCTGAAAATTATCCAACAATAAATAGGATAATACATTGCCAAATTGACGAAATTGTTCAAGCAAACAAATTGGCATTAAATGCATTAAAAGCGGCAGCACTTTCGTTCATTCAAATGTATGCAAAAGTGTTAATCCAATCTAATGATGATGATTATGATGATGAGGCGCATAGTAAATAAATGTTGAATTACTGAAATTGCTTTGAAGACAATTTAAAGACTGTTTGGATGGCTGCACATCAATATTAATTGGTTGCATTGAAGTTTATCACAAATTACGATCACGTCACGCGTACATTGCCAACTGACATAAAAACTCGCACACAAACACAAAGACCAATACACACACACACACACACACTTAGGAAGAGAATACAGATTCAAAGACATGTATAACCAGTTGGCTGCTAGCGATAAATACCCACCCAGTGTCATTATCCTTTTAACTTGCTCTCGGAATACGGCCAAACAGCCGCCGCCAGGTTGAGCGCGTTAATATGTCACACACATGCACACACACATAGAGACACACACACACATGCCAAGAAGCATACATATGCGCACATGAAGCACGTGCCCATTGCCAAAAACTTTACACCCAAGCACAAACACACACACACATAGATGCAGAAGCAGAAGCAGCAGCAGCGAACAAACCCACAGAAGACAAACCCCCGCAGACCCAGACAGACAGTCAGACGGACAGAGGGAGACAGACGACAGAGAGACAGAGAGACACTTAAGGGCGAGGAAGGGTAAAGCCAACTTTTAACTGCCTGCGTCGTGACATTAGCCAAAGGTGCGCCGACTTGGTTGTTGTCTTCGCTAGTGATGCGCTCATCTCGCGCACAAACCCAACTATCAACTATCGCAGAGCAGCACAAGAATTTATCAAGTATACGACTAGTGGAAAAAATTGCTTGAAAAAGTAAATCAAATAAATAATAATCAAATATTTAATATGAGTTTGTTTCAAATACTAAATCAAATAAATAATTATGAAATATTCAATAATAACTATCAAGTATACGACTGGTGTAAAAAGTGCTTTGAAATAGTAAATCAAATAGATAAATAATAATCAAATATTTCATATTAATTATAAATTTTCAATAATTCAAAATTTAGTTCAAACTTCACTGAATATTTAGCAATATTTATTGCTTGAAATAGAAAATCACATGAATAATACTGAAATGCTTAATAATAATTATCGAGTATACGACTAGTGTACGCTTTTGCTTAAAATAGGAAATCAAATAAATAATAAAAAATCATTTCGAATTTAGTACAAAATTTAGTTAAAATATTTGATCATGAAATAAAAATAAAATATTTCAAATTTATTATAAATTGTACAAAATCTAAATCAAGTATCGACTAGTTTATGAATTCGCTTAAAAAAGTAAATCAAATAAATAATACTGAAATGCTTAACAATAATTAACGAACAATTTTCGAATTTAGGAATTTCCTTAAAATTCAATTAATAAATAAAAAAAATATTTAATAATAATTATCAAGTATACGACTGGTGTACGCATCTGCTTGAAATATCAAATGAAATGAATGATCATAAAATATTTGAATTTAATTATAAGGTTTAGTTAGAATAAGCTAACTTTTTTCACAATATTTAAAGTTGGTTATAAATTTCACGAAATATTTAGCAAGTATACGACGAGTGTACGCATTTACTTAAAATAATCAATAAATTGTATCAAATGAATATACAAAAATTGCTACATATTCATAAAGTATTTATAAAATAGAGCCTCAATTGTTTTTTATTACTTAAAATTAAACATTTTTACAAAAAAAAATAGAAAAATCTAAATAAATAAAATATATTGTAATTAGGGTCTGTCTTCAGAGTTTATATTTATGGTTTTTTTTTAATGCTAAGCAGATTAGAGTTCTCATGAATTCGAATATTTCAGTGATTGAATGATGTGAAATTATTTAAGTGAATCTTTATTTTCAACTACTAATTTACTTTATACATATTTTCATTAAATAAAATAAATCAATCTATTGTATTTGATTTTTATCGTAAGTTTTTTCCACACACTTCGAATGAAAATATTTTGTAGAAATTGAAATTAAAATGTAAAAAATCAAGTTGTTCTCATGTTGTGCATTTTTGTAGTTTCTTTCGTGTCACGCGGCCACAGAGAGACTTTCAGCGCTAGGCGACATCTACTAATTTCGTTGTTTGTGCTGCGCTGCTTCATTGCACCGCCTCCTTCTTATCCTTTTGGTGGCTTGCTTGCTTGCTGGCTGGCTGGCTTGCTTGCCATGCCATGCCATGCCATGCCCTGTCGTCGATATATTTTTCATTTAGTTTTGTTTTGATTTGCCGCCTTATTCATTGCGACAGCATTGCAGTAGTCGTCGTCGTTCTGGCGGCCGCTGACGTCGCTGCTGTCGTTGGTGTCGTTGCTGTTGTTGTTGCTGCTGTTGCTGCTGCTGCTGCTTACGTAATTTCCAGGATAAGCTGCAAAGTTACTACATTTTCAGGCTGCAACAAGCAGCGAGCAGCTGCAACACACATATGCTGCGACCGGAAGACGAAACTCTGCAATGCAACGCCGTGTCCCACTGTCGACCAGCATCCAGCACACAGCCAGCAGCAGCTCCTGCAAAAGCAAAACCGGGAAATGCTTTTGCTGCAACAACAACCATTGGAGCTAAGCAGCCCAAAGAGCGTGAGAGAGTAACGAGAACCCAACACAGAGAGAGAGAGAGAGAGAGAGAGCACAAAACTAGAGAAATGCAGTTTTAGTCTCTCACTCTCTCTCTTTGGGAAGCTTTTTTGCCGGCTGCGGCTGCAACTGCGAGTAAAAGCACATTTGCAAATGCAGCGCTGCTCGCTGCTCGCTCCTCTCTGCCGCAGTCAGCGTCGCTGTCGCTGTTACTGTTACTGTTATTCGCTCTTTAGCCGGTTATGTTAAGAGCTGTAACAGCTGGCGGGCATTTTGCTTCACAATTAGCCTGTTAACGGGTTTTAATGTGTTTAATTAGGCACTTACAGTGCCCAAAGTTGATTGTACGCTTTACTAGGTTAGCAGCGCAAATCAATTGCATGAAATTTTGAACATTTCAAATGGCAGCTATTAAGCAGCATCACAATTGTTCAGTTGTTAAAAGACTATAGCACATTAAGTATACGCATTCCCCATTTTATCTCTGATATGCATCACTAATAATTCGTTTAGTGAATTTTGTCATTAAAACAAAGCTTAAATTAATCGTGGTACTTTAATGTATTGGTAATTTAATTGCATAACTTTAAAGAACAATTTATTTGTTGAGCATCAGCAAACGCTTGAATTTAAAGTTAATTAAAATGTCTAACCATTTATTTTATACGCAACCTCTACTGTACAGATTATAATGAAAACTTGATTAAAAAATATTACAATTGGTTTCTTTCTTATTTAATTCCACGTAATCCCTTATGTCTAAGCTCTGTATACAAAGAATGAATAATATTAAATAATTAATAATATACAAAATAAAAGAAACCTTTAATAAAAATTAAACACTATGTTAATTACATTTAAAAATAAAAAGCAAATAGTAAAAAAATGTACTATTATTTTGAGTATGACTGAATAAATGATGAATCTCATAGCTATAAATGAGCACTTTAATTAAAACTAAGAATAATTGTGGAATTATTTTTCTGTTTTTTAGATAATTGCAAAAATAAACAAATTCATAGGCAAGCCAAAAAATGAGTTTATAAATTGTATCGAAAAACAGAAAAAGTTCCGATAATTAATCCTAGCTCTAAATATAGTGCCTTGAGTATAAGCTTTACTTATTTTTAAAATGGGTTTAGTTTATGTTTTTTCTCCGGCAGAGAATTACCCATAAACAATGATTAAAAAATATATTTAAGCATGCTTTAAATTTAACCACTTTATTTATAACACATACAAATACATGATATAATACTATATTTATTCTCTTACTTTGCCAAATATTTACTCAAAAATGTTCGACACTAAACTAAGCTAAAATATGTTAATTGTTTAAATCAGTTAAAACAGATTTTACTGAATAATTTGTTAGGCTATCAAATAGCCTAAACCACATAAAATAAATATAAAAGCAAAATTGAAAAAAAAAAAGCCACGAAAGCTGAGCAACAAAAATGTATTTAATTAAATTGACTTCATCTAGTGGTTAATATTCTGCAGCATTCAACATTTCCGTGAGTGCCTAGTTCCTTCCTGGCAATAATTTACATGCACATTACGTATACGTCTTAACATGTGTATTAGTCACATATATTTTATATCATAGCAAATTCATGCATACTTCTGCACAAAGTAAGCGTTATTTATCAATCCGTTTAAAACAATTTGTTTCCATTTTTTTTGTTGTTGTTGTTGTTGGCAATTGGTCATCGATTTGAGGCAATTGTTTTGTTCCCCCGCTGTCCGCGTTCAATAATCTAGAGAGCAGTGCGAAACATTTATGATAGGCGGTAACCAATAGCAAAAAAAAAGAAACCCACTGAAATAAAAATGAAAAACAAAAACTTGAATAGGAGCTGGAGGAGTTGGAGGATAACTCGAGCTGGAGCTCGAACTCGAACTCCAGGCAAAAAACTAAGCATAGAAGTGATTTATTTGATGTCACAGAAAAGCAGTCATGCATAAATATTTAGCAGAACCCTCAGTTTGCCAAAGATATTTAAATCAGCGCAGAGTACACGCACACACTTGCACACACACACACACACACACACACACACTCGCATAGATGGATATAAGGATAGATGAAAATAGGAGGCACTACAAATATATCGATGGCAGGCCAAAAGTATAAAGATATCGTTTATAACTATGTAAGTTTGAAGGTGGACAACGCCTCCATCGGGATGGTTATCTAAATGTAGATGGCTCTCTCTCAATGCTTCGCCACACTATCACACAGTTTGCGCTTGTGTTCGTGTTCGTGTTTCTATACCCGCTAGCCATTGGGTAGAAGGGTATTATAACTTTGAGCCTCCTGGAAATGTATGTAACAGGCAGAAGGAGGCATCTTCGACCCTATAAAGTATATATATTCTTGATCAGCGACAACATTCGAAGTGATTTATGTTAGTCATGTCCGTCTGTCTGTCCGTCTGTATGTCTGTCCGTCTGTATGTCAGACCGTCCGTATGAACATCGAGATATCAAGAACAATAAGAGATAAATAGAGAAGTATATTTTACACTATGGTATATTTTGAAATATATCTTTTGGTATATTTCTAGTATTTTTGTGGTATTACTTTAGTATATTTTAAAATGAACACCGCACTGCTTTGCATATACCCAATGCAGCCTTTGGTATATTTTTAGTATTTCTGTGGTATATTAATTTGGTATATTTTAAAAATAATATCGCACTGTATATTTGAAAAGAAACTACTATATTAATACATTCAATGCAGCCTTTGGTACACTTTTAGTATTTTTGTGGTATATTAATTTGGTATATTTTAAAATTAATACCGCGCTGTCTTTACAGTCTATAATATATTTTGAAAATAGTAGTATATTAATATACCCATTGTATAATTTAATATATTTTAGTATATTTGCGGTATATTAATTCGGTATATTTTAAAATTAATATGGCCCTAATTTACAATCTATAGTATATTTTGAAAATAGTTATCTATTAATATACCCAATGCAACCTTTAGTATATTTGCGGTATATTAATTCGGTATTTTTTAACATTAATATGACGCTATTCTACAATCTATAGTATATTTAGAAAATATTTCTATGTTAATATACCAAATATATCCTTTGGTATATTTTTATTATATTTGCGGTATATTAATTCGGTATATTTGAAAATTAACACCGCTCTATTCTGCTTTTATTCAAAGTGGTTAGCAGGTATCTCACAGTCGTGCACACTCGACTGTAGTTTTCTCACTTACTTTTTTTTGTATTCCTAGAAACAGTAAGCAGACACAGGCATAGCCACAAACAAACCTCATCTGGAGATGGAGCTGGAGCTGGAGCGGGAGCGGGAGCGGGAGCTGAAGTCCGGAGTCCCGCCGCCTACTTCAATATGCTCCACGAGGCAAGCAAAACAAGGCATATAAAAAGCCATAAGCTTCGCCAGACCAACGGGTCTCATGGAGCATCAACGAAAGCGCTTGCAACTCATCCCGCCGCCGCCGCCGCCGCCCGCTTGCGTCCCGCTCTCGAGCAAATCAAATATGCGCAAATAAATAAAAATGAAAACTCAAAGCGAAGTGCAAGAAGCAGAAACGAAAGCGGTTTCACAAAAAAAAAAGAAGAGGAAATAAATACAAAAAAAAAGAATAAAACATAAAAAAAAAAGAAGAAATCTTTAACTGTTGATACATTACAAGGCAGGACGAAAGGGGGAAACACACACTCACACACACCCACACACTGTGAGTCCTTCGTGCTTAAGGTGAGCATTGCCCATTGCCCATGTTTGAAAAACACTTTACGGTATTTTTATAGTTTTGATATATTCATTGAAAGTGGTTCGCTTCTTATTTTCTTTTTTCTTCTTTCATTTTTTTTTCCCGAATGTGTGTGTGTTTTTCCCTGTCTCAGTCGCTGGCTGCCTGCGCTATCCTTCTGCTTTATGTGTTAGAAATACTTTGAAATATTTATGAATCAATAAGAACGACAACAAATAAAGCCCCGGTGTGTTTGTTGCCTGTCTCCCGAGTGTCTCCCATATTAAGATTGGCCAAAGGTTTGCCAGACTACATCATTTCCTTCCCAGTGTGAGGATGTGTGTCTCAGTGTGTGTGTGTCCTGGCAGCTGTCCAGCCAGCCACACATATCTTTAGTCGGTGTGCGAACCGAGTGAGTTGAGTGTTTGGTTAAGCAATTGTTTATGTAAACTTGGACTTGGATTGGATAGGTAGTCGTCCAGCTGTAACTCGAACGGGAGTTCTTCTTCTCCCTTCTGCTCTCCACTCTCCTCTCTTACACTCTAGGCGATTGTCGTACGTGTGTGTGTGTGTGGGTGTGTGTGTCTGTCTTTACCGTTGGAGGACTGCCGAAAACTTTTGACAGACATTATACTTAAGTTTGGCCACACATCCTGATTTATCATTGCCCGGAGCAGCGACCAGTTGTGTCTGTCACTTTCACCTTTTCTTTTTCTTTTTCCCCCTATTTTCTTTTCTTTTCGATTCTTGTCTTTTGTGTAATGCAATTTCCTAAACACTCACTCGAAACTAATCCGTTCGTTTAAATCAATAAATCTTGACTTTAATCTGATCTAATTGAGGCTATCAGTTTCTTGTCAAACTTCTAAGTTAAATAATTTAATGTATCTTTATTCGTTAGCACTTTAATTTACAAATAGAAGAGATGTTCACAAAGTATATCAGGAATTTTGTATTATCAAATTTTAATAAGAATCTAATCGTGAAACTAAAATCTTATATAAAGTAAGTTTAACTTTTTTCACACTTATTTCTGTAGTCCAATTTTGAATTTTTATTAAATAAATCATTTTAGTTATTTTATAATTTTGCAACTATATAAATTTCTACAACTTCAATATGCACTTTAGTTACTTTTTGATATATCCTTACTTATTTCATAAGTAGAAACAATAAAACTACAAAAACATTTTACAATTATGAGAATTTCCTTAATCGATAATTACTGAATATTATGAAAATTTCTCATATTTTATTATTACTTAATGTAGTGTCTTTTAACTAATGATTTTTTTCTAAGATTTTTGGATCTTTATATCTACAAAAACATTATACAAATATGAAAATTTCTATAGAACAGAATCTTATATATTTATAGATTATGTTATATATAAATTCTCATATTTATATAATGTATTTGTAGATACAAAAATGCAAAATTCTTAAACAGAAATCCATAGACAAAAGACACTCAATTAAAACACAAAAATAATTTGATAAACTTTTGTGTATTTTCTAAGTAAACTATTCATAATACCATCATAAATTTGTATATGTAATACTCGAGTTCTTTTTCTGCAATTCCAAATGATATAGCACAAAATAATTTGCGTATATTTATTGCTGGAAAATGGCAATGTTAAAGACAAGCTTAAATGATGACTGATACTCAGTGATGGGCGACTGCATGCAAGGCTCTAAAACTCTGCCCTTTTGCCCCTTTGATGTGAGCCAACAAAATTTAAATCATTTACGAAATATGCAGCAAGAAGAAAATTGTAGTCAAAGAGTGAAATAATACAACTACAACGCCAACAGCAGCACCAACTTGCTGCTACACAGCTTCAACAATGCAACGAGGCATCTATGGTGCATCCGAGAGTGTTGTGTGTGTGTGGCAGAATGTGTGTGTGTGTGTGTGGCGATGTGTGTGTCTCTGTGTGTGTGGACTTGCATGATTTTGCAAAGCGTTAGTTAAGCGAGCTGATGCCCTATTAATATAAATATATAATATAAATAGATATGGGGAAAATAATGTAATTTTAATTAATAATATAGGCAAGCAATTTTATTAAATACTTGACACAATTTTTAATATAATTTATGCAACTAACAAAGTTAAACATTAAAATTATCTAGTTATTTCTTTTTGCTTACTAATTTCGAAGGTAGTGCATTAGTTGCCTACATTTTCCAGTAATCTATTGTTACTATGCATACAAATACTACTTACTTATACTACAAGTTATAAACAATTTCCAAAGTAATTTGTACAGATTTACATACTTAATCCTAAGCTAAGAACATTTTCTAGTTACTATACGAAGCTCATCAAGCATTTTCACTTTGTTTTGTAGCATACTTTTCAGGGCAAAACCTTTATGGAGGAAACTCTATTACAACATTGACATATTGATGAGTCTTTTAAATTAAAAAGTGATTATCAAAGTGTTTAATACAGCATACAATACAATAAACATATTCAATTATTATAAGAAATGTTTAATTTAACAAAATAATACAATTCAAATTTATGAGCAAGATAGGAAAGTAGACGAAATAATACATTGTCTGTACTTCAGTTAGATGTGTATTTTTTATTTTGAAAATACTTATTTTTAATGTTTACTGTGAAAGTGAAAGAATTAAGATTTCCCGAGTATTTTAATTCTCTTATAAAATATATGTATTTGTTATTTTTCATCTTTAAAAGAAATTACTATAAATTCTAATTGTCTTATAAAAAATGTTTATTCGTTATTTGTCTACTTTCAAACAAAAGTCTAAAAAATCAAATAGGAAAATTGTTTTGTCAACTTTTTTAACAATTTTCAAATTTATATTTATATTGATTTGTAATTAAATTTTGTATAGAAATCACTATAAAAATAAGTTTACACTAATGTTTTTAAAATACTGTTAATATCGCTAAAGTTTATAAAATATATTTTATACATATATTTTTATTGCGATTTAAGAATCTATATTCAAGAATCTATATTTATTTCGAAATTCTAACAGCAACAAAAAATAGCAATTGTTGTGCTTTCATTGCGATCATAAATTTATAAAATTCACAAAACTAAAAAGTGGTTAAGATTCCATTCGTAAAAATTGTTCAGTATATTTTTGTTTATTTTCTTTATGAAATAACCTTTAATGTCAAAGGTATTTAAAATATTATTAATATCGATAAAACTAATAAGCCATTTTCAAATCTATTCGTAGAAATATTTTGAATATAGTATATTTGTGATTCCATGTAGAAACTATATTTATTTCAAAATTTTAACAACAGAAATTTAACAATTTCTCTATGTAATGAAACTTTACAGTAAGGTATTTAAGATATTGTTAATATCGATAAAGCTAATAAGCTATTATGAATGGTTTAGTATATTTGAGTGCATTTATTGCATGCATCGGTCTGTTGTTGGACGGTGTTGGGAGTCAAATCAAATTGGTAACATATGGTTGGGAAAGTATAGAAAGTAAGAGGGCATAAGGCCACGACATCTAGGGACTAAAAAGGCTGAGAACAAAACACAAGGCACAGCTCATGTATGTGTGTGTGTGTGTGAGTGCATGTGTATGTGTGTGTGTGTGTTGCCTGACTGTGACTGTCATGTGCCACAAACCCACTAAACTAATGAAAAATGTGAAGCGACGGCACAAAAGGAAGCGCAATTTTTGCACACACACACACACAGCCTAAGGAGGAGTTGTGTGGAGAGGGGAAAGGAGTAGAGAATGAGGCATAGGCAGAGAGAGAGAGAGAGAGAGAGAGAGAGAGAGAGAGCGAGTTCGTCGGCCATATGCAAAAAGCGGCACAACGAAATGTTAATTCCGTAATACTTTAAATGCGGCAGGCATCGAATGACATTTGCACTTTTGCTGCCACACGGTGCGCACAGTGGGGCCACTGGAACGAATACTAACTACACACACACACATACAGCGACGTGCCATGCAAGTGAAAGCGTAGTCTGTGTGTGTGTGTGTTTGTGTGTGCTAATATATATTTGTTGGTTGAAATATATATAACACACAGTAGGTGCAAAAACAGGCACAGGAATTGCACGTGCATGCACGAGACACGAATAGCTGACAGTGCGAGAGACAAAAGGCGAGTGTGCGAGGCGTGGAGAGGGGAGAGGGGAGGGTAAAGGTAACTGGTAAGGGGAAACAGAGCAAGCTGACCGCAACACAAAATACAATACAAAAGCAGCAAAAGGACTAACAAACTACAAACAGAGAGTGGAGAGCGAAGAGGGGAAGAAGGTTCGAGGGGAAGAAGGTACGAAGGGGTCGCATCACGCAGTAATATTTATAACAAAAGAAACTGAGCAAAAGCGAGGCGCAACCCCAACAACATGGCCATGGGGTCAGTTCGCACCTTTATGCTTCGTGTGTCTGTGTTTGTGTGTGTTTTGGCCTTTAACAAAGTACGAGTGTGTGTGTGTGCAGTTCGCTTACAATGACAGCGAATGCTACAATAGAATATGACATGTAGGCGATAAAATTATGCCTACAGCTGAAAGGTAACCTCCGGCTAGAACACACACAAATTCACACACAAGGTAAATGATACCCCGACCTGCGGCAGCCTTCGAGCCTTCGAGCCTGACTCTGAATGCCGGAATCAACTTCAACTACAAGTCGGAATCTAGCTAAAAGGTGAGCAATTGGTGTTAGTTTTGGTCACACACACACACACATACACTTGCACACTTCTTGGTGCAAACATTGAGAGCCACAAATGCCGTTGCGGCAGTTGTGCTAATTTGTTTGTTTGCCGTTATCATTCCTTGTGTGCCCTGGACCTGAAGCTAAAGCTGGGTCACCATTGTCACAATGCCACAAAAGCAACAGAGACAAAGCATAGCATATATAGACAGAGACAGACTGAGAGAGAAAGACAGAGAAAGAGAGAGAGAGAGAGAGACACAGACACACAAAGAGAGAAACGCGTGTGCAAAAGGGCCGAAAGAGCAGCAAACTAGATACACCAAAGAACATAGAACATAGCAGCAGAGGTCAGATGGGAATAACGCTTTGCCGCTTAAATCGTTTTAAGCCTTCAGACCATCTCGCTCCTCTCTTCCCTCTTCACTCCCCACTTCTTTCCTAAACACTCACAAACAGAGTCAGAGACAGAGTGTGACAATGGTCCAATTGATTTCAGTTGACTTTTGCAGTCTGGAGTTAGAGTTGCAAATGCTTCAAACGTTCTCTCTGCCATCATCATCATCGCCATCATCATCAACATCGTTTGCTTCATCATCAGCAGTCCTCATCGGAGTACAGACAGCATTTTCGAATAGTTTGCCCTTTTGAAATTCCTTCGAAATTATGTCTTTTAATCACACAGCATAATCGCCGCATCCATTAACAATTTTCAATCAGTGCATTGCAATCTGTGCACTACAATTCAAACGTGCACTTTATTAGCAGCATTTGTGATAGCCAATAAAAGAATTGCAAATAATCTGACTAATTTGCAAAACATTATTTAAGAGATGAAAACTAATTTATTACAATTACGTTCAAGTCATTTCAAATCTAGTAGGTATATATAGTATAGTCGAGCACACTCGACTGGGAGATACACGAAACCCATTTTCAATAATATCATAATCTAATAATATACCAAAAATATACTGCAAAAATACCGAAATGTACCGAAGGATATATTTGGTATATTGCTATAGTACTATATTCAAAATATACCATACGGTGCAAAAAGTGCAGTATTAATTTAAAAATATACCAACTTAATATACGACAAAAATACTAAAATATACTACATACCATATTTAGTATATTGATATAGAACTATATTCAAAATATACCGAATAGTGCAAAAAAGTTCAGTATTGATTTAAAAATATACCGAATCAATATACGGCAAAAATACTAAAATATACTATATGCCATATTTAGTATAATACTATATTGAAAATAAACCATATTTTGCAAAAAAAAAGTTCAGTATTGATTTAAAAATATACCGAAGTATTATACGACAAAAATACTAAAATATACTATATGCAAGATTTAGTATATTGATATAGAACTATATTCAAAATATACCAAATAGTGCAAAAAATAACAGTATTAATTTAAAAATATAGCGAATTAATATACAGCAAAAATACTAAAATATACTATATGCCATATTTAGTATATTGCTGTAGAACTATATTCAAAATATACCAAATAGTGCAAAAAAGAACAGTATTAATTTAAAAATATAGCGAATTAATATACAGCAAAAATACTAAAATATACTATATGCCATATTTAGTATATTGATATAGAACTATATTCAAAATATACCAAATAGTGCAAAAAAGAACAGTATTAATTTAAAAATATAGCGAATTAATATACAGCAAAAATACTAAAATATACTATATGCCATATTTAGTATATTGATATAGTACTACATTCAAAATATATCATATAGTGCAAGAAAGTGTAGTATTGATTTAAAAATATACCAAATCAATATACGGCAAAATTACTAAAAATATACTATATGCAATATTTAGTATATTGTTATGGTAATACAGTCAAAATATACCATAGTGTGTAAAATATACCGGATTTTATTTAATATTCTTGAATTACTATTATTATTACAACAATTAAATGATACATAATTAACTTTCTTAGGAATTTCCAACTCAGTTTAATAAAAACTTTTTGTTATTATGTCGTTGTTTTTTAGTTAATTAACAAATGCCTAATATATTTAATTATCATACGTGTATGCAATAGCGTAATTTTTAATTATTTTGCTCTAATAGCTGAAAACATTAATAAACCTGCATGAATTTGTGGAAAAAAAGCGGTTAATGAACAACTGTCAAATGCCATTGCCATAGATTCGCAATTGAAAGTAAGTACGTGAAATAAATTAAGTTGATTTCATGCAAAATTAACAGCAGTTAATTAGCAACAATAAAGAAGTTTTACCAATCGCTGAAGAAAAAATCAAATTCATCGTCACCTCAACAAAATGGAAAAAGGAAAAAATTATTGCCTACTTATGAGCGCCAAAGTGAGCTTCAGAACGTCTGTGGCTTGTCTCCATCTTTCAACTGGCATTCCAGTATGCTAACTTTTGCGTCAGTTGACACTACGCGACGCGTTGCTTTGCTTTTGGTTTTGGTGAATGGTGAATGGTGAATGTGCTGTTTATATGCTGCCACTGCTCGAGAATCTCTCCTGCTGCTGCTGCTGCCAGCTTATTTATCGTGTATTTTGTGTTGTAGCGCATATTAATCATAAAGCGGACACGCGTCGCTTTACGCACGTTTGGCGGTTGGCGGATGCGGACGTGGACGTGGACATGGACACGGACGCGGACACGGACGCGGACGGCGACAGCGCCAAGAAGACAAGCCAAACAAGGAGTAGAAGAGGACAAGGCAACCAGCAGCAGTAGGAGCAGACACGATACACAACGACAGCGACGACGACATCGAAACAGAACGTTTCGTTCGTTCTTTCGTTGGTTGGTTGGTTGTAACCCAACTCTTGCCATCATCATCTCTCTTTGCGTCTCGTCGCATCTCGTCTCGTCTTGTCTTGGACTTCTCTCGCATGAGAACTGAGCGTATTAGATTTAAGCGCGTTATAAATGAGCAGCGTATATTTTTGGTTTTGCTACTCTAACTCATAAATCAAAATTTTCGTTTTTGGCATTTTTAAAGGCAACGCAACGAAAGAACTTACTTTCTTACACACACACACACACATACACACACATTTGCCCCAGGCCCAACAGGCGACACACAGAGACAGAGACTGAGAGTGGGAGACACTGTGGCGAAAATAGCCCTTTGGCACATCTCTTCTTCCCCCCTCTCCCTGTCCCTCGCCATCGCCATCTGCATCACCCTCTCCCCACCTTCCCTCTCGCTCTCAACGTCTGCTGACTGCTGTCCATGACGGATGATTGGATTTTATGTTGATTACAAAAATGTGCAAGTCGAATTTGGTTTTTAATTTTTTTTTTCGCTTCTCTTTTTTTTTTTTGGCTTCTCTATGTATGAATGTATATAAATGTACATATCTGTGTCTCTTATTACCAAAGCATTTACCCATGGCCAGCTAACACAATCATAATCATAATCATAATCATAATCACAATCACAATCATCATCATCAACAGCAGCAGCAGCAGCATCATGGTCATCATCATATCATGGATATTTGCTTGTTATTGGCCATATTTTAATGTGCTGGCCAACCGAGATTTGTCGTAGTACATGTTTGATTTATTTATGTGTTTATTTGGCCTGTTCTTGCCCCAAATTCGAATGCCCTTCAAATCCAAAGTGTTACCATTTTTTCGTGCTCCATTTCGTAACAGCATTAAGGAGCTCCCACAAAAAAACTAACTATTAGATATTTTCCATAACATTTTCTTTATATTTTCGAGTTGGTTGTTAATAAGTAATCGAGTTAATAAACTATTATTTATTTGTAATAATCCGATTTTCATGAAATATAAATGAGCTTCATTAGTACATTATTTTAAAATCCATATTTCGCCGTCCGATTTAATTATTAATAAAACTGAATTTCTTAATAATAAAATTAAAACACAAAACAGTAGAAAATATTTTTGTTAAATGCCAAATAAATATATTTATAGTTGAGTGAACAAAATGTAAGATTAAAGCAACGTACATTTTTATATTTTTGTTTATATTTCTATTTTTTATTTAGATATGAATGAAATATTTTCTAATGCTATGTGCACTTTTGGTTCACAACATATTACATTATTTTGTAAAATAAAAATACTATTTTGCATACTTTACACCTGTGAAATTAAAATCAGAACCAATTTTTATGTCTACCCTTTTTTGTTTGTAAAAAATATTCCAAAAACTCATTTTTTATATATAATTTAGATTTATATTCAGATTTGCTATGAGCCATTATATTTTAGTGCAATTTTTTAAACAGTCGAATTTTCAAAAGTGGAACTATTTTCAATTTAGCCGCTGTATATTTGAAATACAAAGTACATTAACACTTTTGAGAAACATGAAAATAAATAATATGTTTTTAAGAAAAAAAATTTTTTTTATATAATTTTTAATATATTTATACTTTAACACCACCATTTATTTCTTAAAATTTGGTTTAAAAGAATTCTGAGCTTTTGATTGTAGTATAAGAAATATAATTAATTTTAATTTAATTTATGTAGCAAAACTCATAAGATTTCATTTTTGAAATATATTTTGAATATTACATATTATTCTATTTTATTTATTATTTGAATTTTTGTGTTTTTATTTTATATCATAATCAAAATGTATTCATTGAAATTATATTTTAGCATTTTCTTAAGTGCATTATGTATAAATTGTATAATTAATTTATATCAATGAAGAAATTTATTCATTGCAACTTTACTGTATTATTTTCTTAAGAATATATATGTATAAATTTAAGCAAATGATTACTAGAATCTTTATTTGTATTTTTATATTATTTTTTTAATAAGATTTTTTAATTTGCTGTATAAAAAGGCCAGAAATGAAAGCGTATTTGCTTGTCAGCATATCGAACTTGGACTTGGCTCGGTTATTTTCTAGTTCTTGTTGTTGATGTTGTTATTGTTTTTGTTGTTAGCTATGCGTCTGTGATTACTCATAACGTTTTATGACTGCTCCTGTCTCAGTCTTGGTTTCACTTCTCTCCCCCTCTCACACTCTCTGTCTTTCTCTTAAACGTTGTCAGTGTCGGGGTGTCTCAATTCGTGTTCATGTCCGTCTGTCCGTCCGTCCGTCTGTCTGTCTCATACATATCTCTGTAGTCGATTTGTTATTCGATTTGCATGCTAAGTACTAGAATTTTATTTGCATTCTACATAATAATTTAATTTTATTTGTTTTGCTGCATCCCATATCCACAGCCACCACATTCGCATTCACATTCACATTCGCATTCGCATTTCACATTCACATTCACATCGCTCAAGCCAAAGCCAGCTGCTATTATTGTTTGTACAATCTAATGGCACCTTGGTGGGGTCCATTGATTGTGCTGAGGGCGTCCGAGTGCTCCAACTGAGCCTAATGCATCGCATGCGCCTATTGGGGACACTTAATGCTGACCATGCCTTCAACTATCCATACCTATTCATGTATACATATGTGTATATATATGTATATAGTTTGTATGTTTTGCATTATTCCCGCACATACTTTTGTTTTTGGACATTTTATTCTGATGGTTTACTTGCAATATATTCGCATACCCTCGAATAAAGTTGCAAATGGCAAAAAGTAGCTGCTTTTTATAAATTTTGCATATTAAGCCACATTCAGCTGTGAATTTTATTTACTACTTCATAGCACTCATTTTTATAATTTAAAACTGTGTTATTTCTCAACTTTAAATAAGTTAAATTTAAATGTTATGTTAGCTGAAATTATTTTAGTGAATGCATTTTTGGGAGTTTATTATTGATTCTTAGTCAGTAATGTGTCACGAAACAATGTGTGTTTAATAAATTCGCTGCAACATTAAAAATTTAATAACTTTATCATAATAACGTATACTTAATACAATTATTTGTAATAAAATCGTAAACTTACCGAGTATTTTTTTTAAATTTCTTATCATATACCTTAGACAAATTTCGTATTTTTAATTATATTCACATCGTATACTTAATATATTTATAGCAAATTATATATGTATGCGTTTATTAGTAATAAAATTATAAACTTGTTAAGTATATATTTTTAGTTTTCTTAACATATACATACCATCAAACAGTATCGAATACTTAATATATATATTTACTAAAAGTAATACACGTATACTTAATATTTTAATGTAAAATTTGATCAACTTAAACTTAATTTAAAAAATTATGTATAATTATATAGTATACTTGCAATACAAGCTTTTAAATGTACGCGCTGTGTATATTTTGCTTGTCTAATCTATTAATTAAGAAATATATGCACATGTACATATTGTTAATATAATAATTTATTTTTAACGTATACTTAAAACTAATACGGAATTCTTAATAAACTAATTCATAATAATATCGTATACCTAATATATAAGTTTAAGAAATGAATGCGCTGTCATACCGTTTATACTTTAATTTCCATAACGTATACGTAATTTAGCTTCTTATAATACTTTCGAATTATGAAAAACATTAGTTTATTAAGGCTCTAAATATAGTTTAAAAGTTTTTAATGTAATTTTCCTAAAATTACATTGTATTTTTTCAATATTTATTAAGAATCACATCGTATACTCAATATATACATATATTTTAAAAATATATACGTATAATTAATACATTAATTTATAATTAGCTTATACTTAAGACTAATATTGTACACTTAATATATTTATTAAAATATAATATGTATGCTTATACTTAACTTATACATAAAACTAATATCGTATACTTATTATATTTATTAATATCCACTGCATTGCATCATCGAGTTTCTAAACCTAATTTCCTAAATCAAAATGGTATTTTTAAAAAAAAACGTAATACCTATGGTATATATGTAGTAGTATATGTATATATAGTATATATAGTATACTTAATAAATTCGTTTACGAATCCTTTGCACAGCATTGCTGAGTATATTATAATCGAGCAGTTTGGCCGCGGTTAGTTTTGCGTTATTTTGTTATTGCTGTTGATGGCCCGCTTCCATTTAACTGCGCTGTGCGCACTACGAGAGGGTCAACAATTGCCGCAGTCTTTAGAGAGTCTTCCCAGGAAACATTCGGCCAGTCGTAAATTAGTAGTTTTGACCTCTCAGTCTACTCTCTCTTTCTCTCTCTCTCTCTCTCTCTCTCTCGCTTTCCTCCTGCATTCAACACCCAAAAACCAAAAAAACACATGCCATACATAGTTGATTTGCTCAGTGGAAAAAGTGGAAAATAAAGTGAAATAAATAGAATATTACGTGGAACTCTGGCAAGAAATGCAAATAAAAGGAAATCAAAAAAAACACACAAAAATTATGTTAAATGTTTATGAAAATAAATACTCATTTTAATTAGAACATTGTACTAGTTGGTAAAGTTGTTGGTTAAGTAAATAAATTTATCAATTTATTTCTTGGTAAACTCTATAAAAATAGTCAATAAGTTCGATTATTTAAAAGGCATATGTCAGGCAGTCACTCAATAATGGCAATCACTCAAATGTTTTCGATTCCTTCAAAAATAAAATGCGTCCATAAATATATGTTTTGAGTAGAGGTAAAAATGTTATTGATGCTATAAAAGTAACAGGTACAAAAGCAATTGAGGTCTTTGAAGAAAACAACAAATAATGTGTAAAGAGCTATCAAAAGTTTAAACGCGCTGAAAGAAAAGGAGAGAGAGACTAAAATATAGAGATGTACATCATATCAACCATTAAACATAATCGTACCTATGAATTTTGTACCTACATTAATATCAAATAAGTTAAAAAAAACAAAATCAGAATTTTAGCCGAAGCGATGTTAGAGGTATAAAAAATAAAGTACTTGATTTTGCAAAACCCAAAATTCTTAAATTCATTACTACAATCTGAAGTAAACAACGAATTTTCTTTACAAAGCAAACAAAAATTTCAACCATGGGACCTCAGACATCGTTTAGAATGAATGAACAACAACTACATGAAATACATGCTACAATATCTACTAGACTTAACAAACGAAATGTTTTCTTTATATAAAAAAAATTTAGTTTTGTCGATTAAATAAATTAATTGAGTATTATATTATTATATCTATACAACATACTGCCAAGGAATACGTTTTTCTTAATTAAAAAAAACATGAATGCTATCGCTTAAATCTAGTAATATAGAATTTATTGTATTATTATATTTAAGCAATTAATTGGAGGAGACGTTAAAGAAACTCTTTTTTGCATTCCTTAAATAAAAATGTCTTTTAAAAATGTTTGCTTTTTAATCTACAACTTTGTTTGCCTAACTAATTACTTGAGTTAGAATTTTGCTAAGAATTATGTTTTTATTTTTAAAGATAGTCTGTTTTGATGATATTTATTCATCGATTTATAGACTGCTGAAAGTCATTTTGAAGAAATTTTTGTTTTGAAAATTTTGTAGCATAACATAATTCAATTAATTTTGACTTTCCAGTCTTCAACAAGCTTTCATGTATTTACCTATTTTGTTCGTAATCGTTCTTTCAAATTAATATTAATATATTTTAAAAGAAACAAAGAAACAATCAGAATTACATTCTAATAACATATATTACACAATTTGAATTGTAGTCAAGGATATTTGCTTGGCTTGCAAACGTTTCAATTACAGTACCAAGAATTTGCGACTGTGTCATTGACCCACAATATTTCTTGTTGAGAGACAAGAATTAAATAACGTAATAGCCGATAGATAATTGATGAATATATGTACATATAAATATATGTATGCATGTATGTATGAATGTATGTTTGTTTGTAAGTAGAATATAGTAATTGTGTGAGTTGTCTTGGCGTTTTGCACGTTGCAGAAAAGTTGAGGAAACGTTGAACGAAAACCAACCTTAACGTTCAATGCAATTTGAGTCTCGCTCTCTTGCTCTCTTTTTGGGTTGCCGTGGCCAATTATTTGCGCTGTTATCGTGGCCGTCACCGTCAGCTTTGAGTTGAGTTGAATCGACTTGCAAGTTGCAAGTTGCAAGTCGAGTCGAGTCGAGTCGTGGCGACCTTCTTGTGTTGACCTCAATTTTGGCCAATAAGGTTGGCCGCTTTTGTACATAACTGGCAGGTGGAAAATGTCTGTGTGTGTGTGTATGTTTGTTTGTGTGTGTTGCCTTTTGGCAACAGATTGAAGAACGGCACAAAATGGAGCCACATTGACGACTGGCCACGACACGGCATTGGATCGAATCCTCTCGCTCTCTTTCTCTGTGACAATTTCGATTAGCATTTCTTTTTTTTCTGTACTTTTTTGTGCATTTTTAATGGCAGCATGGCATAATGAGCTACAAATACAGACACACACACACACACATGCGAGTATAAAACACAGTTTGCATTTTGTTTTGTTCCACTGTGTACGTTCGCTTGCTCTCTTTCTGGCTGCTGTTGTTGCTATCTCTGTCAGCAGCATTGACACAATAAAACTTTTTTTCAGCACGTTTTTCATTCGCACTGCTCGCTGTTGTTGTTGCTGCTGTTGTTGGTTTGCAAGTGCAGCATTCTGCATTTATTGACGCATTTTGCTCTTTTGCATATTTGCGGCCGCGTAGCATGCGACAAATGAAGCGCTCGTCAGCCATCGAGTCAGCCAACTTGTCGTTTTGGGCCATTTAGGGTCGTTTCGGCCAGCCAAACATGCGACGACAATTCATCGATGGAAAAACAAGTCCCCATTTGCCTACCCCAATATACTACAGCAATACTAAATATACCATACACATACCATATAGTATACTCGTATTGAAGAGAGAGAGAGACAGAGAGAGAGAGAGAGAGAGAGAGAGAGCGCACGCGACAACTACGAATTTGAATGGAGTCAAGTGCATTGCATTTGGCATACTAATAAATATTAAAAAGTGTCAAAAGCTGGCATCAAATATTAAATAGTTTTTAATATTGCACTTGTTACCGTTACGTGCTCAATGCTGCACATAAGATTGCCACACAGCAAAACAATGAGACACACACAGTAGTATATATTTTATACTATACTTTACTATATATACTATATACATACATATTGTAGATGACATACTACTAGCAACTGCAAATTGACGGATTTCCTTCATCAATTTGCCATTGCCATTATCACACACACACACACACACACACACACACACACACACACACACACACACACACACACACACACACACACACACACGCACACACACACGTAGACACACCATGCAATGCACTATGGGGAGTTTGAACAGTTTTCGTGACGAAAAAATACCAAAAAAATGGTAATAATAATTTCATTTGATTTTTTGCATTGCTTAGAGATTTAGAAGAGTTGTTAAACACAATTTTTATATAATTGTTTACATTAGGATTAAGAATGAATTCATTTCATTTTATTTGATGTAAAATTTGTTCAAAGTTGTTAAATAAATACTTAAAACTAAATATGAAAACAAGTCGAGTTTGCTCGACAGTGAGATACCCGCTTCTCATTCTGAATAAAAGCAAAACAGTGCGTAAATATGCTGAAAATATACCATATCAATATATATTGAAAAATTCTAAAATATACCGAATACTATATTTGGTATATTGTTATAGGCATTTAGATATAGAGTAAAAAGTAGGCCGATTTTTGGCATTTAAAATTGTTTCGCCACTTTAATCGTTTTCCAATTATATTCTACAAAATAAGTTTTTTTTTTTGTTAATTATTATACAAATTAAATAATATAAGTAATCTATAAAAATATTTATTTTGTTGTGTTGATATCGATTTATTCAAAATTAATTATGTATTTGTTTATATTATATATACAACACAATCGTTTTGCAATACAATGAAAATCTTGTTTATTATTTTGATCAAACTTTCTTGTTTGTGACATCTAAAACTATGGAATCCATTTTATGAAACTACAAATAAGTATAATGTTAATCCCACTACACAGATTCGGAATTGTAATCATTAAAAATAAATTATTCCTTAACTAAGTATGAAACATTTAATAAATGATGTTATAAGGACATTCAAAATGAATTTAAAACTCTATTCAACTCATTTTATTTCAGTTCAATAATTTATTTTTATATGATGCGATGTTTAAATTAAAATTTAGTTTTTTTGTTATTTTGATAATTTGCTAAAAATCGAATGCTGAAAAAAAGGTTCGCTTTGAGGCAAGAGAGCGAGTGCTGTGCAGAAAGTAGGAAAGTCACGTAAGATTCCTGTACAGTACTCGCTCGATTGCATCGCCGCTAGACTTTTTCAGTGAGGGATCGATTGGAAAGGCGACTACGCAGACGCTTCGATGCCACCAACTGCAGCATTTTACGCAATGTCATGTAATCCCTGTTGAGCATGCGACACAGTTCGATGAAGGTGCAAAGTTGCGGCGATTTCAGTTCCTTGGCCAGCTGATAGGCAGCATCGAGGACATCGGATTGTCGCTCGAATTTGCAGAGTATCGCATGCGATTTCGCCTGCTGCATTGTGGCCAAGAATTCCCAAATTTTACTATTGCACTTCTTGGCCTCAGCGATGGACTTCTGTGCATAAAATAGACAACGCACTTGTTGATTCTGTGCCATGTGCACATCGGCCAGCTCGTAGAGCAAATAGCTGCGCTCGATGGCCAACTTGGCGAATGACAAACGATTCTCCAGAGCTAATTTTGAGCGCCTACAACGTATAAAAAAGAATGAGAAAAGAATAAAACGTCATAAAATTTAAAGATAAATAAAAATAGTGAAGAAAAATTTAAAAGATCCATTTTTTCAAATAATGTACAACATCTTAGTTTAAATGATTTATACTTTTAAGCTTTGCAGCACTATTTTAACATACTCTATTTTAAAGTTTTTGCTATAAAAAACCAAAAACACTAATTCAAAAATGGTTATTAAATGTAGAAAATACAAATAATATTTTACTTACATATTTGCAACAAAATCTTAATTTATATTTAACTCTATCTAAAGCAAGGAAGAAAGCTAAAGTCGAGTGTGCTCGACTGTGAGATACCTACTACCCATTTTGAATAAAAGCAAAATATTGCAGTATTATTCTGAAAATATTCCAAAAATACTAACAATATACCAAATGGTATATCGATATAATGCCGTATTCAACCAAATATTCAGGAATCACAACTACTATAGTTATTATTGTATATATCAAAACTCTAGCTTCATTTTTGTTGATTTGCGGGGGCGGAAGTGGACGTGGAAAAAATTTAAAACAAACTTGATCTGCGTGCAAACATAACAAATGCTGTCAAAAAAAATTATAGCTCTATCACTTATAGTCTCTGAGATCTAGGTGTGCATACTGACAGACGGACAGACAGACAGACGGACATGGCTAGATCGTCGCGGCTGTTGATGCTGATCAAGAATATATATACTTTATAGGATCGGAGATGCCTCCTTCTACCTCTTACATACATTTCCTGCCGGCACAAAGTTATAATACCCTTCTACCTATGGGTAGCGGGTATAAAAATGATTGAAAAGATCGTTTTATAAAACAACAAGTAAGAACACTAGAGTCGAGTGTGCTCGACTGTGAAATACTCGCTATCCATTCTGAATAAAAGCAAAACAGTGTCAAATTAATATACCGCAAAAATACTACAAATATACCTAACCTACTACACTACTATACTAATTAAATCAAAAGTAGAGCACAACTTACTTAAACTCTTTGGCCTGCTCAAAGGCGTCGCCGCTGTCTTCATACGTGTATGAGGAGCGATCACCAAAGACAACAGTTCGCTGCTCTGAGGGCTTCAACGGCGACACGCCAAGCAGATGACACATGGAGTTATTATCGTACGGCGATATCTTCGATTTTGGCAGACGATAGCTTTCGCACAGGCTCAACGCCAGATGATTGTACACTTCGTTCATGAACTCGATCTTCCAGGGCATCACTCGTGTCGTCTTTAGTACATTGTACTCGCCCATCGTCTTCTCCACGAATTTGCGAAGACGCTGTGCGGAGGAGTTGTAAATTAATTAATATATTTCTATTGTTATTCTAAATTTTAAGACAATAAGGGAAACAAACAGAAAAGAATAGAGTTATTTGTAAAGAAATACATTAAAATCTATATTAATACTTTCCTATGCTATGATATCTCAAAACATCATCAAAGTACCTTTAAAAATAAATCTAAATGAAAGCTAACAAAATCACTAAAAACTGAGATATACATTAGAAATGGAAGTATCTTTATCACAAATGAAAGAAACTGACAGAAAGAAAGATGTACAAAAGAAAGAACTGAAAACTGGGGAAAAAAAAACAAACATAACAAAAAATCCTAAAATCCTAAAATCTTAAAATCCTGAAATTTTAAAATCTTAAAAGGATAAATCTTAAAATCTATAAACTGAAATATTAACATCTTAGTGAAAAGCTTCAATCAAATGCAAAGAGGTTGCAATACTTAACGCACTCGTATATCATTTTGCGCCCTTAGAGCCGTAATTGTTCGCAATATGGAGACCATATTTCGACGTGTCTGATACTGTATCCGAAACATGTTGGCCTCATGGAATTTGTCCGCCTTCTCGCCGTATTCCATGCGCTCATAGGCCTCGTTGTACATCGGACTTCGGGCATGAAGCATGCGACTGAATTTCGAGAGATGCTCACAGCTTTTGTTCATCATATTCAACCGCTCGGCGGCGGTGCTGAAATAGTTTTCCAGCACCACATTGGGATTATCGCGAAGTGATTTCAAGAATGCAACATCAACCCAGGAGCGGTGCAAATACGTTTGAAAGAAGCATTTCTTTTTGCGTTGCTGCCACGCCGCCTCCAACGGTGAAATTCGTCGATTATTCTTCTCGACCAAACTCTGGACATCGCATTCAGTGCGATTCTTATTGGCCAACCAACGAGGCATGGGCTCACTTGGTTTCTTCGGCTTCAACACTAGCTCATGGATGGAAGATAGTTTGGCGGAATTTCGCAACAGAAATGGACTCATGCTGTCGCCAACGCTATCCTTGAAATTCTCATTCACAATCGTGAGACGATGCTTGAACGGCTGCTGTGTGGTGCCCACTTGGCCGCGCAGATTGTCGTGCAACAACAATTTGTTATCCTCGAACCTGTTGAGATCATACAATGCATCGGCCATCAACAAATTGACCGATGCATTGCCTGGCTCCACAAGTGTTGCTGCCTTCTGGCTATCCAACAAAGCCTCCTCCGGCCGGGCAATCGAGCGATTGAATTTGTTTCGCATCAGAAGCGTGCGAAAATCATCGTCGGATGGCTTTTCGTTGATGCACTTCTCGAAATACGTTTGAGCCGCACCGTAGCAGCGTTGTATGGAGAAATGTTGCGCCCAGCTGCGATAAATCGATCGACGTTGCTTCGATGGCCAATCCATTATCTCCCACGGATTTAGACGGGGCACCAGAACGCCCGCCGGTGTAATCATATCCGAATCAATGCTACCCATTGAATTTGCTATATAAAACGCGCAGTATGCAAAAACAAAGTAGAAATACTAAAAAAAAACCAAAAACAAAAGTGCAAAGTGAAAATTTAAAACGAAAATGTTTAAATCTCAACGAAATATTGAAGGGAATGTGAAAAGAAAAACAATAAAAACCTATACAGGCTGCTATATGAATAGCAAATTAAATCAAGCATCAGAAAAGTATGAATTATAAAAGTTAAAACTTAAATATTAAAAGCTACAATAGAAAAAGGATAAAAATCTATTTAAATACTCGCCCAAAATTTTAAATCACATTTGTTTTAGGGTGGAGATTCTCTGTGTATTGTATTATCGCCCACGCAGATCACATTATAGATATAATACATCATATAAAATATAAATATATGGTATAAAATGTATTTGGGAGGGAGTTGGTTCAACAAATTTTGCAATAGTATAACAAGCAGTGCATCAATGGGAATAATAATATCATTGTTTGTCCTGGAAGGGATCCTTAAGTATGTACTTCGCAAGCTGATC
The DNA here is from genome assembly GCF_023558535.2 of Drosophila nasuta. NCBI lineage: Eukaryota > Metazoa > Arthropoda > Insecta > Diptera > Drosophilidae > Drosophila > Drosophila nasuta. Next base: position 20,400,956 of record NC_083459.1, on the reverse strand, counting down.
TCCAGCTGTGGCATCAGGCTGCGACAACTCGGTGAAGCCCTCTTTGTCCACAAAGCATATTTCATGATCATTGGGATCGGCCAAAATGATCACAGACACTGTGGCCTTGCCGGGTGTGTCCAGCTGTATCAACGGCTTCAGAATTGTGCCACCAGCCGCCTTGACAGCCTCGAATAGTGGCAACTGAGCGGCGCCAGGTATTTCAAAGGCAATGCGTCCATAGGCCTTGGCGCGATCCAACGCCTCAGTTAGCAGTGTGAGACGTAACGATGCCTGATTCGAGCCATAGGTGAGCAACACCGATTTCGCGTTCTCCTCGAGCACATTCATCTTGAGCAGCTCATGCCAATATTTACGCGATGCGGCCAAATCTTTGACGTGTATCTCAACCTCTTGCACCGGATCCGAAGTGGGCGCACTTTCAACCACATAGAACTTGTAGCCATCGGGTGAGGCGAGAATATTACGGCCGTCTTGCTTCACAACTGGATACGAATGCTCGGCGGCCTTGGCTAGAATATCCTTGGAATGGATTGTTACGCCTCCAAAGTCGTTGCCTAAAGAAAAGATGATAATATTAGTATTATAGTTATACCATAAATTTCATGATAATCATATTATTACTTATTTAAAATGTTAACACTAATATAAATTATACCGTAACCAAAAGAACATTGAGTATTAACTAAACATCAATTGAAATTTAAATTAAAAGCCAAATTTTGCCAATTCATTTTATAAATTTAGACTACTCGAGAGATATAGGGAATTAAAGAATGGCTAAGTATAAACTTTGCGTGATTTGATTTGCGCGATTGAAGATAAACTTGAACTACGCAATTCAAATCTCGAGTGTATACTTCTTACAATCATCGAGATCGGAGCACGCACAAAACGACTGACGGACAGAATGATATTTTTATCATTTATAATTAATGAACAAATACTAAAACAACTTTACCAATTTCATAGCTCTTGACACCATAGTTGTAGGTCAGTTCGAAGACGAAATTCGTGCTCTCGGGTCCATATCCAATCATTGTTTTACTCCAGCGATTGTCATAGGGCCTGCATTAAATAATATATTTTTAACATGATTTGAAAATTACTATTATTGTAATAGTTACCCATTACACTCCGCTTCGCAGCCCTCGGTGAACTCTTCGTGACGGTAAACCTAATGATTAATAAATACATCATATGATAAGAAGGCAATGGCCCAAGTACTGTAATTTAATGCTTATCTAACTACATTAAGTTATTAATAAAACGTCTGGTTCAGATTGAAATCGTGATGACTGTTGTAGTATTGCTGCCAGTCATGTTGAGATAAAAGCAACAACTGTGAAAGTCAGTTCTCAAGTAATTATATTGTACGCATACATACAACTGCCACACACACACAAGCGCACACACGCACAGGTGCATGTGTATGGTAAATAACCTGGCTTGCAAATTAGATAGTTGTTGCAACGTTGTAAATATTCTCGATCATGGGTACGACCAAATATTACCTTCATTCCAAGAATGGTCTGAAAGAAAAACGCGTTCTTGGCACGATCCCCGATCTTGAAGACATAATGTAGAGCTCGTCCTGGTACTGCTGCCATTATTATTCACACTATAAACACTGAATTAAACTAAAAAAAAAATGTTAATGCTCTGACTTTTTAAAACCCAGTAGCACAGTGTGACCGCAAAACGAGTTTTCACAATTCACCATTTTACGTACAATAAACATTCCAAAATTTTGAACACAACATAGTAAGACCGTAAACGATGTAATGAAAACTATTTTATGTGCTCCTCTTTTTCACAAGAAAAAGCCTGCATACAACTTAAAATAAATCAAACTCAGTTCACAGGAATGTTTATATTATTCAACGGTCCAAACATCAACGCTTGACTTAAAAACATAGATTTTAAAATCAGTTTGAAAACAGTAATAGGGCCATCGATGTTTGAATTGGTCACAAACGATAGTTCTGTTATTTTGCTCTCTTAAATGAGGAGCATTCTGTTAATATATTTAACGCTAGTTAACATTACCAATCGATAGAAGAATTTCCCTTAAATATCCGGTTGATTTAACAATACAATCTATTCTTGTAGTTAGATATAATATTAAATAATAAGTAATATAATAAATTTGATGATAATATTCTCAACAATTTTTTAAATGTTACCTCTCACAAGCAGGCCGTTGCTTTGCTATCGATAGCATCGATAACAAGAAACAGCTGTCAGAGCAAAGAGTTCATCGCTAAATTCTAGCTTGCTCTTGTGTTGTGTAACTTGAACGCGATTTTTATTTAACAAGTATGTGGATAAATTAACAAATACATAAACAAGAACTACAGCGACCTCTTCGTTATTTCAGACACATCCACACAATGTCAGCATCGGCGGCCCGTGGTTCCACATCTCTGTTAAAACGTGCCTGGAACGAGATTCCCGACATTGTTGGCGGATCCGTCTTGGCAATCGCTGGTCTTGTTATGGCTGGCGTCGGTGTGGCTAACTACTATGCCAAGGATGGTGATAATCGTCGCTATAAGCTCGGCTATGTCGTCTTCCGTGACACGGATCCGCGTGCCCAGAAAGTGCGCAACGACGAGGATGATTAAACATCAAGAACAAACTCTGTGAATTTCTCCTCATAGTTTTTTTTTTGTTTTTGTTTTTGTTGTTCTCCAACGTAACGCGCTGCCGCAAATGCAAAACAAACGATAGTAAATAGTAAACAGTAAAAAGAAAACTAAACTATAGTTAATTTCTACATTTGGACATAGTTTCTTCACTATTTTTTTTATTGACCAGGCGTATAGTAAAGGAATTCACAATTACGATGACTGATTTTGTGATGCTTTTGATATGCGGACACCGTGTGAAATGGTTCCCCGCATAAACCGCAGTGATAGTTTGTGGGTGGTGCGTGGTTCATGATCTCCATTTCGCCACCTGAAAAATAAAGGAATTAATGAAGATTTTGCAAACAAAACAATATGTGGCTCTTACCTTCATTGGGTTCCGTTTTGAAGACAAAGTTCTCATCATCATCTGTCTCAATCAACTGATCGTTTGCATCGATTGCTGTTGTTGTTGTTGGTGCTGCCGCTACTGTTACAGCTGCTGTCGCCTGAGATGAAGAGATTCGAGATCGATTGCGACGCTGTTCAAATTTCAGCGCTACAGCGAATTCATTGTGGGCCGCCAACCATTTGTTATTGAATTCATAGACCATTATCAGTTTCTTGATGCACACGCGGCATATTTGCTGTGGATAATCGTCGTCCATATAGACGGCCGGCAACGAGGCAAAGGACGGAGTGCAGGCAGCGATTATCTCCGATATGGGCACGTTCTTCCCTTGTACCATGACGCTGTCCACGAATATGTTGATGGCGTCGAGGCAATCGTTGCCGCAAGTGCGGCAAATATTTTCAAATATCTCCATTATTGCCAATGAATTAATTTATTTATTTGTATGCATATACGACAGCATAATGAATAATGCTTCAATTAATATGAACGTTCATTTTGTTTTTATTTACATAAATGGGACACAACTTAAAAAGAAAACGCGTATTTAATAATAAAACCAAACATGTTCTAGTGACGCTGCCGGATTGTTAACTGTGCTAAAGAAATATCGATATCACTTGCTATCGTTATTGAATTTAATCGTCCACAAGGTGCAGATGTTTTCAAATGTTATTTTTAATTTAATTTATTTTTCTACATTCACGACTGATTTTTTTTTAATCTGATTATTGACTCACTTAACATATATCTTCTATTTATATACATTAAAACAAAATTGCGCATTTAATAAAGCAAACACGTTATTCTAGAGACTCACTGGAAATATCGATAACATTCAACACCTTCGATGTGCGTTTATTATTGTATATTCGCACATCTTCAGTATTTGGTGCATCGAACAAAACAAAAGCAACAAATCGCGCACAATGCAGCAAAAACTAATTTTGTACAGCGTGCTTGTTTCATTTTTCATCATTAATCCTGTCACGCATGCGATACAGGCGCGCAGCGATAAGGAACAGCCCCAAACGGGCGTCTCCGGCACTGCAGTGCAATCGGTTGTTCCTGTGCAAACGCAATCTGCATCATCACAACAGCAGCAAGCGGGTTCCTCAAATACCGCATCTGCATCTTCAGTTTCATCGACTTTCAATCCCCTGGGACCGAATGTGATGTGCTCCTTCTTGCCACGTGACTTCCTGGAGTGCAAGGAACCCATCGATCATCGGAATAATGCCACGGCCCGCCAGGAAAAAGGTTACGGCTGCCTACGCTTCGGTGGCTCCGCCTACGAAGATGTGGAGCATACAAAAGTCCAGTGCACGGTTTACACGGATATCGATTGCTATGGTGCACGTACATTTTTCCGCGACGGTGTTCCTTGTGTACGCTATACAGATCATTATTTTGTCACCACATTAATCTACAGCATGTTGTTGGGTTTCCTGGGAATGGACCGCTTTTGTCTTGGCCAAACGGGAACGGCGGTGGGCAAATTATTGACAATGGGCGGCGTTGGTGTATGGTGGATCATTGATGTTATATTGCTGATAACGAATAATCTGCTGCCCGAGGATGGCAGCAATTGGAATCCCTATGTTTAAGTTCACTCTTGTGATAATACGGAATAGGAATGAAAAACTTCTATAAACTATGTACATTACATTAAGTAAGCACATTAAGGTCAAAGAATTTGTTGTTTATTTTAGAGTATAAGTAGAAAAAAAATAGGCATGTTTTTTTTTATATATGTAATCTATAAAATAAATTAATATTTAATGTGAAATCGAATTTTGTTTTGAATCCGAGTATCATCGATTTTAGTTTTTCCATTGTCAGCTGCGCCTTGACGTATCGATAAAGGCTAAACGCTCATCACTGAAATTAAAACAAAAAACTCGCCTCTCATCAATTATATTATATTATTAAATTACCTTCATTCGCTTCTTGATACATGCAAAACAAAGCACGGAAATTTGCTGGTTACTAATTACAAAACTCGAAAGAGTATGAAGATTTGAATTCGAACGATATATCGATTTACCAATTTCTATTACCAGCTGTATTATCGATAAGCGCAATACGCGCATCACTAATTCGAAAACACAACAATGGCCGCTTATCGGGAACTTTGAAACGAACAACATAACGCGTATAAATGGTTTTTTAAATCGTTTGCACTCAGCAGTTTGCATTCGCTTCTTAACACACGCAAAACAAAGCACGGAAATTAGCTGACTATCAATTGCAAAACAAAAAAGTAAAAAAAAAAGAAAACGACGTAAGCTAGACTAGAATTTTTTTTTAATTGCTTTGTCAGCGCCATTTTGACGTAGAGCAGGCACCGCGTTTAGAATGCGATTCTTTATAGCGACTGTGTCGCTGTTGTTGGCCTTGGTGGCCAACGCCGCTGGACAGGATGACCCGCATATGCTGAGCGATGAATTCATTGAGCTGGTGAAGAACAAGGCTGAAACATGGACGGTAAGTGAAATGAATATAATAGAAGATATGCACTAAATTCAATTAGCTGATGACGTGACCACAGAAATGCAAACACTTTACTGATTATTGTTCTATTGTTGTTGTTGTTATTGTTGTTTTGCAGGCTGGTCGCAATTTCGCCAAGGACGTGTCCGAGCGTCATATACGCGGTCTAATGGGCGTCCATCCGGATGCGCATAAATTCCAGCTGCCGGATAAGCGTCATGTGATGCCCGAACTAACTGAAAGCGATGGCGGCGATTTACCGGAAGAGTTCGATGCACGCACAGCTTGGCCAAATTGTCCAACAATTGGTGAAATCCGTGATCAAGGCTCCTGCGGATCCTGCTGGGCCTTTGGTGCTGTTGAAGCAATGTCGGATCGTGTAAGTACAAAACAAAAAAAAAAAATGAAAAAAACTCCCCCCAAGTGGCAACAATTAACAATAACAATAACAATGGCGGATGACGCAGCAACTGTGATGCTTATCGCATTGTGTTTTGCTTATCGATTTCCATACAATTATTGCGTTGCACGCTTTGTGTGTGTTTTTAACATCTCTTTGTTTAGACCGTAAAACTGTTGACTATACTATATATGCATTTGTCAGGGATTGAGAATGATTATAATTGTTTATTTTTTTGGGCAAATTAAAGAAAATTGCACAATTAGTATAGCAATTACATTAAAACTGTTGACTATACCACAAATATATCAGAGATTAAGTATGATAATTTTAGTAAAGAAATAAACACCACGGACTTATCATGTAGTAGACTTGCAATACCTCAAAACTATTCTTTTAAACTTCTACTATTCCGAAGATTATGATTTTAGTTGTTTTCTTTAAAGTAAAAAGTAATATAACAAATACGAGTCTCATCACTTTTGGTAAAGAACAATAACTTACAAATTCTCTTTCATTTTATTTGTTTTGCTCAACTCAAGTCTAATCCAGTAATTTGTATCCTTATGAAGAGCCAATTTTTTTATGGAAATTATTTTTTATTTTATTATATTAAATCTAGTATATAATACTACATTTAAATAGAATAGAGAGAACTGGCTGCTGGAGCCTTCGACTTTGGAAATGATATATTTAATATTTCTGGGGGAAAAAATATAAATCATCAATTTAATTATTAATAATGATTAAATTACCGAAATGAATCATAGTTGAAACATTACTCAAATATATACATATATGTATCTACATATATATTATTTCATTTATTTAGAAATGGATCGTAAGGCAATTTCAAGGCTCAAGTTTTTTTATTTTTACTTCGATTGAGTAAAACGAATCAAATGATGAATAATGATTGTAAATAAAATAAAATTTTTAAATTATTAAGTTAACCTAAGTTAATAATTATCGCTGAAGCATATCAATAATGATTAAAACTAGGAATAATCGGTGCAATGTCATTTCTATAGTATGTAAATAATCTATAATTATATGTACATGAAGTATAACAACTATGAAATGATTTATATACATTTACAGGTGTGCATACACTCCAATGCAACGGTCAACTTCCACTTTTCGGCTGACGATCTGGTGTCCTGTTGCCACACCTGCGGCTTTGGATGCAACGGAGGCTTCCCCGGCGCCGCCTGGAGCTATTGGACCCACAAGGGCATCGTCAGTGGCGGTTCCTATGAATCCAAAGAGGTAAAGAGGTTGTGAGATTGATTGAAATTACTTTGAATCTAATATATGACCAATTTTTAGGGTTGCCGACCATACGAAATTGCACCATGTGAACATCATGTGAATGGCACTCGTCCGCCATGCTCGCAGGGCAGCACACCAAAGTGCAGGCATCAGTGTGAGTCCAGCTATTCGGTGGATTATGCCAAGGATAAGCATTATGGTGCCAAATCGTATTCGATCAATCGCAATCCGGTTGATATTCAACGCGAAATCCTGACAAATGGCCCCGTTGAGGGCGCATTCACCGTATACGAGGATCTGATATTGTACAAGAGCGGTGTGTATCAGCATGTCCATGGTAGGGCATTGGGCGGTCATGCTATTCGCATCCTCGGCTGGGGAGTTTGGGGTGACAACAAGGTGCCCTATTGGCTCATTGGCAACTCGTGGAACACCGACTGGGGTGACAATGGTTTCTTCCGCATTCTGCGCGGCGAGGATCACTGCGGCATTGAGAGTTCCATTTCAGCTGGTCTGCCCAAGCTTTAAACACTTAACAAATATGTTCTTTAAACAAAATGTCTTTAAATGCAAATGTGCATGTAATAACGCCTTCAAAACTTTCCACTATCAAACTATGTAATGACAAATGAAAAGCTTAGTGAATAAATTAATCGAACTAATTATATGAACAATCCACAATAATTCCCTTTAAATGCTATGTGATTGAAGTGCGGCTAAAGATCATGCAGCCAGCTTCGTTCGCTGTGATTCCGTGAATTCCAGTCGCCTGATTTGCCCTCATGTGACTCTCTGAGACTCTGATCTGTGCTGCTGCGTTGCTTATCAGTTTTGTTGTGGAACAGTACACACAGATGTCAATTAGTAGGCCACAACATCAGCAAAGCAGAGACTCAATTATACGATTCGTTTGGTACACAAAGTGTTATGATTCCGCCCCCTCTTTTGGATGGGGAACAAAATATGGTTCAATGGCCTGTTCAAAGTGCTAATCACGGATAAATAATAGACGACGCAGTGTCTGCTGTTTGTTTTTCACATATCTTTTGCATTTATTAATATTATTTTATTTTTCTCATTTGTAACATCAAATAGAACATTTTTTTTGTTGTTGTTGAACGATTTTTTTTTTGTTTTTTTTTTTGTCATTTTTAATGTATGCACGTTATCTTTTTACTTTGAATACCGCCTATCGCCATCTCACTTGCACACTTTGCACAGGGCATTTAACAAACAGCTAACATAGATCGAAAAATATTTTGGACTGCAATTTGGAACACTCCCCTCATTTATTTACGTTTTTGTTTTGTTTTTTTTTTTCTTTGGAGGATAGCCTTTTTATTTTATTATTTTGCATATTTAAAGGTTTTTTCCTTTTTGCTTTTCTTAAATATATGCATCTGTCTTCTAACGTCGCTCTTCTCCATCATTTTCCATGCAGGTTCAGATTTAGATTTTGTGTGTTTTTTTTTTTGTGGTATTGTAAATAGATTGCATCTGGATTGCTCCACAATTCTTATCATATATACATATATCTTTATTTTTATTTTGTAGAATTTCCTTTCAATAAATACAGATTTGATAATTTGCTGTTCTCTTTTTCATCATTTTTGTTTTGGAATCTCTAACGTATTTTGTTGTTGGACTTTTGCACTTATTAAAGATTCACTGTTTTTCAAAATTTTACGAAATTTAGGAATTTCAACTTTAATAGCTGACAGCCGGAAGTAAAAGCTATCTAGAGCTGCAATTTTTCTTAAACAATATTGATAAAATAATAAATACCCTTTTTTAAATTTTTTTCTTTAAAGTAATTTCAACATATTCATATATTTATAAAGAGATTCTAAATAATCTACTACTTAAAAATAACACAAAAAATAAAAGTTCGAAGTCAAATAAATGTTTAAAGACTAAAATTGTGAAAAACTAAAAAAAAACGTTAAAATCGAACACATTTTTATCTTTAATCTATAGTTTAGAATACTTTGACGACCGACTGTTAGACTGCTAAAAGGTTGCAAATTCTGAAGTGCCGTATACTTTTGAAACGCAGTGTAGATCCATATTAAATATGTACTTTATGTTTATATTTAACAACTGTTGCACACAATTTGTATTATTTCATATGAGTTAAACACCTCGTCTCGTCTCTTGTTTATCAGATGTCATTGCTTCCCTCGTCATTGTTTTGGAATGGGTTTTTCACATTTACGATTTACAAACGCGTTAAACATTCTCAGCTGGGGAGGCTTATCAGCTAAATGGTGGGTTAAAATATCGTTACAATTCAATTACAATATGAATTACACTTTACTGTAAATGAATCTTTTTGGATCTATACAGTTCGAATTGAATTGGATTTGAAGCGTATCTTGTTTAGAGCGTTAAGATGAGTGATAAAAAAAATAGAGAGAGAGAGAGAGAGTGCAGAAGTTGAAGTTCTTGAAACTAAAGATAAAGCAAGGAATCATATTGATATAATCGAAGAGATCGAAGCTACAACTTAACTTATATATGTTTATTTGTTTCCATTTTTTGTTTGCGAAGCAAAAATAGACTGAATCAAGGAACGTTTTCTTTATTCTTTTCTTTTTTGTTCTCAATATCCTTTCAACTTTTCCGCAACATATACATATATGTATATATAATATATATATAGATATATATATATATATTTATTTATATATTCGTCTGTATGTATATAGTTATATATAATAAACTCTTCAATTTGCATTTTAGGAAATATATATATGTACGTATGCATATCGAATGTATCTCAGCAAATGTGATACATAATTTTCTTCTTTTTTTTTATCCAATTTGTACCGTTTTGCGTTGATAATACCCTGTACCCATTTAATGGGTCAAATAGAGTTGTGCCAATGCAAGTAAAGGTTTCAATTTGCATTTTCTACCCGGCACCTAATTTAGAAATGTCGCAATCTCAATCAAATCAAAAACATTTTCTTTCTTCTTAACATTATAACATATTACAATTATTCCAATATCAACGAGAAAAATATACAGCCAAACAATTAATAAAAAACTACTGCTATTGAAAGTAATCCAAGATAAAAATTATGAGCAAAAAGGTTGCTTACGTTATGTTCCGAGAAAAATGATAAAAATTCTATAAAAAAAAAATTTCTGAATCAAATAATGTATATTAATAACATACCAATGTGACTGTTTTCTTTTATTAACCTAATCAGCAATTATAAAAATAAACAAAAAGGTTCAAGGCTGTGTTTTTTCACTTTGATTATATTCCCATTCTTCGTTCTATATATAGCGAAAAAAACATACACTAAAACAATTTCAACAATAATTAAAGGTTATTCTTATAGCTCTGGATGATTACTATATTAACCTCTTCTGTTTTAAAGTAAAATATAAAAGAGAAAAAAAAACAAAATCTTTCTTAGCTCTTATTAATGTGCTAATCAAGAACTATAAGATTTATTTTTATTCAAAATAAAAAAATGATTTGGTATATGTTTTGAATACTTTAAATAATATCGCATATTTCGCCATTGGTACCGGGTATCTTTTAGTGAAACAATGTTTCGAGAAGCGTTTTTTTTATAAAGTTTGAAGATTAGAAAGATAGCGGTACAGGGTATCTTCTAGTCGTGCACTATCAAATAGAGCATGTGAGTTTCGAGTTCTAGTTCTAATAAATATGCATTTTAGGTTCAGTTAACTCTTGTGTGGACAGCCTGTTCATAATTTTAGTTAGGCGTATAGATGTGTCTGTGAATATATATAACAGTAAATATGTATATATAATAGGGATTTCTTGTTCATTATCAGGTCGCATTGAGTTTAGGATTTTGTTGATTATTTTCTGTTTTTATTTTCCTTTTTTTTTTGTTTGTTATTTTATTTATCAAGATTTGCATTTCTCTACATACTACAAATGTACTCAATTATTGTTTATCACAAATGAGCGCAGTTTTCATTTCCGGTTTATGGATAGATAGTTCACATGTGGTACATATACCATATACAGATATCAGTAACATATTTTTTGTAACTGTATAACTCTAACATCTACAGAACTCGAACGAATCGAACTGAATATAGTACGAGTATGTTACATTCAAAACGTAGTTACAAACATTTTTCAGTTTTTTTTTCTTATTTTTCAGGTGTTTCTTCTACTCTTTTTATAAAGTATGTAAATATGTTTCGCTTTACATACAAAAAAAACAATTTTGTCTGCCATAACATACAACAATTTTGTTTTGCATAGATTTCAATAACTTTTTGTTTTTTTGCATTCTTAGTAGCGAAAGACTATCACAATTATAGAGATTTCTTACGGGGATTCCCTTAGGACTAGAATTAGAATCAGATTGTTTTATTTTTCACTTGGAATAAGTTTATAACTTTACACACACATACGAGACACATATAAGTAGAGTTCTTTTATTTTCAATTAACTTTCATTTTTATTATATTTGTGGGGCTCCAAAAATCCAATTATTGAATGTGAAATTCAAAATTGTCCCATTTAATTCGATTGCGAAAACAATTTCATTTAAATAGTATTATTATTTTTGTAATTAGTATAATTATTATTATATTTTTTTGGTTTTTGTTTTTGTTCAAGAAATGCATTGAATTTGCCATTTGATTTTGCAACGCTTTTTACCTTGTCGCCCGACGCAATATTATTATTTATTCGTTCGTGCCAGCCATAATTGTGTAAGTGGTTTCTTCATTGGAGATCTTTCAAAAATAGAACGATTATGATTATCTTATCTCCATTTACGGTACTTCTTATTATCTCCACAGTTGTTCTTTGACCTTTAGTAATAACCTCTTTTTACTGAACTTTGTTCGTTTTGTATATGTATGTTAAACGGTTTCATAGACTGAATAGTATGTGTATAGATTTCTTTTTTTTATGATTTTGTTATACAATATATAGCACATTATTTGTTTGTGCTTTTAATTTTTTCTTTGCCTTTAAATTATGAATTAATTTTCCATTTAAGTTTTTTTTTTAGATTTTAGTGTTTTTTTTTTGTTTTTTTGTGATTTGTATTTTTTCTTTAAGTGGTTTGGAAAACCATCAAACAACAGGAGGAAACAGTCTTTCTTTCCAGGTACCTGAGAAAAAGATGAAATAATTTTTAGTTCATTTAATAAATAATTCATTTAATAAAATGTAGATTCAGTGATTCAGAAATTCATATAAATTAGTTCCGTGTTCCGTTTTAGAAATAACTCTCAGCAATACTAGTTAAACTTATCTTTGGTTCATGAAAATTAAAGCAAAGAAATTTTGGGCGATTTTAAAATTTGTGTATTCAATTTATTATTTTAGTAAACTTATATTTTTAAAATGTAGTTTCCATATTTTCAATTATTCCTCTGTTTCTCATTTATAAGTTTTTATTATATTCGGAAATTATTTCAGATTTTACGCTATGATATTCTATTATATTCTGAATCGAGCGGAATTAATGCGAAAACGGAACTTGGAACAGCGTCGTATAATAATGCAACTCATATTCTACTCACCGCGTGACACATTTGACTTTATTAATATGTTGTACAATTGAATTAAAGTTTTTTTTTTGTTTTGTTTCTTTGCATTTGTTTATTTTTATATACACCATATAATTTTGCTATATATCGCGCATAATATATATATATTTTTTATGTATATACACAGATGTAGTTTATGGGGAGCATCGATGCTGAGATGTGTTCGGTTGTTTTGTTGCTTTTGCTGCTGTTGGTTGGTTGTTTGGTTGGTTGGTGGTGTTAAACTGCAACTAATGCTGATCGAGGATCCACGAACTGATTAAGATTATTATTAGATGATTTATTGTTGGTATTGTTGCATGTCTCAGCTACACAGGATCGAAGCACTTGTTAGATGGTGGATATCTATGTGTGTACTATTAGAGATATTTATGGAGTTTCTCGATGGTTGCTCGATTTCTTTAACTAAACAAATCATTGCCACGCTCCAAAATCGGGATTCTAGTGATGGCTTAAGTAGGTTTTGCGCTTCAGGTATCCACTTCGTATTGGCGATGATAGGCCCGTCTCATTGCTGCGATGTCAAGTTGATGGTGGTATTAATGTGTGAGTGTGTTTTGTGTTTTTGAATTGTTGTTTTGTAGATTTTTCAATGTTTTAATGTTTTTTTTTTAAGAGAATAAAGTTTTTCGTTTGTTTTTGGTTGAAAAAAGAGACAGAGTTAAGGTTGAGATGTCAGTTGATGGCGCATTTTGCTCCAATCAAATGCCGTTTTTTTTTTTTTTTTTGTTTTTTTTTTTATTTTGCACAACACCGAATCAAGAAAATGCTCAGCTAAATTGCATAAAACTAAACATAACGAACAAATCAAACTGAAAGTAAAAAAGCAAATCTCGATAACTTGCTGATATCGATAAATGCTCAGCTAAAATTGCACTTAAACATAACACCAGCAAAATCAATTCAACTTAATCCAACTGAAATGAATATCAATAACTTTTGAACACTAAACACCAATTTGCGATCTCTCTCTCTTTTTTTGTTTTTTGTTTTGTTTTTGTCGTGTTCGTTGTATATTTATAGTAGTAGTAGTTGTTGTAGTTGTTGATGTCTAATGTAATTTACGCTCTTGCATAACAACTACAGTGTTGGTAAACGTTTTAAACTTCATTCGTTGCTTGTTCATGCAGCCTTTTTATTCGATTTTGTTGGATAGATTGTTTTTTGTCGATTGATGCGTGATTTTGAGCGTGATTGAGTGCGTGTAGGTGAGTGTGTATTCGGTTGATTGATTGAATATGGATCGCATCAACACGGTACGGGAAAGTAGGCGTGACGTGTGGGCGGTAAGCGGTTTAAGCGTCGTTATCAAAATCAAAGATCAAACAATGAAAAGATACAATTCGAAATCGTAACATTATAAATCATATAGTATGACAGTATGTTTTTTGTTGTTGCTGTTGTTGTTTTGTCTCTAATAAATACATATGATCACTCTAGTTTTATAGTACAACTAGTTAAAGCGTTTTATTATATCGATATGTATATAACATATAGTTATATACATATATGTATTTACTACATCGGGTATATGCGTATATATGTATATAGTATGTATGTTTAATACTCGTCGTATAACGTGTGTTTGTTGCTTTTTGGCTAGATTTGATCTTTTCCTGTTTTAGTTGTTCGTTGGGATTTTTACAATATCAATAATATCAATCGTAAATAATAATACATGAATTTGCAATACAAACTATAAAAGCACTAACAAAATTACATTTTCGTAACTATAACTTAGGATACATACAAATATATAGTATAGTGTATATATATAATACGATAATACGGCATTATTACTTAGGAAATTGTTCACAAAACTTAAGATCTAAAATCAATAAACCAATAATTTGGGATACATTTAAATAAGTACTACAAAACAGTAACTCATTTGGTCGACTAGGCAAACAAGAAAAAAAAAAAGATGTTGATGTGTCTGCTGATTTTTTGTTTTTGTTTTATTTTTGGTGGAGTTGGGGGAATTACGGACGGGGGAAGATTCAGCCATTCAGTTGTAGGAATCCTAGGCATCCTCATGGTTAATCTCAATCTCATTGCACTCGTTCAGTTGTCCCAGGCTGCCGTTGATTGGTGTGACGGGCAGAGGCACCTCAAAGGCACTACTGCTGATCGGAAATCGGCCATCGGGATGGTGTTTTTGGGGGATGGTGGGGATGGTGAAGTTTGTAAGGAAATACGGATGCATTGCATGATTAGGTAATGCCAAAAGAGACAGACAGAGAAAGTATTTAAGCTCAATGAGCTAATTACAAATATGTTCGGACATGGATTAATTATGTATTAGGATGGCAATTAAGTGGGATGTTTTTCGGGTTATGCACGACACGTGGAAGCGAGGGCGAGGAGGGCATGCGACATCAGCAAGACATATACAATACAATAAATTCAACCGACAAACATATATAGAAAATCAAATAAATATTAGAATAAGATGATCAAATCAAATTCAAATTAGGATACACAAAAAAAAAAGAAGAGAAACTTAAAATATAAGAGGCATAAAACACCAGAGAACTTAGAATAATTGTATAACATTGCAACACACGGTTTTTACATCATTTACCTATTAACACTAATGCATATACATATACATACACATACACATACATATTTACAATATACAGTGTGTGAGATAGAGAGAGAGTCAGAGTGAGACAAAGATGAACTCCTGTCCATCTCCAGCACTAGCTTAAGCTATCGCCTTCGTTGTGCCTTCGATTTTGTTGTTCTTTTTTGTCTTTTTTGGGTCACCTACCTTCTGCGTCTCGGATTCGCGGATTGTCCGGGCAGATTGAAGCAACCTCGAGGTATGACCATGCGTGCATTGCCCTTTGCCGGCCGAGAGCCACCAACTGCCTGGAGACCGGCCAAATGAGCGGCATAGCCCTCGGTCAGCACCGTTGCATTCGATTGCAATTTCTTGCTGACCTGTGAATGAAAAGAAAACAACATTTAATAAATATTGCAAATAAGGTAATGCAAAAAGTAAATAAATGTAAACAATATGTGAGAAGTTGTGCACATTATATTGTTTTTCTTATTACGAAATAAGAATTGTGAAGATAATAGATAATATACATAAATATAAGTACGATTTGATTTGGTTTGAAATATAATTATGATTTGATTAGGGTATTTGAAGTAGACTTAAATTATAAACATCAACTTAAATTTTAATTTTTTCAATTTTATTTACACAAAAATGAAAATAAAAGCTTATTTTGATATATTTTATGCTCTCTATACTTTGCAGTATACACCATATATCTTTTGGTATATTTCAGTAGTAAAAATAAAATATCCCAAACTTCTATTGAGATATTTGAAGTAGATTTTAATTGTAAAAATCCATATATATTTTCAATTTTCATATATTACCTACATAAACATAAAAATTTAGTTTCTATATTTTATGCTCTATAGTATATTTCGAATGTAGTAGAATATAAATATACCAAATATATATTTCGGTATATTTTAGTATACAATTTTTGATATATTTTAAAAATAATATCGCACTCTTCTAATGTTTTTGAAAGAGTATAGTATATTTTTTAATGTGGTAGGTTAACGATATACCAAATATACTTCTCGGCATATGTCAGTATATTAATTTGGTATATTTTTACACTTTATTGATCATAATTATAATTTGAGGTCCCTACACTATACATTTACCTATACCCATATTTTGTTTTTAAATTTTAACAACGTTGTTTTTTTTGTGTACTCACCTTGCCAACAATAAAGATTTGTTCGTGTCGCATGCCCACATTGGTGTACACACTAATATCCTTGCTACTGCCATAGGCGGCGGTAATTGAGATTCCATGATTTTGCACGAGATTATTGAGATAGGCGGTCTTGTGACCCAACGGATCGGTGGATAAACCATCGGCAAACGAGATAAGACCGTGTGGAAAGTTATGCTGACTCAGCCACGAGACGACACGCTGTTGCTGCATATCGGGTCGTCCCGTGATGTAGATGAGCAAATAGCCCAACTCTTGCCAATGGCGACAGACGTCGACGGCACCGGCACGGACTTTCGGATCACGTCCGGTCACCGACATGGATGCGGTGAAGGAACCATCGATGCTGAATACAACACATTCCGTCATTGGCGGCACCACGGCCATATAACAATCGACAGAGGTGTGATCGCCACGCACCACCATCTTGACCGGATAGATGCCATAACCAAGTGACAATTGATCGGGTATACTGTACGAGATGCGTCCATTCTTGTCGGTCATTTCGGTGGTTAGGAATGTCCATTCACCCGCCGGCGGATCCTTCATAATATGCACATCCACCCGCTCCCCATGCAACGTTATCATATCCAACGGGCCGTACATGAAGCGCGCATTCAAACGCTGTTCACGTCCCTCCTGCACAATCACATCGTTGGCCCGATGATTCGCTGCCACATTCTTCAGCTTAACCGACGTGCGCTTCTTGATCCACTTTTCGCGCGGTTGCCCCGGATGAAACGAGGCGTTGTCCTTGTCATCGTTGGAGCCCACAAACGGTATGCCCTCGAATTTGCCAATTTGTCGCAGTATAAAGGCAATCACATCGGGACTCTCCCAGTAGCTGGCATGGAACAAATGCGGCAATGCGTGTGCAGGGAAGTTGCTCAAACCCTCCGGACAGTAGAGCGCATAATCCAAGCGCTTGGTGCCCCACCATTTGTTTTGCACTGCAAGCGATAAAGATGTATGTGAATAAACGGTACACTGATATCTCACTTAAGGGCCACAACTAATGCCATTATATGCAAATACTTTTTCTTTTCCCTTCGCTGTCATTTTTAGTTTATTTTGTTAAAAGTAATGCAAATGTTAAAGATGTATTTGAATAAACGGTACACTGGTATCTCACTTAAGGGCCACAACTAATGTCATTATTTGCAAATACTTTTTCTTTTCCCTTCGTTTTAATTTATAGTTTATTTTGTTAAAAGTAATGCAAATATTAAAGATGTATTTGAATAAACGGTACACTGATATCTCACTTAAGGGCCACAACTAATGTCATTATTTGCAAATACTTTTTCTTTTCCCTTCGTTTTTATTTATAGTTTATTTTGTTAAAAGTAATGCAAATATTAAAGATGTATTTGAATAAACGGTACACTGGTATCTCACTTAAGGGCCACAACTAATGTCGTTGTTTGCAAATACTTTTTCTTTTGCCTTCATTTTCATTTTTACTTTATTTTGTTAAAAGTAATGCAAATATTAATTTGCCACTAAGTGAATTTCAGTATTTAGAGTGTGGCCACTAATCGAGATATGCAACTTACATGAGTGTATCGTGCTGAGCGAGACATTCTCGATGAGACCAGAGATGGTGCTCTGCATGGAGGCATCGGATAAACGTCTGCCAGCCAACAGATTATTGCCATCATTGAAATGCTGCGGATGCGATTGTATGACCTCCACTACATCACAATGAAAGAGACAGAGATAGAGAGAGTGAAATAGTTGTTGCCTCCTTTAATCCATGCTATGCTGAGCTACTCACATAAATGCAGGGGCTGTCCATTGCCCAACGGATATTTGGCATAGCGCGGCACATTCACCGGCGACAATATGGAGAAGCGAGCACTGAGCAACGGCTCGAGACGCGAGGCAATTGGATCGGTTGGATGGAACAGATTGTACACCTGATGGCAATTGGGACGTGCCAGCGCCGCCTTGGCATCGTGCAATTTACGTGCGGCCAACACCACGGACAACGGTGAGCCAAACATAAAGAAATCACTGACTTCGAAATCCAATTTCGTGGCACGCGAATCACTCGACGAACTGGACCGACGACGTCGCGGCGATGGGGCGACCAACAAACGTTTGGCATCCAAATCGGAATCAATAAATCGCTCATCATTGTCCATGCGTGACATGCGGCAACTGCCATCGACACCCGCACCCGTCGCTGGTGTCTGTGATTGGTTGGACGATGTATTCGGCTGGGTGGCGCTGCCATTGCCGCGACAAAGCGCCTCGTAGGCGAGCAGCGAACCCATCGAATCGCCCAGCATGACAATTTGGCCGGAGAAGCCGTGACCCTCCTCCGATTTGAGGAACTCATGATACACAATATTGGCAGCGGCCACCGTTTTGTTGACCGTCTCCTGGAATTCGGGCGATGCCACAGCGAGCAACGGAATGGCACCGATGGGCACATCCGCTATGTTGGGTATATCGGCGGCCGATGGTGAGGCATCAAACGAGTACGGACTGAGGCTGGAGAGGATGCCAAGGGCATCGGTGCATATCGATGGACACGGCACCATTTTGATCGTCATATGCGTCAGCAGGTTGGGATAATGCTGACGCATAACGGCCTCGAAAGAGCCACGGAATGTGGTCACATCCGATTTCTTGGCGGTCAATTCACTGGCCGCGTCCAGCACGCTGCCGGCATGCACCACCATCACCAGTATGGTGGTGGGGCAAGAGGGTGTGCTCGGCGATCCTGGGGGCGATGAGTCGTGACTGCGATCGATGCTCGCCGAGGAGCGCAGCTGTCGCTTATTGCCGCGCTCCGATGCGACACGCATTAGAAAGTCCTGATTGAATATGCTATCGTCCTGCTTATGCCGTCCACTGGCACCGCCGCCTCCACCGCTGCCGCTCGAGCTGCCACCATGCGGCGGCGGACTGTCGTCGCCCTCGCCGAGCAGCTCCAGTGAACTCCATTTAGCCAGGGAATTTGTCTCATTTGTGTCTGTGCGAAGGGAATTTCCATTATTCACAAGTTATTTCAAAAACTATTTGCAAAACTTACCCAGACAATCGAAGAACTCTTCATCTGAGTTGGACTTTGAGTCAACCTCAAGACGTTCCATGCGCCAGTTGGCCACCTAAAGGGGAGGTAAGAAAAGAATGCATTTAATGACCTTGCTAAATATAGTACACAGACAGTTAAGAAACATATTTTCATGTGTTGGGCTGCTATCTTCTCAGGTATTCTATAACTAAATAGGAACTGGAGTCGGAGCAGGAGGAGCTGAAGGCTGGAAAAGTGGAACTTACATGTCGGCGTGGCGCTGTCTTTGCATGCGGTTTTGTGGGCTGCTCAGGATCGAATTGGATCGGTTCGGTTCAGTTTCGGTTTCAGTTTCGATTTCGTTTATCAGTAATCAGTTATCGATTATCGTTTAATCATTATCGAGATGTGTTGTGATTTTTAGGTTGTTTCGATTTGTTTTTGTATGACAAGAGCAAATCAAAGATTAGTTCTCAGCTCAGGGACAATACACAAACAATTACAAATATTATAAACTCAACTCAAATAAAATGGCGAGTATTATTTTTCACAATTTCCCAGAAGAATTTAATAAAATACCACACTGACTATCGATAGGAAATTCTTAAGTTTGAATAGCGAACAAAAAATCGATCAGCAAAATCTTTTGCTATGATATGACAAATTTTTACAAATTTAATTGTACAAAACAACTCCAAAGTAAAAAAAAATGAATAAAAAGTTGATCAACAAATTGATTAAAGAATAAAGTTGAATCCTATGACTTTTGCGATCCCACGATGTTATTTTTTGCATATTTACAGTCTTCAATTTGAAATGTTAGTAAACTCTGACTCGTAAAATGACTTTACAAACACAATGAATAGATTTGTGTGCATAAATGCTGAGGTTAAAGCTATTTTGATTACTTCAAGTTATTTATTTGATAAGAGATAAGATTGTATAAGCAATTGCTTCAGCTTTGCTTGCATTGTTTTTTTTTTTCTTCTTCTGTATTTGGTTTTGTTTCCGACCCGCAGAATAAACTGAAGCAACAACAAATAGAACGCAATTTGCAAATGGACAATGGACAAAGACAAAGCACAACAAAGACAACAACATCAAAGTGGGCACAATGGACAGCAGCATCGGCATCAGGAGCAGAAGCAGAAGCAGCAGCAGCGGACAGTTGACAGTGGATAAAAAAAAGCAACGCACATCACTCACCTGCAGATCAAAACTGTGCGCCGAACCCACCGGCGAGTGGAGAGCGCCCTTTGAGCCAAACTTTGCTTTATTGGCCAACTGAATGCTTTGGGAACGAGACCGTTGATTGCTGCTGCTTTGGGCACCAAGCTCAACGCCAGTGCCCACTCCATCGTTTTCATCCTCCTCATCATCGTCGTCATCATCCTCATCGGAGCTGGCCTCTGCGCTGGGCGGTTGCTGGGTGACAATTGGTGGCACAGCCGGAGCAGATTTCTTTCGCTCACCCAATTGTGGGGCAACTGTGGCGCTGCTCACATACGGCTCAGAGGTGCTTTCTGTAAAGAAGGAGAGTAAATGAGTGTAAAATGAAGATGCTTATGATGCAGCTAATATTAATACAACTACAATTCACTTAAGGGCCAACTAGTTTTGGCTGTTAAGCGAAAATTCCTCAAACGTAGCAACCGAATTTCTTTTTTTACTTGTCATTTAACACTTTATATACTAAAAAAAACAAAATTACAATGTTCTATGCTATTTTAGATTTGACGTTTTTCAATTGTGACTCTTAAACAAGTTTCAGCCGTAGCTAAATAATTCTGACTACTAACTTAAGGGCCAAATAGTTGTAGCTGTTAGGCGAAAATTTCTTAAATATAGCAACACAATTTCTTTCTCTACTTTAATTTTTTTTATAGAATTTCAATTTTGCCGTTTTTCAGTTGTGACTCTAAAGTAAGTTTAAACTGCTGCTAAATAAATATGTCATAGTAAACCCAAGCTATAAGTCTACAGCATATTTGTGCACTTTAAATTCATTTATAAATTAGTTTTCTTTACTTTATAAAAAAACTGTTAACAAGTTAATTCTTAGTGTGTGAGTTAACTAGTAAAATCTGAGTGACTGTTAAGCAAGTTAAATCTGCCACTAAACGAAATCATTATTGGCTCTTAAGTAAAACAACAGATTATTTTCCGCCTTCTAATCATTCCTTAATAGTTCTTTTTTTTAAGAACCTTAAACAACAACAAACTGCAGCTAAGTGCAACTGGCTACAGTTTGACCCTTAAGTGGAAAACGATGTAAGTCCGAGTATGTGAGTTAACTAGTTAAATCGGAGTATTAAGCGAGTTAAATCTGCCACTAAATGAAATCTATATTGGCTCTTTAGTAAAGCAATAGAATATTTACTGATTTCATTATGCTCATTTCTTAATAGTTCTTTTTTTAAAGAACCTTAAACAACGACAAACTGCAACTAAGTGCAACTAACTACAGCTTGGCCCTTAAGTGCAAAGCGATGTAATGCAGATGTCTAATTTGCTTACCATCACTACATTCCTCGCCACTGCCCATTTTCTTGGCCAACGCCAACTGTGTTTGCAACTCAAGCTCGCGTATGTCCTCGATGGTGAGGCCATGCCATTCGTCCTGCCACGCCCAGGCCTGACGATGGGCGCGTAGCATTGTCTTGCGCAACGCGACATCGTGTATGAACTTCTCCAGCTTGGTTTGCATGCCCCAATAGCGAAACTCGACGCGGCATATCTTATAGGCGGTCATTAGCGACATATTTCGTGGCGTTGGCTGCTTCTTGCCCTTCACTTCGCGCCAATACTCCTCAAGCCAATCATCGCCGAGCGGACCACGTCCCGTCTTGTCCGATACGAAATGCTTGGGATCCTCTTCCTTGACATAATCTCCGCCCCATAGCTGATCCTTCACAATGTCAATCACATCTACAAAATACAAATTGTTAATTCGAATTTGAAAACGAATCAGAGATAATGTTTTACTCACCTACAACGCGATTGCGTAGATCACTGCCCCGACAGCTGAAACACATTGTCCTGATAGCCATTGTCGGGATGATAATACGTCTCAATGTCCAGCGAAAATTTCTCCACAAAGGGGCAGGTATAACGAGTGCGTGTATACGGATAAGCATTCCAGGCTTCCTCCTCCACGGTTAGCGCGCTTTTGGGCAGCAGACCTAAAATGTGGTGACGGTGTCGATTTAATTAATTACAACTTTATTTACCAACGAAAAAATGTAAACATATCACTTTTACTTAGAATGCTGTTATAACCAAGAAAAGCTGACGTCAATTCCAAACACATAAAGTATAAACTAGAAATTGACACCTAGTTCGAATTAGACTTGAATTTTCACATTTAAAATGAGATATCTACTAATTCTAAACAAAACAAATTGAGAGTGCTCGACTGTGAGATACCCGCTAACCATTTCACAGTGCGGTGTTATTCTTAAAATATAACAAAATCTATATTTGGTGTATTGATATACTGTACTATATTCGAATGGTATATATAGAGTTTAAAATATACCATATTGCCAGACAAACTTATATCTTTATCTCTTATAGTCTTTAAGATTCAGGTGTTCATACTGACGGACATACAGACGTGGCTATATTGCCTCTGTTGTTTAAAAATATATACACTTTATAGGGTCGAAGATGCCTCCTTCTGCCTGTTACATACATTTCCTGGAGGCACAAAGTTATAATATCCTATACTTCATGGGTAAAGGGTATAAAAATGAAAGATTTCATTTTTCGTCTCATTATCAAATAAAGCAGTTGGATATGAAGCAAACATATGTTGATTCATTTCTGATATTATTAAAGATTTACATCAATAATTACATTAATAACTATAATTTATTCCTCAACATTAAGAGTATATAATAAGAATAGTAGGAGCAAGTCTTTTAAGTATGTTATATAATATATGTACATTTTTTAATGTTCTTAGTTTTATCATTCTTTTTTCTATATAATTACTATATTAAGATGGCTTTTGAAATGTTGCAACTTACTTTTAATCCAGCCGGGTAAATGACTGCCGACATGATAGATTTTTTTCGTATACTGTCCATTGCCGCCGGGTCCATCTTTATATGGTTCATTGATAATAATCTCAACGCCGCTGCCTTCGCCATGACTCTCCTCGCGGCTCTTTTTCTGTTTCGATTAAAAATAGATTTATTATTCGAATAGTTTGTTTGCTTTTTACTTGCTTTTTTTTTGCAGGCAGGAAACAGTTTAACACACACAAGCAATTTTTATAGATAGAATCTTTGTCTATAGTTTTTTTCGCTCTCATTTTTTCCACTACATTTTTGTATTTCATTTTGTAGTTCAATCAAATGCAAAGCATTAAGTAAATAGAATTAGCCTGGCTAAGAATAAATTATTTAACTAGAACACATTTGCATAATTGTGTGTACAAATTCAATGCTGCTTAATTTATATTTTCATTTTTTCTAGAATTGTTTTTGATAGATTGCGAATGTACACATCGCTAGGAAATTGGTAAATTATTGAATTTCATCAATCAACATCGTTTGGTTTTAATTGGAATTTGCTTTTTATTGTTTGAACTAGAGTTAGTGAATTTAATTAAATTAGAAGCGATGGCGGTGAATTTTTGTGACTTTAAAAGCACGTCAAAATTTGATATACAGCCAAACCTCACTTAACGGCCACTTCTTTGCATTATATGCACTTAACAGAAACTTTGTACTTAGTTGAAATTTGCTTGTGAAATATTAATCACATATAACAAATAAAATAATAGTAACAAGGCAGATTCTCGCTTAGCGGCCTCAGACTTAGTGGTTGTATTTGCTAATTAGAACTACACCAAACAGAAAATACACAAGAAAAAAGCTTGCAATTGTTTTTAATTGTCTTCACTTAATGGCCGCTTCATTTAATGTTATTTGCACTTAACGGCCTCATTATATTTAGTTGAAATACACTTAGCGGCATACTTATCTCACTTAACAAACAAAAATAATAGTAAAACTCGAATAAATTAAAAGTAGCCAAATATTTGAAGAGAACTTCGCTTAGCGGCCTCAGTCTAATGTAATTTGCACATAACGGCCACATAATTTGTTGTTAAAGTACACTTAACAGCATATTTATTTCACTTAACATCAAAAAATATCAGTAAAAGAAGAATAAATTAAAAATAAAAATAATTCTTTAAATGAAACTTCACTTAGCGGCCTCAGTTTAAGGCCATTAAGCGAGATATGGCTGAATTATCATACTCGTATGATTAAACATGGATTTCATTCATTATTCTTCTAAACTCTTGCATTCATCATTAGCTGGGAACTTACCGCTATCATGTACAGTTGGGCAATGCGATACTCCTCAACGGTGAGGGGCAGAGGTATGCGGTACTCCTTGATCAGCATTATGGAGTCGGTCGGTGTTTATTATTATTTGTTTTAAATTGGTCTTTGGCGTCTTTGGTTATATTACGGCGGGCTTTAGGTTCAGCTTCAGCTTCACCTTTAACTTAGTGTGTAACTCGTTCTCGCTTCGCTTTTCGCAGCCGCAACTTCTTCAACTTGTCACTTCCTGCAATCGCTCGTTCTATCTTTATAGCTTACTCTTAGGCAATCATCGATTGTTGCTGCTGTTGCTGTTGTTGTTGCTGTTGCTGTTGTTGTTCTGGCTGATGTTGTTGCCGCTGCTGCTTCTGATGCGCATGGCTGCGGTGCGCGTCGGTGGCGTCTATGACCTGCAAATGTGGCAAGGTTGGATTAAAATTTTTGGGCTGCCTTCTACGGGAATGTGGAGAGAGAGTGGGAAGGGAGGGAGGATGAGGGGCTGGATTGCAGGATTGGGATTGAGATTGAGGTTGGGGTTACTTGACTTGGCTTGGCTTAGTTAGTTGCTATGGCTTCCGTATAAATTGTATGTGTGTGTGTGTGCTTCATGGAGCGAGCTCTAAAATGTAAATTACCGTTACGGTACGTTTATTGATTCGCCAGGGGACAAAAACTCTGAACTAAACAAGGGGAAACAAGGCTGACATGGTGACTGACTGAATGACTGACTGACTGACTGACTGTCACCAGACAGGCACTCAAGCTGTCAATTAGACACAACAACGAGAACAGCAAGCGACAACTATGACGATGACGACAATAAGTACCCCAGAATAAAAATGAAATGAAAATGTCCGATAAGGTCGACTCGGCTTACATTTCTTAACGAGAACAACATCGGGAACAACAACAACAACAACTACAACAACAACAACGAGCAAGCAAACGAATTTGGTTTATCGTGCATAATTTTTGCTGTTACCTTGAACCGCTTTGCTAATTGGATTTATTGTTGACTGCTGACAACAGCAGCAAACTGGACAATAACACCGAAATAACAAAAACAACAAACACCCTGAACCCAAAGCAATTTTCCTCGCACTCAAATCTGCAATTGACCTCAACAAGCGAGACAGAGAGAGGAACAGAGAGAGAGAGAGAGCTAGACAGAGAAAGAAAGCAAATGAATAAGCATTCGTTGTCTGCAATATGTTTATCTATCGGAATTCGAATTTGCATTGCAATCGATTCGTCAATTGACTGACGAAATAAGCCGATCGACACGATAATTCCTCTAATCGAACTACAACATGTTTAGCATTGCATTTAATGGAGCATTTTAATTAAAACGCTCCTCCAACACAAGCTCCATAAAGATAAACATCTAGACAAGCATTGCGATTTATTTGATCACCACAATGTGCTACTAAACACGTTAGCTATTATGATACACATTGTTAGTGACGTTAGTTATTATTACATGTTACATTTTATGACTGATTTTCACCTTTCAATATTCATTTGCAACAATTTTTACAAATTCGCAAGCATTATAAAGAACATCTTATTTTATTATTATTATTATAAGTTATGTTATTATTACATGTTACATTTTATGACTGATTTTCACCTTTCAATATTCATTTGCAATAATTTTTACAAATTCGCAAACATTATAGAAAAATAAAAATAACCAATGCTCAATTAACTTATTGGGAAACACAAACAAGAAAGAACTTTATTATTACTTTTATTATTACATGTTCATTTCAATGTCTGATTTTCACCTATAAACATTCACTTAGAACCATTTTAAAAGTGCTTGCAAATAACAAGTTTTTATTATAAATAAATAATGAAGCGTCATTTATTGCTTATTTTACTTATTGACAAACTTAACTTTACTATTTTTTGACGAATTGTCACATATAAATATCCATTTAGAAATATATATATTAAAAAATATTCAATCAAACAACTTTTCGCAAATAATTTTCAAAAATTAAAGCAATAAAAAGTCTGATATTTTGCTAATTTTATTTAGTGCAAACTTAAACAGAATATCTTTATTTTTTATATTATTTATTAGTTATTTTCACCAAGAAATATTCATTTATATCAATTTTAAAATGTGCTTGCAAATAACAAGTTTTCATAACAAATTTGCAAAAATAACAGATCAAAAATGAAGTGTCATTTATTGCAAGCTTATACAACAATTATTTTTATTTTCTAAATTTTACGACGAAAATTTACCTATAAATACTCCTTTAAAAACAAATGCTTGAAAATAACTAGTTTTTAAAGAGCAAAAAAAAAGTGTTCTATTTTTGCTCATTCATGCCCAAACAAGTAAGAAAACTAGAGTCATATTGACAGCACAGAACCCTTTAATTTAAAATCTTTTCATACCAATTGTAACGTACACTTGATTAAAATAAAGTAAAGGAGAAAAACATGTATTTTTTAGTCACTCAAAATATAAATTTAAGCAGCATAATAAACCCCTTTTCGGTTTTTTAAAAGTAAAGGGTCTAAAAACTCGTAAAAATATAATTTCCACAGTTGATGTCACTTAACTACGACTATTAATTTTCTAAGTATAGTTTTAAAATTGGAAAGCATTTAAAAGTAATCGCCATAAAGCTCAATCATTAACTGCAATTATTCAATTACAATTAACATAAATTTATCTCATTGCAATTGAAGAAATATTTCAACCTGGATTCAATTATTTGGTGTGTGGCAACTTGAATAGAGGTTATTAACAACTAATCAGCTTTAATAGATTGTGTAGAAATATAATAATGGCTCCCTTAATAGTGCGCTAACGACTGACTTCAAACTGAAGCGAAGCGCATCCAACGAGGTCACGATTCAGGCATTTGGGAATTGTAAGCGTATGAGCGCAATTTATTGTGGCATTGGTGTCGCACTTTATGCAACTTGTTTTGTTGCAAAACTTTTCGAGTACTTTGCTAGTATGTAGTTGCAGCATTTGCTTTGCTTTAGTTTTTATTTTCTTTTTCTGTTTTCCAAGAAAATGCAATAAAAATGTAATATTTCATTTTATGGGGTGCATAAACATATTTTGTATTTTGAATATTTCTTTATTTATATATATAAAATTTAGTGTAGCATTTTACATGAATACCACAATGTTGCAACGTTGTTGCGTTTGTCTAATATAGTTCTAGCTTATAAGCTCATATCTCAATTTCTGAGCGTAAAGGATTATTGTGACCTTGCCTGGCTTTTAAGCAGAACCATAAATTAAGCCTTCTGAAGTGTTGTCCAACAGTGGTAGACATCAGCAGGTGGGGAATGTAACCGTAATTCAGAGCAAAGTCGTAACTCGTATCTGCAAAACTGACCTGTGGGAGCAAAGGCAGGTGTGTAACCTCTATATGTAACTGATGTTTGATTAAAAGTCTAGTGCATGATGTTCCCCAGCCGCAACTAACACCTTTCTCGACAGACTTTTTGTCGGTTTTAATCTTATCATTTTATCTGCGATAAATTGTTGATGCAGCTTAGTAAAAGCATTTTTGTTTTGCGTTGTATATTCTTTCTTTTCTCATTATTCTCATTGTAATCGAGACTCTAGAGAATGTAAAATACGTAGTTACAGTATTTGTGTACGATAATGAAAGTAAAGTAAAAAATATACTACTACATTCGGAATATACCATAAGGAATAAAATATACAAGATTTTAAAGGTAAATTTTAAGTTTTTCATTCTAATCTCAACTTAGGACTCATAAAGACTATACAGTAAAATATAGTAAAATATATTTAAAGATAGTATATATATAGGTATTTAAAATATACCATAGAGACCAAAATATACTAGATTGGCAACCAAAGCATATATGAAATTATTTCTAGAATATCTTTCAAGTTTTCCATCCTGATATCATCTAAATGTAGGACTTATAAAGACTGTAATTATTGTTGTGTAATCTGAACATTGATATTCTAGCTTTAAAATTACGTTTGCTATAAATGTACGAGGTTACAGTATATTTTGTTTGGATGCAACAGTGAAGAATGATCTTTGTACGATACAGTTAAAATAAACCTTAAGAAACATATATCAAAAACTATATACTACTACATTCCATATATACCATAAACAGCAAAATATACCAGATTAACTATTTTTCATTCTGATATCAAATAAATTTAGGACTCATATAGACTGTAATCATTATAATCCGAGTTTCTAGCTTTGAAATAGACATATAATTACTATTTAAAGAATAATAAATACCAAATCAAGTATTTATTAAAAATGTAAAGGAAGTCCACCTTAAAAACAATTTGAAATATGTTATTCAATCAAATGAACAATCAATCATTTGAATTTCAGCTGATGCAAATATCGAAATTCTACCCAAATGATGCATAAATATTCCATAATAAAAACTATGCGACCCATAACCCATAACATAAATTGAGTGCACATGCACACGGGGCGTGCTTGTGTTGTTGTGAAGGTAGAATGAAACTAGGTCTATCTACTTAATGGACACAGCCTTGTCCAGTGGGCCACTTTTGCTGCTTAGCAATTGGAACTTAATTAATGGGATTTCATGATTGACAATGTTGCCCTTGCCATGTCATCCCATTCCATTCCATTCTTTGCACCCACAACATAACCCAACCCAACCCAACCCAACCCATTTGATCATGCCACACTCATCCGTTTGGCGATGTGTTTGTTGGATGTATGCCCACTTAATAATAGTGCTGCAGCAAGAGGCACAAAGGCAGTAATCAATAATTATGGGCGGACAACAATGGCAAAGTGGAAACCAAGAGATAGAGAAAGAGAGAGAGAAGCAAAGAAAATACAAATATGTTACATGGCATTTCCATACTCATGCTTGATAGAAATATACTATATATGGATGGATATACTATATGTATAGTTGCCCAAGATGTGCACGGTAATTGCGAGATGATGACATTTGCTTAAGTGACATTCGCTCGACAAAAGGCAAATGATTACAATCATTTAGCGACAACTCAACGCATTGTGATGAAAGCTATTTTAAGTTGACATTTAAATACGAGTAATCAAATCATTCAGAGCTCATTAACTAAAGCCCTGCAAATTGGAATAAACTTTTAATGCATTTCATAAGAATTTAGCACGCATATTATAATAGCTTAGCTTTTAAATTTATCCATAAATGAAAATTTGGAAAAAAAAAAACACTTTTCTTTCAATTAACTAACAAATCATTAAATTGGGGCAATAATTGAGGAATTGAAAAAGACAAATGCTTTATAAACAAGTACTTATCCAATTAATCTTTTCAGAATGTAGATTATCCAATTGAATTTATATTGAATTCGAAAGTTTCTATGTGATCTGTACTCTTCAACTTGTGACATTTTATCATTTATCAAAATCAAGTCTTCTGTATATGGAAGATATACACTGCCTTGTGAAGAGCAAAATAATACTGTGAAATACTTGAAATATACCGAATTAATATACTTCAAAAATACTAAGATATACCATAGGCTATATTTGGTATATTGGCGTAATATTCATAAAATATACCGAATTAAAATACCTAAAAAATACTGAAATATGTCGATGTCTATATTTGGTATATTGATAAACATAACAGATTGTTAACCAAACCTTATTGCAGTAGGCATTTTTTACCATACAACAGTATTTCTTAAAAAACTTTTACAATTTAGCAAAGCAAAGATTGTTTAGATACAAAAAACTCATGCTATGGATGACTCAAGAACTATTTAATCTTAAACATATGAATCTAATAAGATGGATGATGTAGATACGAACAAGAAACAACGACTATGGATGACTATAGAACTCTTAAAAAAAAACAACGATTATGGATGACATTGCGAACTATAAGCACTCAGCTTTAACGATATGGATCTATTAAGATCTTAAGATCTTCGCACAAAATAAATAACAAATCTGACATTGAGAGATAACATTGCCTACGCTTTTTACTACAGTGTAAACACAGAATGAAAAAAAAAGTGTCACATTGTGCTCGACTTTTAAGAGAAATCCAATTTCCACAAATTTATCTCAAAGTACTTATAACATGGTAAATATGAATTGTCCACAGAAACACACAGTTATAAGCGAAACGAAAAAAATACATATGCATATGTAAGTACATCTGTTTGCATGTGTGTGTGTGTGTATGTGTCCATGTATTGTGTTTAAATCTGTGCACTTTGCACGTAACATGAACGCGGGTCGTGTTTATAGCCTGTCTGTCATTTTGCAGTTTGTGTTTATGACGATCAAGCTTGTGTCAAGGGTCTGTGACGGCACAGTACGAGAGAAAGAGAGAGAGAGAGAGACAGAGAGAGGTAAACAGCAGAAAACTGAAACTTGTGTGACAAAAAAAGTTTGCATAGTGACGGTAAAATGGACAACAACAACAACAATGATACAATGCACGTAATGCGCTTATAGGCATAGGCTAAGAAGAAGCAGCAGCAGCAGCCAAAGAAGAAGAAGAGCAACCAATTTGCACAAACAACAAGAGCTGCTTTTGCTATGCTACTGTTATACTTTGTATAATAGTTCATGTTTGCTGATTGTGTGTGTGTGTGTGTTATTGTTTGCACGCTTTGCAGCTTGATGAATAAATTGCTACAGTAATTGCACACACATACTCACATACAATCAAACAAATGTAAATACATATATGTACATATATACGAAAAAAGCAGCACACATTTAAGCCAAAAGAAAAATGGTAACAATAAAAAGCGTCGCTGCCACTGTCAACGTCACTGCCTCTGCTGCTGACCATTCAAGCAGAAATAATTGAACGTGAAAGCCCCGGAAGCAACGCGAAGACAGGCAGAGAAGAGAGACAACAACAACAACAAAAATAGTACGAGTGTTGTGAGTAATCCCAAAAACAATAAATGTATGTGGAGAAAATTAGCAAACACACGTATTGCGTATGTGTGCGATCATCAGAAGCTTTCTAAGAAGCGGGCGCGAGTGCGAGAGAAGAATGCGAGAGAGAAGGACAAAGTGCAAGATGCCGAGCAGTATAACAGAGCTGACAACGCAGAAGTCGCCAACTATTATACACTTTGTCGACAATTGACCAGGACTATACACAAATGCACTAGTGATGTCGCTAGACGGTACAAGGTATAAAGGGCTAACAAACTGAGAAGAGCATCACACACACACTCACACACACACGTGCACAGTCATATAAGCGTAGCAGCGTGAAGGTGAGTGTTATTTGTTGGGGTCGAGCGCTGCTTGCTCTCTGTGCACACCTGTGGCGCCGCTTTATGTTTATTAATAATTTATAAATATAGCAGCAACCAACAACAAAAACAACAACAACAACAAATTACCAAAGCGAAGCCAATGCGCGCGCACTTTGCACGCAGTCTCTTTAAAGTATTTTAGCCCTAGGCTCAAATCAGCCAACCACAAAAACAAAAAAAAAACACTGCTGTAAAAAACATAATAAAAAACAACAAAAAAATAAAAATCACAGACACCAGAGAACATTTCAATGTTACAACAGGGGGAAGTGAATATTTCACATTAGGGAGCCAAAAAAAAATCACACGCAAACAACAAAAAAAAAAAAAGGGTGGCCTAGTCACGCAAGGAAAATCCAATTTGGCGAGAAGAACTTTGTGAAAAGCTACCAAAAAAATAAGAAAAAAATGCAGCTGAAGAAAAATGCTTATCACACTCACAGAACACAAACACAAGTAGACAAATGTGTATGTGCGTACGCATGAATTACAAATGTATGAGTGCAACGAGTAGTTGTTATTTCTTTTGCTGCGAATAGAAACCTTGGCAGCTGGAGAGACATAGCGTAAGTGTGAGTGAAAGAGAGATGGAGGGCAAAGCTCTAGTCCAGGCTCTGCTCTGCTGCAGAGCTTACGCATTTACGTTTACGCACACAGACACACACACAAGCAGAGAATGCCGTTATCCTTAGACTGTGTTTTGCGCATTTATCAATTTTCTTGCAACAATTTTGCAGCCAACAACAAAAAAACAAATCACACACACACACAGTATGTATGTTAATGTGTGTTTTAGGATATGTACGAAGAAAACTCACATATATATGTTTCTATGTATATTTCCAGCAGCTGTGCACGATTAATAACAATAACAAAAACAACACCGAAAAAAAAGAAAACAAATTTTTTAGCAAATTTGCGTTTTTTTTTTATTAAAACTATTTTTTCACGCTTTGGTTAGTAAAAATATATGTACACACACGCACACACATACGCGTGAAAAAGAAAATTTGTTGTTAAATTTCTTGCCTTTGGGCTGATGCTTGCTGCTTGTGTTTTTTTTTTTAATTTTTGCAATCACAAGACGGACAAACAGAAAACGAGAGCGTAGGCGTAGCGAGCGACGGCAGCGACGACCGACACACGTCCGCGTTCGCTTTTCAACTGAAAACGAAAACGAAGCAGAGACAGCAAAGAAGCAGCAGGCAACAGCAGCTGAAGCGCCAACAACAAGCTATAGTACAGGAGAGAGATAAACACAGAGAGAGCGAAAGTGCACTCTCTTTGGCCATTCCAGTAAACTGTTGCCACAAACGTAGCAAGAGCAGCAAACATAACATAAAAGCTATTGCTTCCTCAAAGTTCTTTTAATTGCAATTTGTTGTTTCCTACATAAAAGAAAAAAAATCATCAATGTTTGCGATTTTTTTTACATTTAATAATAAATGATGCTTAAATGATTAATGATGTTAATTTAGTTTTAAGAACTTTTGCATGGCACATCTTTTTTTAAAGCAATAGTGAGACAATCTCATAATACATTCGGTTATTTTAAACAAAACATTAATTTATTAGCAATTATATTTATAAATAATTGGAGCTCTCAACAGCATTAATTTATTTAATTCCCATATACATATATAAATAAACCATAATGCCCATATACATATAAAAATAAACTATAATAAGCTTCTGTCGCAATGATGATAAGTTATTGCACACACACAGGCTAATGCATTGCGGAACAGCCCTTAAGATTTGATCAGCCTGACAAATAGCGCGCGAGAAAGCGCCAAAGCGCATGCAAAAACAAAAGCAACAACAAAAAGCTCTCAATCTTTCCTGTGTCTAAGCCGTCGGCTACGCAATATTACAAAAGGGGTATTAGCAAATTAGATTTTACAACTACAAATGAACACACACACACACACACACACACACATATATATATTGCATTTAAGCTAAAAACTAGATACATCAGGTAAGTATGTTCTTTCCATATTCGAGGGAAAGAGCCAGCCTTACATTTGGTAGGTGACCCTACTGAGTGGGTGGCTGCTGTTGTCTCTGCCCAACCAACTGACTGACGTAAAGGTCGCACTGGGCTTCCATGCAACCCACATACAAACACATGTGCATGTGTATGTGTGTGTACATGCGTGCAAAACTGAATGAATGATAAATTAGTTCGATCAACAATCTTCTTTTTTTATTTGTCTTAACGGTAACGGCACCCCTATTAAAATAAACAAACACACAAATGTGCATAGCTAAACATAACAAAATTGTGACGTTGTTGCGCCGTTTCTGCGGAAACAGAAAAATCAACAAACAAAACGCAAATATACATACATATGTACTTATGTATGTAGGTAGGTATGTGTGTGTGTATCTGTATGAAGCCTTGTTGTTGTTTACGCTTGTCACACTGTGTTGGACTGGTGTTATCTATTGTAGCTTGTTGTGCAGGCTTCCTTTGGCTTCCATATAGAGTTCAACTTTGACATTTACAAAAGGCAAACGCACATGGCGCATGCTCCTCCACTCCAGGAGTGCGCGCACACATTCGCAAAATAACAAATATTTTGCACACATACACATACAGCAGCATGCATGTATTTGTATTGTGAAGAAGACAAAACAACAACAGCCATGCCGCCAAAGGACGCCAAGTGCAAAATGCGCCATATTTAAATTCGATATACACGCCTATCGAAGAGTTGTAACCGTCAGTAACTAATCGATGGAGTAAAATAGAAAAATGTGCACATTAGAGAATATGTTGATTTAGTATTTTTATTTTATACATTTGATTATTATTTTTTAGTGTTGTGCTATGATAAACTTGCATTGTTTTAAAAGAATTTTTTAATATCGATATACGTTCTTGCAATCGGAAAGTTAAAGCTTTTCGTTTGTCGCAAATAAAATTGGTATATTTTTGAATTAAATTAAGTTCCTGCATTAAAAAAAATATGCAAAGTGTTTATAGAATATGTTGTTAACTTAATTTTGCTCACAATTTTGTTTTCTTTATTTTGGTTGTAAAACCGTGCGCAGTGCGCAGCAAATATATCGATATAATTACCTATCGAACACACTGTGTCAGCGCTTTAATATGAGAAGCGCGCTTATTATGTGCCTATCGAATTTCAAAATTCAAAAACTGTGCATGTAAATTGTTTACTAAATGCTTCTTTATTTTTTTATCTTCTTTTTCTAATTTTACATAGTTAAAATTTGAGTTATTTCGTTTTTTGTTTTGTTGTTGTATCGGGGTTAATATGCGTTGGTTGACTTAGTTCTGCTGGTGCGAGCTGTGGTAGTTGATCTGCTTCTGGGCAGCAGCACGCTTGCCGAAGGGACTCCTCTCGTTGACCTCGAGAATGTAATCGCCCTGGAGATCGAAATCAGCATTGATGCCCATGTAGGCACGCATGCCAAAGCCGTTGTTCTCCTTGTACTGCTTCAGGGAGTTGGCAACGACAGCGGGGAAATTGCGCTCACCGCCTGGACGCACGGACTCGGCAAAGTAGCGTGTGGCACGGACAGCAGCCTCGATCACATTCTGGGCACCGGGCACCGTCTGGCTGACACCATTGGGATAGAAATCAACATCACCGCAACGCTGGGGTGTGCCCATGGCCAAGCTGGATGTGTGGATGGCATCAACGAAATCGGCATCGCCGCGGGAGAGACCAACGAGGCTATCGCGACGCTTGGCCAACAGCTTGGCGGGGTCCAGACCGGTGATGCGACGCAGCTTGTTGCCGGTGTGCACGGTGAACTCTTGGCCAGCGGCGCCAGCAACATGGGCAGCGATACCCTGACCGATCAAATGGATAATCTCGCGGGGCACACCCTTGTTGCACAGTTCGACGAGTGTGTGTCCGATCATGGCACCGGTGCCAGCAACATCGAGCATGGCATAACGCTTGAAGTTCGTCAAAGTGGCGCCCAAGTCAATGATCTACAAAAGAGGATTAATAAGAAGTTGCCTGAGCAAAAGTCAAATATATTTTCACTTACGATCAAATTGCCGGCAGTGGACTTGGCCGATTTCCATTCCTCGCCAGTCTCCTCGCTGGAGGTGGCATCGTAATCCTTGTTCCTCTGCTGACGGGCGATCTGTGCGTTCTTCTGCTGACTCTGCACATTGTAACGCTGCAAGTACGATTGTTCCAGTTGACGCATCGCCTTCTTGGTGGTCTCAGTGTTCTGGGGCAGACCGGTGAGCACAATGGTCACCTCATCCTCGGCGAAATTGCTCTGGGCTGTTGCCTTCTGGACATAGTTGCTCAGTTTAGCCTCGACACGATCGCCATTAGACTTGACAATCCACACTGGAATGTTGCTGGCACTGGGCACAAAGTTAGGTGTCAGATCGTTCTTGATTTGCGAAATGTGATCTATCAAGAAGGGTTCTCGAATTAATACCAAATACATTAATCGATCACTAAAGATCAAGATCACTACTTACAAAGCTTCTCAATCAATTGGGCGCCCTTCTGCAGTGGCATATTCTCCAGACGCTCAAACGAAACATCGTTCAGCGATGGCACATTCTCCAGCTCGCTGGTGCTCAACCAGTTGGTTGGCTTCAGCTGATCCTTTGAGGCACAGGCCACGGCCACCAGGCACGCCAATAGCAGGGAAGTTCTCAGGCTCATGTCGTTGATGATGCACAGTCTCAATGTCCAAACGTTGATCGCCGTTTGATGCTTTCTCTGCTGCGTCGTTCGCTTTTTATAGCCAAGTCCAAGTCGACGTCGTCATCGAGCACAGGAAGTTGCCAGCTTGTATATTTTCTATACATTTTTCGCCGATCTCAGCAAGCTCGTGTTGCACAAAATAAAACAAAACAAAACCAAAAAAAAACTGTTGAAGTCAGTCAGTCAGGGAATCAGTCAGCAACTACAGTTTACAGCTGGAACGTTGCACTCTTATCACCCGATTGCCCTTGAAACCCATATTTAGGTTTTTGAACCCGCCAAACGTTTGCAATCTCATCTGATTACACAAATCGTAGGCGCAGATCAGTTAGATCAGTTTGAATGCAACGCGCATCCTGCAACAAAGTGGCTAATCGATCCATTTTGTTATCGTTTATCGTTCACTTGTAGTATTTATCACAGAACAAATCAAACACAGCTCGCTTTGAAAAGTTTTCTCATTTATAATTTCATGTAAAATACTTTAGCATCAAAGTGGCTGTGAGTATAGCGCGCTTATCGATCCATATTGTTATCGTTTATCGTTCACTTGTAGTATTTATCACAGAACAAATCAAACATAGCTCGCTTTGAAAAGTTTTCTCATTTATAATTTCATGTAAAATACTTTAGCATCAAAGTGGATGTTAGTTTAGCTCATTTATCGAGCCATATTGTTATCGTTTATCGTTCACTTGCAGTGTTTATTACAGCACAAATGAGAAGAGTTAAATGAATACTACTAAAGCGAAAATTTTATTTTAAAATCCCTCAGCAATAAAGTAATTTACAGTAATATCGCCAATTTATCGCTCAATTTGCTTATCGCTTATCGATCACTCTGATTTACCGTAAATTTACCTAAAAAAAACTAAAATTGCTCTCTTCAAACGCTTAATAGAATAATACAAAGTAATTTTAAATGGAATAGTAATTTTTACATACATTATTTAAATTACATATATACTGGAATTGAAATATGTATTTTTCTAATTGATAATCTTGTTAATATATAATTTAATAAATCAATAATATTTTAGAATCATGAACTCCGTATTATAATAAATCTCGGTCATAAACTTTGAATATATGTAGATAGTAATAAAAAATAGGAAATATTTCATAATTTCAAAATATTTTCAAATATTTGGTGATCTACATTTAGAGTGTTCACTGTATATTCCAAAATTATTTCGTAATAGGTCTCATTAAAAAAAAATATATATATATATTATATACTTAATTAGCAAAACGCATTGTTAATTATAATATGTCGATGTAATTCTTTTTACACATGATTACAGTTTTTATTGAATAGTTTTGGTCAGCAAAAAAAATAAACAAGTCATTTATTCTTTCATTATAGATTCATATATATATTAATACAAAATTCTGCTGTGTTATAATTCCTTACTCAAGCAGAGGCAAATAAAGTTGATTTAAAAATAAAATTGCTAAGAAAGCTTAGTTTCGATGCATTTAGATTTTTTTAGTAAAGCCACAAAAACCGCAATCATTAGCTGTTTTTTTATTAAATTAAAAAATTATACGACATGAATTCAAAGTGAATAAAAATTTATATATAAAAAACCAAAGCATATATTTAAAATTAAAAAAATCAACAAAAATTTGTTATTACAAATAATTAAATTAAAATAAAAAAAAAATATTGTAAACAGCTAAGGAAGTATTCATTTTAAAATGTGTATAGAACTCTTTTGAGGATAGAACTTCAATTGATATACATATATATATGTATATATATATCTACATACATATATGTAGATTAGATTCCGGATCACTTTTCTTGAAATTCTAGATTCAAAATTCAATCAATCTTAATAGATCTGACAGCTATTTTATTATCGATTGAATTTTTCGCTTTAGTTTTTATTTCGCTGAAGTTGTGTGAACTCCAAATTAATCTTTTTGCTGGTATAAAATAGACAGTGAAAAGATTTGAATAGTTATGCGCTAGTATGATGTACATTTATTTTTGCTTTACATAATTTATACAGGCTCTTAACTAATCTACAAGACTCGCTTACTGACATTGGTGTAGCCAATGCCCACGCAAGTCATCAGGACTTTTTGTGCTCCACGCACATCATCAACCTCATCGTCATCGATCTCTGGATTCTCCAGCTTGAATGTGACCGAGAAAAAGTCGCGCAAATGCTGCAAAAAGTGCACCGTATATGTGGATAGAGCACCTGCAATTAAAGATAATGAATACAACGTTTTAATGAAGAACTTTAAATGAATTTCTTAATACAATATAATATTCGCCAAGTGTAATTGTAGTTAAGTGCAAATTTACGATAATTGCAATTATCAACTTGTGGATAAAATATCCTTTTACTTTGCTAAATCATTAAAGAACATTTGGGATAACTTCATTATAAATAAAGTAGCAGATATTTGTTATTGTATTTAAGCGCAAATTCAATATAATTGCAATTAAATTTGTGGATAATTCGGAAAATATACTTTTACTGGGCTTAATCATTTAAGGGAATTTAGGATAATAGGATTATAAATAAAGTAGCAGATATTTATTATTAATTAATTGAATTTAAACGAAAATTCAAGATAATTGCAATTAAATTTGTGGATAATTCGGAAAATATGTTTTACTTTAATTTCATATTTAGGCACACAACATTTTCCAGTTAAGAGCAATTTGCAATTAAAATAAAATTACTTTTATGTTTATTTAACGTGTTAAAATATGCATTTATCTTCAATGTGAAGGAAGATTTATGTGATTAATATACTTTACTGCTTTACTACTTTAAGTGCAATGCGCAATTAAATTAAAAAAAAACTTTCCGTTCTATTTAAATCTTTTCAAATTTTGCAATTATCTTTGATTTGAAGAAGTAATATTAACTGCAATTAAGTGCAATGTGTTATTAAATTTAAACTACTTTTGGTTCAATTTAAATCATTTAAAAATTTGCAATTGTCTTGGATGTGTAGGAGCAATTATCTAATACGCTGATATACTTTACTGCAATTAAGTGCAATGTGCACTTATATTAAAACTGCTTTTGGGCTTACTTAATTCTTTAAATTATGCACTTATCCTGTAAGTGTAGTTATAGACATTATTTTACTTTACGTATAAATTACCTGTTAGAAATTTGGAGACATGCTTCTGTCCCAGAGCCATGTAAAGAGCAGCGAGCCATTGATAGGCGGAATCACAGCAGCCTCCGCGATAGATCTCGTCGAGCAGACGCATTGCAGCCTCGCGACCCAAATCCTCGGGTATAGAAGGTGTATCCTACAATAAAAACACGATATATTAATTCAATGAGATGAACTGTTAGATGGATTTGCTTACGGATTCCTCTCGGGTGTTGGAAATGCAGTCGGCAGCAAAGCAAACACCGTCTGTGGTCTCGGCCAGCAGACAGATGCCAAAGCCAGGCGAATTGCCAGACATCTTGCCGCGATTCTGATCCGTATAGATGTAAACATCGGGCAGAAACTTGAGCATGCAACCCTTAGCCGACTCCACAGTGCGATTCGCCATCGCTGGCGACACTTTGCAGGCATAGACGGTGCCGCGAATCCGCTTCACCATGCCCGGTTCCTGTAGCTGAATGGCACGCAGACTTTTGCGCACGGGACACGTGAAGACGATTTCGCCGCCGCCGAGAGGCGCCACACCGCGACGCACAACACGCAGCTCCAGACCCTCGTCGACGAGCAGATAACGCTTGAGTAGCGACAATGCAGCGCCCTTGACATGATCCACCGATGGGGAATCGTTGCTATTGGTCACACCACGCAGCTGGCACTTCAGTGGCATCTTGCAGAACGGGCCCAGGGCAATCAAGGCATCCAAATAATATCCGATGCCGCGCTGCACGCAACAATCGTGCTCAACGTGGCCGCCGTGCAAGAGGCCGGGACTGAACATGACACTTGTGCCGGCGGGATTGAGTTCGATTTTGGTGCCATTTGTCAGTTTGTCCAGTAGTCGTATCAGACTTATCTCATATTCCCGCAGACCGGGCGCCGTTGCGTCTTCGGAGCGTATTTGTGTAATTTTTACTGGCTTGCCGCTCAAACAGGAGAGCACGAGGCGTTGTTTGAGAAAGTTGCTGCCACGATAGATGAGGCAATTGCCTTCTTGGGCCACAGGTGGCATTCTGTATGTTTTCTTTTGAAATACTTGATAAAAAAAACAAAAATATGTAAATAAAACTAAAACACCGCGTGTTTGCACGTGTGTCCAAATTGTAAACAATAGAGATGCAACACGTTCGATAGCACAGTGTATCGTTCGATCTGCTATCGATATATTAACGTGCAACAGCACATCACACACAAAAAATCGATTATTTATTGATGCATTCTACAATCGATGTTAGTAACAGTTATTTTCTGCACATTACAACTATAAATTAAATAAATTCTTCATACAACGTTAAAATATAATTTGAATAATACTTCTAGTAAAAATTATTAATACAGTGCATATTGAATATCAAATAAATCAACATTCAACAAAGGAGAAAACAAACCCTGTTTTTATATTAAACAATTACATTGGAATTGAGAATAGTTACAAAATTAGTTTGTCAAAACATTTTTAAAATGCAATGTTTGTGACTACCGACATATTGATAAGCTTTAGGGCTAGTAATGAATACAAATAAATATATAAACGAATAAATAAATAAGTACTAAATAAAGCACAAAAAACAAATTCTTTCTAATAAATTATATGTATGTGTTTAGTAAACAAATATAAAAGTGTATTTTCTATGTATATGTAAAACAATTGCATTCGAATTCTGTTTCTATATTACGTCATTTCGAAATTGTATCCCGAGGCCAAAACAAATTAAATAAAATCGGTTTGGTTTTGAAAGAAACTGCTTTAAAACAAAATGGCGCCGTAATTTTCTTAGCAGTGTGACCAGTTACTTCCCATTTTTGGTATAATTGCTTGACGCTCAAGTTTAGTATCAATTTGTTATATTCTATGTTTAGATTTTCAGCCACACCGTCCAACAGATGTTACTCTCAGTGGATTTTTCATCGTGTTCGCTTCGTTACGGATATCTTCTCAATATCTTCTATTCCAAAGCCCATACATATATACATATATATGCAATTTTTGCTGCAAGTTGAACAAAAATAAAAACAAAAAAAAAAATTCAAAAAAATTGTAATTTGGCAAAATCAGCTCGAATTAGAACGCGAGCTGTGTTGTGCAGCGCGCAAAAAAAACAAAAGCTCCGAGCCCTTTAATACACACACTGATTGATTGATGTATGGATAAGTGCATTGCAGATTCCAATTGGTTTTGATTGTGTGTGTGGGTGTTTTTTTGAACAGGCATTTTATGTTCTAAACGGAATACATATTTTTTTATTGTTACATTTATACATTGTCGTATAATAACAAGTGCGAACAGAACACATTTGAACGATTCCAACCAAAAACAAACATATAAAAATTCACCAAATTGCATTTTGTGTGCATATTCTTCTCACATCTATTGCTGCCAACAAAACCCACGCGTAGCACAAAAAAATCACACACACAAGCGTAGAGACGAAACGAATCCCAACGCCAAAAGCAAGTTGCCAAACAAAAACAACACCAGCAACAGCAAAAACAGGCTCCAGCAGTTTGCTGCAGCAGCGCGCCAACATCGCTGTCAACGTCGCTGCATTTTAGCCCAGCAGCATTAACGTTGACGTTGTTGTTGTTGTCGTCGCCGCCGCCGCGAGACGGATAAGAGCACAAAAGGCAATCACAAAAAGTACTCACATCGAGGTAAGTTTACTGAAGTCTCATAGGGTGGGGGGAGTTATATGCATGTACATACATATGTATGTGTATTTTTGTTTTCCATGTACATACAACAATAACTAAATAATTGAATATATGTACAAACATATATAACCGGCATTTGCCGGTAAACCTAAGCACAAAGCAAAACGACGAAAACAAACAAAAAATAAATGAAATGTAGTTGTTACAGTGCCGTACCAAAATAATTGGTTGACCAA
The DNA here is from genome assembly GCF_023558535.2 of Drosophila nasuta. Classification (NCBI taxonomy): domain Eukaryota; kingdom Metazoa; phylum Arthropoda; class Insecta; order Diptera; family Drosophilidae; genus Drosophila; species Drosophila nasuta. Next base: position 20,357,991 of record NC_083459.1, on the reverse strand, counting down.
TGCAGTTGGACGCAACAGTAAGTCAATATCAATTTGCAGCATAATTACGCAGCTTTCAAATTTAAAGGGCTGGCAAAGAGGCCAATGTGTGGTGCATGTGGCTGTGTGTGCGTGTGCATGGCGTACGTGATAAATTCGGCCGGCATGCACGCACACAGCCATAGCTGAAAGCATCATCTCAGTGGGTCGTGTGCGAGGGGGAGGGAAAACTGCGCGCCGACTTGTTTTGCTTCTTGCTCTTTTGTATTTTATATTTGTGTTTTACTTTTTTGTTGTTGTCTTTGATATTTTCGACAATCTTCCAGCGCCATGTTTGGCGTTGCCACTGTCGCTAATTTGTTTGACTTCTCACACATGTTTGTACGTGTGTATGTTTATAATTCTCCACTCTTCAACGTGTTGTTGTGATCGGTCCATCAATTGGTTGTTATGCTCAATTGACAGTGTCGCTGAAAATATTAGTGCATGTCCGCAACACATCCAGCTCTTATATTTATATGTACTTATACATCATAATGTGTATAATTAAATAAATAATTTACATTCATCTACGATAACGTAAATAAATAAACCACATATGTATGTAATTGTGCTTTACTAACCATCGCGACGGCACTGTTTTCCTGTAGCATACATTTTTGTACTGCAACCATTGCGTCTCGCTGTCTGCGTCTCAACGTTTCTTTTTTGCGACGCAATTTCGGCAACGCGTCGTCAGTCGGTGTTTATGCTTTGCAGAGACTTTCTGTCGAAAACAATTACAACAAGCACGCATCAAAACAACAACAGCCAAGAGCCCATACACACACACACACACAAGCTTAAAAGTTAAGTGTGTGTGCGTGTGTATGTATATTTATGCTAAACATTGCCAAAAAAAAAGAAGCAAAGAAGGAACGAAGAAGGGTACACAACAAGTGCGAAACAGAGGCAGAGGCAGAAACAGCAATAACAACAACGCAATGCGGCAATAATAACATAGAAAGTTAGTAAGGGGAACAATTTTCAAGGTTAAACCGGGCAAAACAAACATAAAACCGGTTACATACATACATACATGAGAATGTATGTGTATGCTTGTTTATATGATGTGTGAACGTACATAAAGCTTGTTATGTACATTAAAAGGGAAAGGAAGAGTGCAGGTGACAATAACAACGCAATAAACTTACACATTATGTACATATGTACATATGTATATAAATGCATATAAATCTCCCGTTATTCTTTACAAAACATAGACGCATTATGTGCAAGTAAATGCTCGATTTGTATGTATAGGCATAGAACAGCTGTATTTATGTGCGTGTTTAAAAACTTCAATTCCATCGCGCTTATTGGGAGTAAGTGAGATAGCAACAATGTTTGTCAATTTCCTTTGCATCGCATCGAGCGAGGGTTGCAAAGCTAACGGTAGCTCTTTTGTTATGGTGTGTGCGTGTGTTTCTATGTCTCTGCCTGACCTTGAATTTGCCCAGGGAGTTTTGAGTGAGTTGCTTTCACACACACACACACACACACACATACATACATAGATATCTATGTATTTGTGTAACTTGAGCTTTGCCGTATTCCATCATAATTCCTGTTCTTTAATGCGTTGTTGCTTTCGAGCAGTTTCTTGCAATAACATGAATGTAATATTACCAATAACAAACAAAAACAAACTGTACATACATATGTATACATGTGTTGGTGTGATGTGATGTGGATGTTTGTGTATTTTTAGTTTCTAGATGACGGTCGCCGTCTCGTCGATATTGCTATCCCTTTCTCGACTATAGTCTCGTCTAGCCGCCTTGTTGTGTCTAAGAAAACATCAGACAGACAAACAAAGCTCTGGATTTTGCAAACTTTTGCGTTTTCTTCCATACAGCTTTAGTCATCGATAGTTGTTTTGTTTTATAGTAAATCCTCTATCCATCGTTTTCTGCGCAATATTATAAACTCTGACTAACGTGTTTCTATTAATTTATTTTTATTTTGTATTTATATCTAATTCAGCCTTGTTGCATAAATTTAATAACGAAAACTATATTTTGGTCACGCACGCCAAATGTTTTGAAAATTTCAACTTGAAGCGTGGGGAAATCTACATTTCTTCTTTATAGTCAAGTAAATATATAAATTATTTTATTGGCAATGCAAAAGCACAAATATTATTGCATTCAATTACTATAGAAAAAGACTAAAAGAGATGAAGGTCTTAATTATTAGAAGAGTAGTAAACTATTGAGAAATTAAAGAAATTTCTAAGATCCCAAGTAGTATAGCTAGAAAACAAATTGAACTGCTCATCAATTACTTAATGTAATTTAATGAAATACAAATATGTTTATCCATAAATAAAGTTCAGAAAACTATAAAAAAAAAGTATGAAATTAAAGTAAATATGTATATGTATGTAATTCAATAAATTATTCAACGCTTCACTTATAATATTTTCTATATATTTTTAGTGTAGTGTGTATTATATTTGAAATTAGAAACCTCAGTTTAGCAGGCACTGACTAATGCTTTACTTTTGATTTGTTTCTCATATTTAATCGACAGTCTATCGAAACTCACAGGAGAAGTCAAGCACCTGGTAAAACAGTACAACAAAACTAACCTACAAGCAAAATAAGAGATAATAGAAAACGAGTGAGAGAGAGGATAAAGTTGTTGTTGCTTCTTGTTGTGCATTCCAAAACACTGTGCAAGAGAGAGTGAAGAACGCGGGCAGCAGAAAAAAGTCCACATTGCAAGAGTGCTAGAAGGAAAAAAAGAGACAGATAGCGGAGCAGAAGCAGAAGCAGTAGAAGCATGGAGTTAGAGTCGCACAGCAACAAACACGCCAATGGCGACACGTCAAGCGTTGGGGATGGCTCGGACTCAAAGGAAAGCTCCGTGGAACGCGAATTGAATGGCGAAATCGAGGCAGTGGAGCTAAATGGCAGCGGCTCATCGAATGGGCATCATCATCATCATCAGGGATCAGGTCACATGAAAAAACCGCTGCCCGTGGGCGATGGACACGATGGTCGGATCAAACGCAAGGCACGTCGCCTCATCCAAAGACAGAACAGCGGCAGCGGATCAAATGCCGGCAGCAGCAGTACAACAATATCGCTGACCAATGGAGGCAGTGCATCAAATGCATCTGGTGCATCGGCCAGCTCAGCAACAGGTTCCAGCGCCAATGCGTCAGCGGCACTCTCATCGCTGTCCAATGGCATCCTTCCAGCGGGCACCGGGTATGTGGTGCCGCATCGTCGCTGGAAGAATAGCCGAAGATCCCGGAATCTGCAGCGCGGTCGTGGACTGCCCAAGAAGGGCGGAGCCGGGGGCAAGGGTGTGTGGGGATTGCCCGGTTCGGAGGTACTCGCCGAGGTGTATGAGGATGAGAATGATCCCAACTACGATAGCGAGTGCAACGATCGGAATGTGGAGCTACGCGAAGTGATTACCGAAATCACACCCGAGGAGTTCTTCAAGCTCGCCGAACCGATCGTGCTCGAGTACTACGAGCATGGCGATACCCATGAGGTGGCTGTCAGCTTCGATGAGATACTGCAGAGTCCGTTGCGTGAACACATCACCAGCATACTGGTCGAGATTGCCATGGATCACAAGGATTCGCAGCGGGAAATGACCTCGGTGCTCATTTCGGATCTCTACGGTCGCGTCATCACCGGCAAGGACATCGAGAAGGGCTTCAACATGCTGTTGGCCAATCTGCCCGACCTCATACTCGACACCCCCGAGGCCCCCGTCATGCTTGGCAATTTCATGGCCCGCGCCATCGCCGACGATTGCATGCCACCGAAATTCGTCAGTCGACCCGAGGAGCATCAGCAGCTAAACGAGCACGCCGAGCAGGCGTTGCGACGTGCCGACGCCCTGCTCCACAAGCAGGTCTGGGCACATCTCGACAACGTTTGGGGCATGGGCGGTCCCTTGCGACCGGTGAAGACGATCACCAAGCAGATGACCCTCCTCCTCAAGGAGTATCTCTCGTCGCGGGATGTCGCCGAGGCGCAGCGTTGTCTCCGTGCCCTTGAGGTGCCCCACTATCATCATGAGCTTGTCTATGAGGCTATTGTGATGACTCTCGAATCGCTCAGTCAGACCACCGAGGAGGCCATGTGTGAGCTGCTCAAATCGCTGGATTTAACCTGTCTGGTTTTGCCAGCGGGCATGGAGCAGGTAAGCAGCATTTCCTTCCCTTCCCTCCCGTCCTCCCTTCTTCTATAACTAGATTAGATATTGTTTGTTAGACCCACTAAAAGCACTCGTAAATCGTTGAATATAGTGACCTGTTTCTGCAAAGACAACAGCAACTAAAAGCTTCATTAAAATAGCAGCGGGTATATAATATTTTTAGGGGGAAGCACAGTGGGGCAAAAGAGTTTCTTTTGAATTTATAACGATAACAAACCTCAAACAATAAAACTCGGTCATAAATCAATAGATGAAAATTGAAAACACAACACAAATATATTATCAATTATTTGATAAGGCTTTTCGACCAACAAACTTCTTGTTGTTTAATCAGATAACTTTTATTTTGAGCAGGCTAAATATAGCCACAGTCATTAAAAATCTTGCCATAGAAGTTATCGATCGATTAGATAATTTTGTGGCTATCAAATTAAATGACAAATACATATGGAATGAAAGGGAAAACTTTTAGTAACAGGCGCATCAAACATTCTCGAAATTCTAAAATAAAACCATCACAAGATAGTTTGAATGCAAAAAAAGGCTTCCCATGGAAATGAAATGCCTTTCTCGGCGATTCTCAAAAAGTTTACTTCAGAGAGGGTGCTTGTGCTTTTTGTAAGGGATATTATTGAAGAAAACTTAGCACTAAGGGAAAATAAATAAATTTCAAATACTCTGGAAATTCTAAAATATTACCATCACAATTTTCGATGGCGATCGTTTTAATAAGATAAGAAGATAAAGTAAAAAAAAGGCTTCGCATGGAATTCTGTAATTCATGCAAATTTTTCTAAATGAAATGCCTTTCTCAGCGATTCTCAAAAGGTTTACTTCAGAGAGGGTTGAAGAAAGCTTAGCACAAAGGGAAAAATATATACAAAAAACAAGCTCGTATAATAAATTTCAAATGCTTGTGGAATTTGGCATCCGACAAAAGTAAAACAATAAACAAGTCTACGCGCTTATCGCTTATGACAATAAATAGAACCAATCTGCTCTCACTTTCATCAATTATATCATTATTATTATTATTGTTATTGTCTTACGTTCGTACGGTTTTTGTTTCTAGGGCTTCATGCGAGTCTACGATGATATGGCGGACATCGTGCTGGACGTGCCATTGGCGTACATAATACTCGATCGATTTGTGGAGCGCTGTAATCGTGCCGGTTTTCTAACCGACAAGATTATCAACAATGTGCCATCACGGTAAGTGTTCTTCTTCTTCTTATCCTCCTCCCCCTTTTCATCCACTCCCATGTACGATCGGTGTAAAATATGCATATTTATATGGACTTGAGTCCGGCCCACCTGTAAACCACAAATAGCCACAAAAACAGCAGTAAATAACAAAGACAAAAAAAAAACAACAACAGCAACACAGTCGGGGGCAACAAAAACTACAGTGCCGAAAACAAAATAAACAAAACAAAACAAAAAAGAAGCTTTTACGTAATCTTGTCAGTCACTGTGGCTCTCCCCGGCTGCATGTGTATGTGTGTGTGTGAGTGCATATAGTCAATTATTTCTGCTGTTATTGTTCTGGTTGTGCTTTTTCTATATACATACATACATACATATATGTACATATGTATGTATGCACACTCATACAAGTTGTAGTGTTGTCTGTGTTTATTTGCCTCGTCAACTTGATTTTTATTTTTTTTGCCGGCATTTTGCAGCTCTTCTTCTTCGACTTGTTTATTATTATGTGCATATATACATACATACATTTATATGTATGTATGTACATACGCATACATAAGCTTGTTGTGTGATTATATGTGTCGCACGTCGCGTCGTTTTCGTTCTCCTTTGGCTTTTGCTTTGCCTCCTCTTTCCACTTCTATGTATATGTATGTATGTATGCTGTATATGATGGTGCGTATGACTTTGTGTACGTGTGTATGTGTTTGTTTATGAAATTTCTATTGCGCAGTTTGGTTTTTGCGCTGTCGTCGTCGACGTTGGCGTCAACGTCAGCGTCTTTGCTTGGGTGAGTTGAGGCAGGCGCAGCTGTCGATTGTGGGCCGGTTTATCAGGCGCCGGTTAATGTTTTTTTTTTTTATTGCTTTTGTTGTTTTTCTATTTCATAGTGTATATACAAACATACATTGTATGTATGTATGTAAATAGTTGGAATGCTTTAGCAAGTATAAAAGTATTTACAATTTATCAATATTTTTGCAACACCGAATTAACTGTCATCGAAAAAAAGTGCAACCCATAATCCATAGCGAGGGAATTGAATTGGGTTACACTTGCGAGCTTTGTTTATTGGGTAACACTTTTCACTTTCCGTTGACGCAGTGCAAAAATATCTCTGATAAACACACATGTTGTTTATCGCTGTGCTGGAAATAATGCCAGCAGCGTATCTAAAGTTTTAAGAACGTTTTAGTTTTAATGTGATTTGTTTATGTTTTTTTCTGGATTTTGTTTTTGTGTTCTAAGGTTGGCAATCTTGTTTCTTGTTTACTTTTTGTTACTGAATATTTATTTAGCTCGTGTGACTTGTCTGCAATTTATTTGTTTTTAAGTTTCTAGTCAAACACAAAGACACACGCACACACACATGCATATCGATATGTTATATGTTATCGATTGCTTATCGCGCTGGGCGCACCTACAAAGTTGGCATTGATGTTACAAGCAGTTGTTGTTGTTGGTTGTCGTTGTTGTTGCTGTTCCGTTGGGTGGTGCAACAACCTGCATGTGACTCAAGATCGTGAGCAACGTTGGAGAAGGTAAAACTGGCGACTAAGCGACTGCAGCAGTTGCTGTTATCGACCTGCTCTCCGCCACACCCACAAAACATCAACAACAACAGCAACAACAACAACAAAAGACAGTTGCAGTTTCTGTTGTTGTTGTTGCTGTTGCTGTGAGCTTAGCTGGCATTGCAGCAGTTGCATTTTGCATTCGCCTTGGCTCCGGCTGTTGCTCTTTGGCACTTAACATAGTCACAACAACAACAACAATAGCGACAGCAACAACATTAACAGAAGCATTCACTTCAACACACACACACAAACACGCGACATCGTTACGTTTTATACCCTGCAATAAAATGACGCTGCAGAGATTTTATGAAAAGCTAAAAATGCAGTAAAAAAAAAAAAGCCAGAAACAATACAAAAAAGTCTTAGTAAATTTAATAACAACTGCTTTAAACATAATTAATTTTTTGAAATTAGACAATTTTATACATTTTTTAAACATATCTAATACAATCATTATACAGTATTATTATTATATTCAGTATATTTAATATACTTTTATATATTTTTTTTTTAATAATATCTTATTTCATAATACAGTATTATATTCAGTATATTAAATGCACTGAAGACTATTACAGTCTCTGATAAAAATAGATGTTTTTTATAAAGCTGACAGACCTTTTTTTATGGTTCCAAAAACTCGTTGTTAATTACATTCAATTTTATTTTTATTCAACTGATTGACAACTGCATTCAACACATATCTGAATCAATGAAAACCACAAAGAAAAACGTTTAGCATATTTATAACTAAAATAAAAATAACTCAATTATATGGATACTTTTTTTTTTTTTAAATCTCAGCTCATTCAGTTTTAATAATAATCATTTAAGTCAGAACTACATTTTCGTAAAAAAATGAATTCCATATCTCTGTATATTTTATTTAACCAAATTGCTAATAAAAATATTTAAAAATCCACTTAACTGCTAAATACTTGCTTAAAAGCGAAATTGAATGCTCTTAAGTATTTTGCAAACAATTTCTAGACAATGTGCAAATATTTGCACAGATGTAAGCATTTTAAACAGATATTATTATATGCCTGTGGGGAATAGATAAAATGTGTGTAACTTATATATGGAGATGCGATGATCTCTGTGAGCGCAGTATCTTATATTCATGAACCTGACAGGCTATTATTAATGTAATGTGCTTTGTGCGTTGAAGAGGTGGCTGAGTTGCCTGAGAGACTACTTCAAGTGTTTACGATATGCATATCTAGTTTATTACACTTGTTGTATAATTGTGTGATGCCTACAGAAATAGAATAATAAACAATCACGAACTATAGAGAAGCTGGTATATTTATATTATTGCATTTAACAAGCTCTCATTTAGACAAGAAATATTTATTACGATACTTTTTTAATGAGAAGATATTTGTGGCATTTATTTTATTAGATTTCTTTACAACAATTGCAATATTTTTCTTTTATTTGTATGGATTTTTCATATAATAATAAAATAAAGTCAATTAAATTTCTTTGTGTTAAATAAAAAAATTAAAGAAAAGCTTAAATAAATATTTTTACGTAAAATAAAAAACAAAAAAAATAATTAAAATAAATTTTTTTAAATATAAAATAATTAATTAAAATAAATTGTTAAATGTAAAAAATTGAATTAAAATAAATTTCTTCATATAAAAGATTAAAGTAAATTTTTTTATATAAAACAAAAAAAAATGAATATTTCTTTATATACGAAAATAAGGAAAAATAAATTTTGTTTTTATAAAAAAATAAAGAAATATAAAGTTCTTTATATAAAAAATAAAGTAAAATAAGTTTCTTTATATATATAAAAAACGTAAATTAATACTTCTTTATATACAAAAATAAAGAAAAATAAATTTCTATTAAAAAATAAAGAAATATAAATAAACAAAGTAAAATAAATTCCTTTATATAAAATATTAGTTGTAACAATTCACAACTGTAAAATATTTATAAAAGCCAAACATTTCCAAAGCACTAAAAATTTAGTTAGGGTATTTAAAGTGCGTGTTGGTTGCACTAAAACTGTTTTAGCTCGTTTAGTATTTTTTTTAGCTGCTTTATCTGTTGCACTATCTTGCTGCTGCAACGTCGACACAATAATGTCCTCTCTCCCTCTCTCTTTCTTTCTGTTCGTCTCTCTCTCTCTCTCTCTTCTGTTACTCCCGCATGCAGCCCCCTGGATTGCATTTGCTGTTTATAGTTAGTTTATTTTTATACATATGCACAAATAAAGCTTTGATGTTGATGTAGGTTAAAATTCGATACCGGCCTTTGCTGCTGTTGCTTTCAGTTGCTGCTTGCTATAGACACACACTTGAGATTAACCAACGCACAACTAGTGTGTGAACGATGCGAAAACTAGTTTCGAGTTTGCTGCGCAGCACTGTGTCTTTGCCTGCCCCCCCTCCTGCTGCTGCTTCCCTTTGTCCCCCCCAATGTGTTTTCTCGTTTGTTGTCGCACAGCTGTTTTGTCGCTGCAGTTTTTGTTGCGAGAGTGAGCGAGAGAGAAAGAGCAAAAAGGGTCAACGGTTGAATGAACTTTTGCTGCAAAATTCGTGTAAAACGCATTAAGATTTCTTTTTTCTTCAATGTTTTCCGATTTTGGTTTTGTATTTGTAGTTTTTTTTCTTTTCGTTTTTGTTTTTTTTGAAGGCGCTTGCCAAATTCGCAAAGCGTATTTTCGTAATGTTCTGGTATTTTTATTTGCTTTTGACATTGCATAATGCATGCAATTTGGTTTTATGGCAATGCACTCGATATACAACAAAGTCTGCTAAGCGAGGGTTGCCCCTACAATTGTTGAAAATTAAATATTACAGTTTTTTTTTTTTTGGTATTTTTTCATTTCTTAGTCAATTTGTATGCAAATCACATTTAAATTAGATTAATCGATTATTTAGTGTATATCGATCGATTCTCGATTGGGCACCCAGCTCAGAAGCTGAATGAGTGACATAGCATTCAGCTTTTCGTTCGGTAAACAGTCAGATTTAAGCAATTTTTGGGTGCACTTTTTTTTTGGCTATCGCTTATCGACTTGATTTAACGTATTTATTTTGTGCTTCTCTCTTTTGCAGTGGTCGCAAGCGTTTCGTCTCTGAGGGCGACGGTGGCCACGTGAAGCCCGCAACTTTGCCCATGCGCGACTAAGAATCGACAAATGATTGATTGCTATCTCTCTCCCCAACAACAACAACCAGCATCTCAAAATCAACTAGAAGACGAACTAGAACAACAAAAGCAACTAACGAGTACAAGCGGCAAAAACAACAACAACAATTTCTAAGAGAGAGCTGTGCTTGAGTGATCGGCTACGAGTGAAAGAGAGAGAGAGAGAGAGGAGACGATTGCAGAAGAAGAGTGAGGATATCCATCGGCTAAAGCAAGAAAAACATAATAAAAACCAAAAGAAAAGAATATAACAAGAAACCAACAACAACAACAAATACACAACAATCAATCGGAAATTGATCTCCGTTTAAACTACATGAATAATATATACATATACATACATATATCTACATATAACATAAATTTATTTTAAAATATTTGTAAAAAAAAAACAAACAAACCAACAACAAAAATGAAGAAAACACAAAGCAAATGAGCGCGACAAAAAGGAGATGATAAAAACAACACCAACACCAACAACAGCAGCAAACAACGACAACTACAAAACTACATAAAGGAATGAGATGGAAATAACGAAATCGCAAAAAAAAACAACAGCAATAAACACATACTCCTACACTTACAAAGACAGACAGTTGCATACACACAACAGAACACAACACAAACACACATATATATACTGGAGAACGAGCTCTAAAAACTGCAGTTATAACAACTGCATGCAAATTTTCGTAATACAGAACTGTTATACACAAGCAGACAGAACACACACACACACACATACACAAATACACTTACACAGACAACGTTATTATTACTAGACATTTAACATGCAACTACAATTTATTATGATATACAATTAAGCTTAAGAGATCCAAACAAACAAAAAAAAACAAAATCGACAAAAAAAAAAATGAGAAGAAAAACAAACAAAAAAGCATAAAAGCAAGAATTAGATGCAAACAAAAAAAAAACCGTATATTACGATTATTGTGTTATATAATTAACATTTTCAACAACAATAGCAAGAGCATAAATATTGTATTACAAACAAACAAAAAAAAACCGAAAAAAATATTCAAAACACACTTGTATCGATCACTTTCAAGATACAAGAAGAAAGAATGAAAGATAACTCCAATTTAAATTCCATATTCGTTAAAATTGTTTCAACTTTTTTTCTTTTTGATGTCACTAAATTTGCGGTTTGTTGAAATTTGGTCTCGATTATGAATTTTTTTTTTATAATTTTTATTGTATTGTATTTAAACACACACACACATACTATTATACTATTACAATTGCAGTAAGAATAAATTTTTGCAAAAAAAAGAACTTTTATTATATGCTTAAGTATAACAAAAGAAAAAACAAAAATCATTATTTTTCAAGACTCCTTACACATTATATTATATACTTAAATCTTACATATAATACACAATCTATATACACAACATACATTTTTTTTTTTTCGTTCGCATGCTTTGAATAAATCTATATATATTTATGCGCATTTTTTTAAAAAAATTTAAGAGGATATATTTATTTTTCGATCATGACATGACATTATGCTTATCTTTGAAGTTTTTCTTCATTTTTTGTTTCTTTTATCCTTAAACAATTTGTGTTTCTTTTTTTTCTGTAAAATAAAAAGTGTTTTAGCTTATTACGAAAGAGCGAAAAGAAAAGGGATGATGAAGGATGTGCACTATAAAATATGATTTGCCGATAATTTCGAGCAACTTACATATATATGTATACACGAAGATTTTTGAAATACTATCATAATAAATATATATACATATAAATGATATATATATCTATTATATACAACAATATTGTGTTAAAATACGTATAAAATAAAATATGAAAAATCGCGAATCTCTGAAAATTTAAAGCATTAAGCGGCAGCCGAATCTTCCGGGGGCTCCAGCTTTAGTTCACATCATGACCGCCCGCCCATGCCCACCGATGAGGGCAACAAAACACCGCCGGGACCACCGCCCCCGACGGTGCCCACCGACGAGGCGCCGCTGCCCATGGCGCCATGGATCTGGACATGTTTGCGATAGTTGGTGAAATGCTCCAGATACTGTTTGACCGTATCCATGGGCTCATAGATGTCGTTCTGTTTGGCATGCAACTGCTGCTGTCCCATCGCATTCATGATGGTTTGTGTGGTGAAATACGTGGGATACTCTTTGGCCACATTGATGCCGAGGAAACCTTGCAGCATTTCCCGTATCATTTCCCAGCAATACGAGAGCGTCACACACGGCCGATATTCGATCTCGATGAGTATGCCCTTGAAGTGCTCCATCATGGTGACGGAGCCGAGTTTGATCACAAAATCACCGTACTCAAATCGTGCGCCACGCGATTCGATTTTTGTTTGCTTCTTCGATGTGAAGGTCGATGTCATTTTCAGCATCAACAGATCGAAAATGCTGTCCGCAACAAGTGCCACTTGTTTCCCATTGCCATTATCGATGATCGAGAATGTCGAGGCCGGGTATTCGGAGTTGTGCAGTACGTGTACGGCACGGGCTGGTGTCCCGTGTTGTGGCGTCGATATGAATGTTTCGCAGTCCACGAGAAATTGACCGGCATGTGTGGCGCCCAACGATAAAAGCCGCTTCGCCAGATGGTCGATAATGTGTGCTCCGCTCTTGCCCTCGGGCAGTGGATATGGCTGAAGCACGGTGACGCCCATGCCAAGTGTTTAGTTTATAGACTTTTTAATATTTTTGTTTACTTCTTGTATTTGGCAGTATTTACCAGCAATTTGGTGTATCGCGAATGTGTGTGACCATAAACTAATGCCTAGAAAATCACGAAAAATACAGCTACTAATACTACTAGTATACTAACGCGCATATCGATTTATCGATTGTACATAAAAAATGTCGCTGCCATCCGAAATGTTGTGCCAGCTGTGTGTCCTGCACTCGTGCAAGTATCAAAAACTCATGTCCACACATAGTGAGTATTTATAATTTGCTTTTTATAAATGTCACTGCACTGTTTTTTGCATTAAATGCAATTTGGAATTTGTTGTATTCTCACACCCAGAATATTATTATTTGTTAGTTGCACAATGTTTTATCGATAAATATGGAAAAAAGCACTAGTAAATATGTAATTATAATAATATGCAATTGACACATAATTTATGCAATGCAGGGCAAATCGTTTAATAACTGAAATTTTATTATGTTTGCGGCATAAACAAGACACAACAAGTTTTGTTTACATGCTGAACAGCTGTTCGATATCAAGTCAAACGGTCGCCCTAAAATTAACAGTTGCAAATTCGATAATTGAAGCACACTAAAGTTTATGTCAAAAAGGAAAACAACAATTTCAAGTGCAAATTACAAATTTGTTTATCAACTCATTCTTTTTGCGAATTCAAATGAAATCACACAATATAAGCCACAAGAAGTGCAGTAGTAATACGTAGCTATCGTAGCCTGGCCGCTGCTATCGATACATCGATATATAATCAACAATTTTGTACCACATAGCTACATATCTGATTGTGTTGATTGTGGGTGGCGGAGTTTTGGTGGTGGAGGCCACAAACACAACACAAGCATGGCGGATAAGCGAAAATACAAGCGATCGGTAATAACAGAACACTAACAATAAACAAACAATCATCAATTAACAAAACATTTACGTATATTTCAAATTGACTAAATGTGTGAAATGTTTTGCAGAAAGAGGAGATTGCCCGTGAATTTGATCTGCCCGAACGCAAATCGAAAATCGCAACAATACTCAAGCAGGATGATCAGGCCTATTGCATTTGCCGCACATCCGATTGCTCACGATTTATGATGTACGAACCGAGTGGTAAATGTAGATGTGTATATTCCAAACTAATCATTGCTATCTCCCAATCTCTCTCGCTTTAGTGGCTGCGATGGCTGCGAGGAATGGTATCATGGCGACTGCATTGGCATCACCGAAAAGGAGGCCAAACACATTAAGCAGTATTATTGCCGCAAATGCAAGAAAGAGAATCCCGAACTCCAGACCATCTTCCGTCTGGTGGCCACCGAACGGGCTGCCGCCACCGCAGCCGCCGTGACGGCCACCGCAACAGCGGCCAACAGCAGCGGTGGCAGCAACAACATTCATAATAGCGGCAACTTGGAGGTTGGTGCACAAATTGGCGGCAATGGTGCAACGTTGCCGCCGCACAGTGGTGGCAATCAGCAGCCAGCTGGTGGTGTTGCTCGCAAGAACAACAACAGCAACAACAATGGCAACAACAGCGGCAGCAACAATGCCTCGGGCCGAGAGCCAAAAGCCGGACGTCGCTGTGGCACTTGCGAAGGTTGCCGGCGACCCAATTGCAATCAATGCGATGCATGCCGCACACGCGTTGGCCACAAACCCCGATGCATCTATCGCAATTGTGTGATGCAAGCAAATGCCACGACAACAGCGACAACCACGACAACGACGACGACGGGTCGCAAGCGCAGTGAGAAGGCCAACCATCAGCAGCAGCAGCAGCAACAGTTCCAGCAGCAGCAGCGCAAGACGAAAGCGATGCGAGCCGCAAGTCCCGAGATATTTGTGCACCCAGAGCTGGAGGGGATTCGGCAATGCCATGGGCCGAGTTGTCGCTTCCAGGCGCGGCCGCAAAGTAAATACTGCAGCGACAAGTGCGGCTTCAATCTCGCTACGAATCGTATATTCCAGGTGCTGCCGCAACGTCTCCAGGAATGGAATCTAACGCCCTGCCATGCCACCGAAGAGAATCGCGACCAACTGGAGGTCATAAGGCAAAAGCAATCGATGGTCCGATTTGCGCTCGCCGAGCTCGAGAAGCGCGCCGAGGAGTTGAATATGGTGGTGGAGCGGGCGAAACGCAGTTCGATCGATACACAGCGGCCGCAGGATAACGCCGATGTGGAGGATGAGCAGAGCATGTATTGCATAACGTGTGGCCATGAGATACATTCGCGTACGGCGATCAAGCACATGGAGAAGTGCTTCAACAAATACGAATCGCAGGCCAGCTTTGGAAGTATCTTTCAGACACGCATGGAGGGCAACAATATGTTCTGTGACTTTTACAATCCCGCCAGCAAAACGTATTGCAAACGCTTGCGTGTCCTCTGTCCCGAGCACAGCAAGGATCCCAAGGTCAGCGATACGGATGTCTGCGGCTCGCCGCTCGTCAACAATGTGTTCAATCCCACCGGCGAATTTTGCCGGGCGCCCAAAAAGAATTGCTTCAAGCACTACGCCTGGGAGAAGATTCGGCGGGCGGAAATCGACTTGGAGCGTGTCCGGCAGTGGCTCAAAATGGATGACCTCATGGAGCAGGAGCGTCTGTTGCGTCAGCAGTTGAGTTCGCGTGCCAATTTGCTCGGCTTGATGCTCCACTCGACGTACAATCACGAGGTGATGGATGAATTGGTGCGCAAGCAGCAGGAGCATTTTGCTGAGCTCGAGAAGCAGAAGCGACGCCAAGCGCAATTCGACCAGCAGCAACAACAACAACAGCAGCAACAACAACAGCAGCAACATCAGCAGCAGCAACAACAGACGCAGCAACAACAGCAGCAGCCACATCAACAGCAGCAACACTATCAACAAAAGCTGCAGCATCGACAGCAGCAACAACAGTTGCAACAACAACTACAACAACAACAACAACAGCAGCAACAACAACATCATCATCATCAGGTGATGTTTCAATAGAAGTTGCCGCATTAATAATAACAAATTATGAAACGCAAATTGCTAGCTAATTAATTTCACATCGTGTTTATTTTTTTTTTTCATAGATATATATAAATCTATATATATATATATATATATATATACATAAGTAATTTTTATAATCGGTATACTAATTTTTTTGAATTAAGCAAACATAGACAAAAACAAAAAAAGAAAAATAGTTGTAAATTGTAAAACTGTGCATCGATCACCATGGATTCAATTTTATATATTTTGTCGGGCAACGTTACCATCGGCAACCTGATCAACACATTTCGAGCTATAAACCGGTTACTCCATCTCTCTCTCTCTCTTTCACACACACCCCTTTCTTTCTCTCTCTCTCTCTTTCGTTTGTGTGCTGCAAGTGCGCTAGAAGGTTGCTATGTGCGGCAAATTTGTTGCCCACCCACCACTCGGTGTTTGTTATTGAAAACTAAGCATCAAAAAACTATATATAATATTCATTTATTGATAGCAACCTGTCGCCGATTAAATGCTGGACAAACCCGACAATCATTGCATCATTCATACTCAATCATCATGTTCAATTTTCTTGCTACTCAGGTTTAAAAAACATCGTTCATATTCCACAATAAATATATATTATATTTAGAGTTATTTAAGCAGAACCACCCACATCAACAATTCTAATAAAGATAATTTAGTTGTAAGCACAAAAAAAAACAAACAAACAAATCTTTTAGTTGACTTAAGTGTGAATGGCATTTTATACTCATTTCCTAGAATAAACACAAAAAAGAAAAACATTCGAATTGTATTTTTGTGAAAACTTGTTTAAAAGGGGGAATCTTTAAAGAGCTGCTTATAATACCGGTGAAGGAATGTGAATAATTCTCTAGAAACATATATCAAAAAATGTTTTTATTTTTTATTAGCACTTCAATAAGAGCCAAGAAGAATTTTGGAATTACTTTTCTGTTGTAAGATAATTACAAAAATTAACAAATTCTTATGATAAACAAAAAATGAACGAATTTATATATTTGGAGAGTAAAACATTAATTTCTAAAATCAATCTTAGCCCAAAATTTAGTGTTAATCCCGAGCTACAAAAATAACCTTAACTTATTTTAAAAATTGTTTCAGTTTATGTTTTTTTGTTCACTGTAAATTGTCTCACCATACAATTACCTATATATTATTTATATGTAACTATTTATTATTATTATTATAATCATAATTGAAGTCATCTTGTGTAATTTTCAGTTTTTTTTCATAATTTTTTCTAAAAATTCCTTGTATTTGCAATTTCTTTAATATTTTTGCAATTCTGAAAAATTTGATATTTTTTTTTTACTTATTGAACACAAAATAACTTTCTTTAATAATAATTCCATTTTGGAATTGAATTTTTTTTATTGGAGTTTTCTCTAATATTTTTGCAATTTTTCTTTGTATATTTTTATAATTCAGAAATAATTTTGTTCCATATTAATCCCATCTTCGAATTGATCTGTTAATTTGGCTTTTCTTTAATATTTTTATAATTCTGAAAAATGTTATAATCTGCCATAGTAATCGCCTTTTGGAATTCTTGATCTTTTTATATTTTTTTGTACGCTTAAAACACAAAATAATTTTCTTCCACATTGACCCTATTTTAAAAATTGGTTATATTTTTATTTACATTTTTTTTTTATATACTTTTATAATTCGGAAAAATTGTATAATCTTGTTTTATTAAACACTCAAAGTAAAAATAATTTTCTTCCATTATAATTTAATATTGGAATTGAGTTATTATTTATTTTTATTTTCTTGAATATGTTTTTAATTCTAAAAAATTGAAGTAATCTTCTTTTATTCAACATAATTTTCTTTCATAACAATCCCATTTTGGAATTCATGATCTCTTTGTATGCATTTTCTTTAATATTTTTGTATAATCTTCTTTGACTATACGCTCAAAATGCAAAATAATTTTCTTCCATAATAATTGAAATATTGAAGTGTTTTTTTATTTGAATTTTCTCGAATATTTTTCTATTTCTAAAAAAAAATGTCGTAATCTTTTGTTATTTAACATAATTTTCTTTCATAATAATCCCGTTTTAGAATTCAAGATCTTTTCATATGCATTTTCTTTAATATTTTTGTAGTTCTAAAAGTAATAGTTATAATCTTCTTTTATTCAAAAAATTTTCTTTCATAATAATCCCATTTTGGGATCTCATGATCTCTTTATATCCTTTTTTTTTAATATTTTTGTAGTTCTAAAAGTTATAGTTATAATCTTCTTTTATGCAACATACTTTTCTTTTATAATAATCCCATTTTAGAATTGATAATCAAAAAGAATATGCTCAACTATGTGTAAAATTGAATTTCAATTTTCTACTTCCCAAAATGAGTTTTTGTTATTTTTTACAGTCTTTACAGCTGCCTTTGGTTGTTAATATGTCGCTACGGCGACGAGTGTGAATGATAGGTCCTGAGGGAAAAAGGCAGCATAGAAGAGAGGCCCATAAACCCATAACCATAACCACGAAAGCGATAACAGACAAAGTAGTTAAACTGCAATAGACTGGAGAGAGACTAGACCAGACTAAACTACAGTACAGCTCTACAGCTGTCGGTGTCGATGTCGTTAACAAAATACCGGAACGAAAGGAGGATAAACGTATTCATAGAGAGTAGATAGATGAAGGTGGAAATTTGGAAATTGGAAATCGAGTAGCCTGAGCGTAAGATGTGTGTGTTTGACACGTTATTTCAATCGAAATGTCGTAGACATTTGGCATTACTAGTATTTTGTATAACTTCTACACGAGTCGACAACTTAAAAAAAAAAAACACACACAATTTTTGTATTCAACTTTTGATCTCTTCATCTTAACCAAAAAGACAACAAAAATCACAACGCGAGTTCAAAACGCAAAAAAAAACGGTATCCCTCATCCTCACATATATGTGTGTATATTATATATATATATGTATCGTATCCGTATATATATGTATATATATATGTGATTAGATGTCTGTGATCTGTGAAGTACTCAAATTCAAAACGCGTAATTCTCGAAGTGGAAAATCGTTTTCAAATTTTTAAGTCGCCGCAGCAACTCGAAGCCTCGTTTTACGTTTCCGATTTTAAATCCGATTCCGATGTGATTGTGAACTGATATGTGAAGGACTAAAAGAGAACTCTGATCAAGCGAACAATATCCGCATCAATTTTGTGCATTTTACATTTGAATTTGTTCCAAAATTTCGTGAACTTTTCAATCGGATCGTAAGGATAATCATATATGTATGGATATCGCATCTATTTTGGAATCTACAAATACTCTCTACTATAATTGCAGTTCAATTTGGATTCGTGTTTAAGTTTTAAGAAGTTTTCTTTTCCATTTTTTTGTTTGTTGAGTGTGTGAATGTGTGTGTTTTTACTGGTCTATATCCATATATATATATATATATAGAAATTGTAAGTTGGATGTTCAGTCAGTCAGTTCATATATGTGCCATCCATACATCATCCATAGCTCAAGTCAAATAAAGAGTGTCCTCAACCCCGTTACCTGGCCAAAGCTGCAACTGGCCCCAATCCTTCAGAGTCGAGTCAGGCAGGTAAGTGACATGCATATTGCCACTTGATTTTCAAGTAGCTTCGCCCAATTTCCTTTTCCTAATCCCACCTATTCATGCCACGATTACACTACACTGCACGAAATACTAGTAAAAGAAATTATGAAGTCCGCTAAATATTTTCAATACTTCAGTTTACGATCTAATACATAATTTGAAAGAAATTTTAAACATATTTTCCCCTTTTTATCAGATTTTACTAAAATCATAAAAGATATATATATATATATATATAAGCAAATATTTTCAATACTTCAGTTAAAGATCTAATGCATCAATTTGAAAGAAATTTTAAACATATTTTTCATTTTTATTAGATTTTAGTCAGATCCCATAAAAGATATATGTATTTACATTATATACTAATAGTAATAACAAAGTGAGCTTCCATTAAGCAAATACATATTTTCAATACTTGAGTTTAATATCTATTGCATCAATTTGAAAGAAATTTTGAAGGTATTTCCACATTTTAGTTAGTTAAAAGATATGCACGATAACGTCTCTAGTTTCTTCAGAACTTATTAGCCATAGAGGAATATGTCTCACTAAAACTTATAGATGTTTACAGTAAAAAAACAAACGGATAAGTTTTATACTTTTTCTGTTTTTCTATTTTCTACTATAATAAATAGATTCATAAAGGGAAATTTTACATTTTTTTTTTATTTATTAGATCTAAATTGAATTGATTGAAATATAGGAATAGTCATTTAAAAAAAAAACAAAATAATTAATTTAAGAGTGTACATATATATTTAATATACATATATATTTAATCGAATTAATTAGATTTATATGACAATATTTAAAAAAAGCTAAGAAAATGTGGTTTTAAATGAGACTATAAAGTTTTTTATGGACTTTGGAATTGTTCTAAAACCATCGACTATTAAAAAAATAATGTTAGGCTTATTTAAACAATTATAATACAACACAAATTACACATAATTATGCATAGATCAAACAATCCTTAATGATTAGTTAAAATATTTTAAATTTCCAAAAAATCCTTGACATTAAATTGTTTGAACTGTAAGCAAGCTAATCCCTAAATTATTTTTTATTGTATTTTACCTCGTATGCTAGCAATTCATATAAGGTCAACTACATGTAATAATAAAAAAAAACAAAGTGTTACTAATATTAAAAAACAACCTCAATCCTAAAAAATTTTCCATTTTAAGATCTCTAGTCTCATTTATTTCTTGAAAGGTAAACTAAATTTAATATTCAGAATGAGGTTTTCAATATGATTAAAAGGGAAAAGAATAGAACTCATTAAAATAGTATAGGACAAAGTTCGTGCTAAAATTGTCGGCACATAATTATCCAAATTTAGCTGAATAGTGTAACTCATATGAAGGAGTGTGTGTGTGTGTGTGTGTGTGTGTGAGTGTATGTGATTTTTATGGGCATTTTCTATGCATATTTATTGTTAAACAAATTCAGTCTGCTTTATTGTAGATTGCATGCCAAAGAGTCGAGTTGAATCGAGTCGAGTCGAGTTGAGTTGAGTCGATGGCATTTGAGGCGTTGTTTGATTGTTTTTTCTGGGGTTGCCACTGGCTGACAATTGCAGCAATAACAACAACAACAACAGCAAGACGACGACGAAGAAGAAGAAGAGCTCATAACGTTGCCGTGGGCACTTGAGGCTTCTGGGTTTCGGGCCTGGGTTACATTTGTCCATTTGTTGTAGGCATTGCTAGGCCAAAATTATTTGCCCTGCTCCTGTTTCAGTTCCTGTCCATTATTGTTGCTGCTGTTGTCGCCCACTTTCGCTTTTCGATCGATCTAACAATAATTCAGTTTCAATCAAATTGCTTCATGATTATTTGTTGTTGCTTTTCTTTTCTTCTTTTTTTTTTTGTATTTATTATTTGTGTTATTGTTATTGTTGCCGCTCCATTTGAGAGCATGTGTACAATGTGTGCTGTATGTGTGTAGTACTTGAGCCCCTGTTTGCATATGAAGAGCGCGCGAATGCGAATGCGAAGCAGAATGTGAATGTGAATGTAAATGAGAGCAGATAGTGTGAGCGAGAGAGAGAGCGGCGAGCTGCGAGCGCAGCCTTCTCACGCGAGGCCTTTCAAACACACACACACACACATGTAATATATGTATGCACACACGCACACACTGCATCCACAGCGCACATTTGTTGTGGTTGTTGCTGTTTTTGTGGACAAGTACAATCAGCAAAAGCTTCGCAAACTTCACAAAACAAAAAAAAAATCCCTTAGGCGCCATACCAATTCGAGGTGTTGGAGCGGCCACAAACTGGCGCCCGCTCAGAACGAAGTTAAGCGGCGTCACGACGCGCAAAAGGTTGCCGGATTTGTTGACAACATCATTGCCATTCCAGAGCTGGAGGTGGAAAAGCGAAAAGCTCGTCGCATCCAACGGCATCAGCAGCAGCAGCAGCAGCTGCAGCCGCCGTCAACAGAGCAAGAAGACGAAGAGACGGAGAGACAACAACCGCAACAACAGCAGGTGCAACGGCATTTGATCAAAGACAAAACTAAAGAGAGAGAGAAGCCCAAGGAGAAGGAACGGGAGTGGGAGCGTGAAAAGCAGCGTGAGAAAGAGAGAGAAAAGGATAAGGACAAGGAGAAGGAGAAGGAGAGGCTAATGGCGGAACGTCAGGCAAATGCACAAGAGCGACGCATTCATGAGTTGGACCAGAATGTTGAGCGTTATTTTGAAGTGCGCAAGGTAAGTTTGTTTTTGTTATCGAATGATCGATACATTTTGTTATCGCACACACAACAAATCACGTTATTAGCGCTTGGGCAAAGGCGCCTACGGCATCGTGTGGAAGGCAACGGACAAACGTAAAAAAGACACCGTCGCATTGAAGAAGATCTACGATGCGTTTCGCGATGAGACCGATGCACAGCGAACCTATCGCGAGGTCGTTTTTCTGCGCGCATTTCGCCATCATCCCAATATTATTCGCATGCTCGACATTTTCAAGTGAGTTGGCAGCCATCTTCTTTTTTCACTTACGCTTCTTCTTTTGAGACGCCGTTTTTCAACATCTACATTATAGAAGTAGTTTTTCGAATATTAATTGTGACTAATTTTTGATATTTGAATTTAAGTTATACTTCAATTAAGTCTTTCATTAATGAATATGTAACTAATTTTAACAAATAATAATAAGATTATTTTTTTTACATTCATTTTACATTTATAGCATTCATATTATAGACGTCGTTATTCGATTATTAATTATGACTAACCACTTTCTTGGTATTTGAACTTAAGTTATATTTTTATAAAGTTTTTCATTAATGAATAACTAATATTCACAAATAATAATAATAATAGTAATAATATTCTTTTTTTTACTTACGCTTTTTTTTGAGACGCCGTTTTTCAACATTCATATTATAGACGTTAAAATTCTTGGTATTTGAATTTAAATTATACTTCAAGTTTATTTTTCATTAATGAATAACTAATATTCACCAACTTGTTTTTAAATTAAAAGTGTTTTAACTTTAATATCTTTTTAGTACATTTTTGTTTACTTAATTTTGCATAATAATATATAATTTAACAGAATTAACTAATCTATTGAGTGGATTAACTATATTAAAATTCCAAAAATTTAAATTTTATTCTATTACCTTGATATTCCAGTATGCTATCTAAAATTCAGTTATATTTTAATATATTATCACTAATGTAAATTGAAAACTTTTCTACAAAAACAATCTCAACAACAGGGCTGCCAACAATTTAGATTTTTATTTGGTGTTTGAGTTCATGGACAGTGATCTGCACAATGTGATCAAAAAGGGCGATGTGCTCAAGGACATACACAAACGTTTTGTCATGTATCAACTGATCAATGCCATCAAATACATGCACTCGGGCAATGTTATACACAGGGATCTTAAGCCCAGCAATATACTGATCGATAGCAAGTGCAGGTGAGCTCACATCTCTATGTGCCTATCGATAAATTGATATACAAATGTCAATGTATTAGACTTAAGGTGGCGGACTTTGGTTTGGCACGCACTCTGTGCCCCAAGCGACGCAACAATTCCGCTTATGACTCCAAGGACGAACTGGAGAACGAGGCAATGCTCACGGATTATGTGGCGACACGCTGGTATCGTGCACCCGAAATTCTAGTCGCCAGTCGCAAGTAAGTTACCATTAGATACCATTAAAAACTGGTTCAAACTGGTTTCATTATTATGTCCTCTTTTTTCTTATTATGAACTATAAAGATATACAAAGGGCATTGATATGTGGAGTCTGGGTTGCATACTGGGCGAGATGATACGCCAGAAGCCGCTCTTTCAGGGTACCAGCACCATCAATCAGGTATCAATCAAAGCTTATATTAATGAGTGATCGATAAATTTGAAAAACCTAATGCAAACTTTTCAAACTTGAATGAAACGCTCTCATTAAATTTGAAAATGCTATTCTATTTAAAGTTTGCATTAAGTTGAATTTTAAAATTTATCGATCACTAATAAATGTTTTTCAATAAACATTAAGATGTATTGATAGATTTATCGATAGTAGCTTGATGTTAATTGGAAGTTTCGATAGTATTTTCAAATTTGAATGAAGCGCTCTCATGCATTCTTTTTTAAAAAACATAAAAATATCGATAGTATATTTCTCGATGGTTAATGGAAGCTCCTATAGTATTTTCATATTTAATCGATGTGATTTATTTTCGATTTTCCTTGCAGATCGAAAAGATTGTGAACGCACTGCCGGATGTTACAGATCGAGATATCGAATCGATCGGCTCCAGCTTCGGATCCGTGCTGCTAAGCAAAAAGATAGTGCGTGATCGACGCTATTCGTTGGACGAAATGCTGCGCAATTGTTGTGACGATGCAATGTCGCTGGTCAAATCGCTGCTGGTCCTCGATCCCGATGGACGTCTAACGGCCAAGGAGGCCATTGGCCACTCGTATGTGCATCGCTTTCGCACCGCGTCTGCGAACATGGATATGCGCACCGACATCAAGCCGCCGCTGGACGATGATGTGCGCTACGGCATCAACGACTATCGCACCACATTGTACGAGATGATTGCTCCCGAGATACGATCAAGTGCGCGTCACAAGGAAGCTGCTTCACAGGTGGCAACGCCAACAAGTGCCTCAGATTTGATCACCACACGACCCATGCGATCGATATCGAAATCAAAGTGAGTTATGTTGACAAATTTAGTTATGGTTTAGTTCGTTTTTTTTTGTTATGATGCTAGGGTTGAGGGTGGAGGTTAGGTTGGGTGGTAGAGAGAGGCTTCTCTAGCTGCTCGCTCGATTTTGCAGATCTCGTCGCTCGTAGCATAGGCGATCGCCGTCATCCACAGCGACGATGGCGGCCACAACTGCAACTACAACTGCAACCAAGACAAAGACATCGACAACATCAGCAAACTTAAAGCAACATGCAGATCTACAACACCAACAACGCGTCAGCAAATTAACAACATCCACATCGACTTCGACTTCGACATCGACATCTACTTCCAACTCAACTTCCACATCCACATCAGCTTCAATAGACTCCTCGACTGTCTCCAGCAATGGTCTGGAAGCCAACGAAGTCCAGCATCATGAGCGAAATCCTCGCTCGCTGCATCGCCGTTTAAATTGTGCGCGTCGTTAGCAATCGGAGCAATAGAATAGACTTTTTATAGTATAACATAATACTTTATTAATTAATATGGGTAACAAGCTTTTAAGCTATCGATTAAGTTTGGCAGCACTTTTTTTTAATAATGGGTAACATTTTTATCGATCACGATCACTTTTTATTGAGATGAGGTTATAAAAGGTAGGCAGACTCTAGTTTTTATTTTTATACAGAACAGTTAAGCTGCTGAGGATTGACAGCATTTTCATGGGTTATTTGTTTAGCAATAAGCTACACAAAAGCTGCAAAAAAGTATGCTACAATATTTTGTAATAGATAGGCAGCACTTTTTTTTAATAATGGGTAACAATTATATCGATCACGATGGCTTTTTATTGAGATGAGGTTATAAAAGGTAGGCTGACACTATGTTTTATTTTTATACAGAACAGTTTTGATGGGTAACATTTTTATCCTTTACATATTCATAGCAGTTTTAGGCTACACTTCTTTTTGAGATGAGGTTCTAAAAGGTAGACTACACTATTTTTATTTTTATACAAAACATTTAAGTTGCCGATTCTGAAGTTTGACTGTATTTTGCTGGGTAACATTTGTAATCTTTACAATCATAGCAATGAGCTACACAATAACAAATTATTGTGACTAGAATAGAAGAAATTCATTCATAGCAGAAATCTACACTTTTGTATTGTGATTTGAATAGAACAAAAAAGTATGCTACACTATTTTTTTATAAGCTTGGCAGCACTTTTTTTAATATTGGGTAACATTTTCAGCAGTTTTTCTTCAATCTGGCAACTCTCAATTAGTAATGTGCTGAATAAATAGCGTTAATTTTGAAATGTATTTCAAGATTGCCAGAAAAGTCAAAGTTTATGCAACTTAATAGTTAATTTAAGAAACACAGCTAGGGTTTTGTTTTGAAATATAATATTTACAAAAACATAGAAACAGATACTTCCTTCATCTAGGATTTAAGCAAGAAATTAAAAAAAAAAGTTTAAAGCAACAATTCTAGATTTACGTTTGGTTTCTATTTAAAATATATATTATTGAAACCATAAAAGAAAAATGACTATAAAATTTAAATTAAAAATCAGCAGTTCTAGATTTATGATTTGCAGTTCAGATAAGGGAAAATTAGTTAGTTAGGATAATATTTAAATGTAGTTTAATATAGAACAAATATTATTGAAATCATTAGCTTTTAGCAGGACAATAAGAGAATCGTATTAAATGATAGTTATAAGCAAAAACATAAAAAAAAGAAACTGCCTACGCTAGAGAGCTGCTCATCCAACTCCCACTACTCCCTTCAACTTCACTCCCCTTCCCATAGACAAACCGGAAGTAATTTAAACGATGCCAGCAGCAGCGTTTTCACCAAGTCCTGGGTGGAAGATCAGCGAAAGCAGCAGCAACAGCAACAGCATCGTGATAAACGCGCTCCACAAAGCAGCGAGAACAATCAACAACAGCAACCACAACAGCAATCTCAACAACAGCCACAGCAACCACAACCACAACAACAGCAACCACATCAAGCGACACGTCCTGGCAGCTGTTTCAATGCAGAAGCCGGATCGGGAGCTTTGCGTCGCGAACTTGCCGCTGTTGTGGCAACAGCGCCGCGAACTGTAAGCGGCGGACTTTGGCAATCAACAGTTGTAGCCGCACAACCAAAGTTGCAACCAAGTCCAGGGCAACAACAACAACAGCAGCGACGCTGGAACGAACCTGTGCCGGTGCCTGGACCGCTGCCGATGCCAGTGACTGCTCCTGAGGTGGACACAACAGCAGCCACAACGCAGTTGCGTACACGCGTCCGCAAGTTGCGCAAAGATTGCAAGGAGCGACGTCAAACGAAGCCCAAGGAAGAACAGCAGCAACAGCAACAGCAGCAGCAGCTGCAATTGAAGCAACAACCACGTGCCAAGCAGGAAGTCAAAGCACAATTGCAGGAGCAACCACTGCTCACCGATCATAAGACTGTCGACTTGGCGCTGGCCATCGAACGTCTCAAGATCGAGCATCATGAGCTGCAGCAGAAACGTCACAAGATCCTTGAGCAAGAGGAGAAGGAGAAGAAGAAGCAGTCGCGAAAGGGACATCGCAAGCATAGCACAGATGGCGACACTTATTACACGCCCAAGGAGTCGGTGCAAGAGGAACCGAAAGTGTTGCACGGTTCGGCGGCATTTGTGTGCTACAAATCGCGACTGAGTCGCATGGAGGAGGACATGGCCAAGTGTAAGCAGCAGCTGTTTCACTATGTCCAGGACAATGAGCAGCTGTTGCACGAACAATCGGTGCGTCATCATGTCGAGCAACTGCTGCACTCCACATCATCCGCATCGACAACATCATCGCCGCTGGCTGGGATGGCTCAGACAACCAACGAATTGACATTGCAGGCAACGCTGAAGCGTGATCAGAACCAATTGAATCTCGGTCATCTGAAGCTGGAGCGCGATCGTCAGAAGCAGCTGCAATTGCGTGAGTTTCTCGCTCGCGACGATAACAATGCCAATGCCTATGAGTTGCCCAATCTGAGTAATGTCTACAAGGTGAGCAGTCGTCATGCTCAGCTGTTGCCAACAACAGCATCAGCAACAACAACAACAGCAGCAACTCAATCCCAATCCACGCCAGAAACATTGCCCAACAGCATGGTGAACGACGCTCTGAAGACTTTTATCGATCGTGTCGACAGTACGCTGAACAATTCGAGAGCGCAGAGGAATCGACAACCGATAGTGGCCAGCAACAACATTTATTCCTGCTATTTCCCAGAGAACAAATCCGAAGTTTCCGCCCACAATCGAGTCCAACAACACCAACAACAACCTTATGAACGTATTCGTATTCAGGAGGCGAATTTCTATAAGGACTTTGAGATGGCCAACTTTGATGAGTCGGCTCACATTTGCCGCAAGTAACAATTTGATTTAAGCATATGTTAAACAATTACCGAACAACATGTTTTAAGAAACACAAAAATAGTAACAAAAATAAAATAAGTTTCATTGGTGGCCTCAAAAATAATTATATAGCTGTATATACTACTTATAATGTGCCATAGCTTCTTGAAAATATGTAATTAGCTAGACCAAAAAGTTCGATCGATAATTACTATCGAAAGAGGACCTAAGAAAATTTGCTAAGCCAGGATTTTTTTTTTTATTCTCACAAGAGATAGACCATATATACGTATGCAGATAAAATATGTCTTAAGGTATCTTACTTTGCTCTAAGATAAAAATAAATAAAAATATTTGAGAGAATGGAAGAATCAAATAAATCTTAATAAATAGTCGTGATCGTTAAATTAGATTCTCAATTATACAAGATACAAAAAGGCAGTTAAAACTAGACCAGCTTTTACCTAATTTAATGATTTAAGAAAATAAATTTAACAAACTTCAAGATTTTTTACTTTTTTGATAAGCGAAAATAAATAAATAAATAAATAATCAATTATAATTGTATTTCCAAGTGTTCAAGAGTTGAAAGTTTCCAACAATTTAAAGATAAATATAGTATAAAAAATAAAGTGTAGATAGTTAAAAGTAAGAGCTTCCTAGTTGAATGTAAATTTTAATGACTTGAGGAGAGACTTGCTTACATTTTCTTTATTCATTTCAATTAATTCGCAACGTAAATATTTATGCATGTACAAATATTAATAATAAATTAACCAATAATAAAAATTACAAACTAAATAATAATTTAAATATAAAGTTTCTTTATTAATACATTATTTGCTCTCTTTTAATGGCCTAATTCAGTCAGATATTCCGTTATTTCTAGAAATACCCAAAAACCAACAAACAAACACCCCCAAAAATTCCAATGCAAACACACCAACAACAACTATCATCCATAGGTAAGCGCGTGTTGTGTGAGATAAACACGATCAGCATCACCTGCTTCGACAACCGACTAGTGTCCACTCGCTCACACACAAAGCTTGATTTGCAATTCGATTTCCGACTGCGCAAATGTACCTCATTATGGGACATTTTGAATATGTATGTATGTATATATATGTGTACATACATACGTTACCTTGTAAATTGTATGTGCTTTTCCATTCGTTCTTCGAATCCCCTTACAAACATGCATATGCAAGCTTAAGCTGTGAGTGGCGCTCACGTAACGGTTGTTTAGATCGCGGCGAAACGGAGAGCAAAAAATCCTTTCCAATGGTCAAAAATGTCCCAACGATGGCATTGGGTAATTTTTGGGGCTCAGTTTTGCACTAAGTGTCCGAGACAACAGTTCGGTTTTTGTATTGTTAATAATATTCAAAAATGTATGTGAATTAACACAAATCAATTTTTTTTATTATGTGTGGTGTTAAGTGTGTTTTTTTTTGCAAGTTCTTTAAAATTTACCAATTAACATTTATTATTCGGTTACATGTGTGTTGGCTCAAGTTGAAGCGCATTTTTTTTCTTCGAATTTTTTTTTTCGTGAAAGTGCAAAAAATGACGCGCTGTTTTTTCGTCTCGCTCTCACATTAAGCTGCTGCTGCAAGTGCGTAATTTTGTTGTTGTTAGTGAGCCGCGCATTCTAAATCCGTCTTTGCTTTACATGACTGCAAAGAAGTCAAATGAAAATATAAGAGCCGGTGTGTGTGCTTTTTTTTTTGCTATTTGGTGTTTAGAGGTGTATAAGAATCAGTCTTATAATTTGTTTTTTTTTGTGTTTATAAGTGCCTTATATTAATTTGTGAGTTTTTATTTTCTTTTTTTTGTGTTTATGTCTAAAATTTTTTGAGTTTTTTTTTTGTGATTATATGTGTTTATTGAAAGTGTTCTTAACCTACGATGTGTCTGCAATTAAGTGAGGGTGAGTAATTACAAATACATATTTATTAACATACTTATGTAATGTAAGATTTTACAATTGTTTTGAGTTAAAGCTTTCATGGTCGCCTTGGTATTGTAGGATTCTCACTCGCCGTTGGTGTAGCGTTCTCTCTCTTTCGCTTTGTCATTGACTCTTGAGCACTTTAAGCTTGAGTTTAAGCTGAGTGTAGTTTTTATACTGCTTTTCTTAAATAGAAAGATTAGTTATGTAAGTGTTTAGAGCGCCTTCGATTATTATGCTTACTGAAATTTACATTCTCTTTTAAATTTTCCAAGAATTTCGATCTCTATTTTGTATAGGGGCTGAGACATAGAGTTGTTGTAGCTATAAAAATCTTTTTAATTTTTGAGGAATTATCTAATTCATAAATATATTTTCCCTATTAATATAGTAAAGCGAAAGAATTTAAAGTAACTAATTTGCTACTAATGAAGAATTATAAAATAAATAATTTTTGTTATATATATATATATATATACATACTTACTGTAGAAACTGTTAATATCATCATAAATAAAACTGGATTATCTTGCAAGATGTTCGCTGAGACTTTTTATTAAGCATATATAGTATATAGAGTTCCAACAACTGAAAGTACATACATACATATATGTTCGTGTTTCTGTATATAGTAGACCCATTTATATAGTATTAGATGTATATTTAATTCTATGCATACGACATAAGACAAGTGTAAAACTACCGTTAATTGCAATTCGACGGGCAACTTTAACAGCAGCCCATTGACTATCAAGATTGAACACAATAAAGCTCTATATAAGTAGGAGTTAATGGTATGCTTCAAATAAAAACAAAAAACATTGAAAATGGTTTAATCATAATACTCGAGAATAAATAATAATAATACAAATCATAATTTGAATAACACAAACACAAATACAATTTTTTTTTGTACCCCAGCAGAGGGTTTTATGCTTATTAATCAGAAGTTGTTGTGGGAGTTTCATATTTTTTATTTGTATTCAACTTTTTGCTGTAAGTGGTTGCCACTAGCAATATTTGGTTGTTCGAAGACTCCCGATTTGCCCCGAAAATTATTCACTACTAGAAATGATCTTTGTTTCACAAATGTATCTCTTATATTTAATAATTATTATTAGATTCACTCTGCAAGGGTATTTTCTTTAATTTTTTTGTTGTTTCTTATTCATTCGTATATTGAATTTCTGAAATTTCTTTTGGTTTTTTTTTGGTTGAGCTTAAGCGTTAAGGTTGACAATGACAATGACAACAAATGTATTTCTCCGAGTACGACAATAAATTTAAGTTTGAAAGCTAACGACTTGTGTTTTCGCATTCTCTAACTAGATATTTGTATAATGGAATTATATGCACTAAGTACTTAATACACACACAACTTAGATCAATTGTTCTATTAGATCGAAAGAAATAAAATAAAAACAAGACGATTTCCCGTTTGCGGTTCTGTATAAAAAAGGTTGTTTTTCTGTTTGTTTTTGTTGTTGTTGTTGTTGCAAGGAAGACCCCAAACGATTGTTTTGCATTTTGAACATTACGTTTTTCTTTTTTGATCGATGCGATTCCTATTATCCGATATTTCCCCTGACTTGTTTAAGATTTGCGCTTCTGATCCAATTGCTGTTGCGGCAGACCATCTCGCAGCTGGAGGATGTGTCCCACGGGTTGAGCCTTGCCATCCTTATCGATAAGCGCCGGCTGCACGATGCCATCCTGGTGCAGTTTATCCAACAGATTGACCAACTGCAGTGCCTCGTACTCCTTTTGCTCCTCGGACATGCCTTCGAGGGGATTTCGTTTCGGTTGCTCAACACAACCGAGCACCGGATTGAAGCTCTGCTGTTGCTGTTTGTACTCCTCGGTGTCGCTGTCCTCGCTATCCGACGAGTATTCCGTTGTCTCGATGCGTCGACAATCCAAGACGCCGCGTTTCGCAAACAATCCGGCTGCATTTCCGTACCCCGTATACTTGATCATGCGTCCCACATCCTCTTTGCACAGGACAAACAACAGTTCGGCGGACAGATCACGCAATATCATGGCGGGCAGCGTGAGGAATCGGCATAGATGATTGCGCAGCTCATTGCCAATCTCCGGTCGTTGGCTGACATCCTTCAGCGGTGGCAAGATCTCTTGCCTCAAATAATGCCGCATCACGCGATCGCTGCGCGCACATTTCACCAGCACCGTGAGTACCGGCGACAACAGTTCCGCGGAGCTCGCTTGATTATCCTTCTGATTTAGACCGGCGCGCAGGAAGTCCAACAACACGCCCAAACCGCGCACATTGCGTCGCTCATAGCATTGGGCACAACACTTGAGCGTGGACTGTGCAACAGGAGCAGGAGCAGCCGAAGCAGCCTCTGCACCTTCAGCTGGTTGTGGCACATCCGTCTCCGTCTCCGCCGTTGCCTGTTCCGTCTCCGTTTCGGCATTGCTGCACTTAACGGTCAACTCGACGAGGCAGCTGCTCGTGATGTTTGTCAGCAAATTGATGGCATGCGTGACCACAGCACGTTCCCGCTCAGTGGCCAGACTGCCGAAGCGCAACAAAAGCTCACGCAGCACACCGGTCAAGTGCAGACTTTGGATTTCGCTCTCGTTGGGACTCTTATCCGGCGTGCTCGTCACCGTGAACATCACCTTGAGCAGCTCGATGATAGTGTTGAGCTGCTCATCGGTGAAACACGTCGTCGTCGTCGTCGTTGTTGTCGTTGTCCCATCGGTCAACTTATCATCCAACCACTTGGTCATATAGGTCATGCCATTGAGATCGATTTGTAGACGGGTTCGTGCCGACGGATCCAGTGCGGTGAGCAGAAACAATAGCTTCATGTCATGGTACTCCAAGGTGCTGGGATAGCTATGCATCGTGGAGACATTCCCCAGGCGTTTAACCACCGAATCGAGTGCATGTTGTCGCAGGCATTGACGCCGACATTGTTCATTCTGATAGACCAAGTTGCACAAACACTTGAGCGTCTCGGTCATAATGGCAGCTTGGGGCTCCGCCAGCTGTGACAGATCCAAGTCCTGGTCATCGCCGCTGCCATCGAGACGGGCCAGGCTGAGCAGTGTGTTCACATCGGGTTCGATGAAATGCGTCTCCAGACTGAATTCATCGCGCGTCAGGATGCGCACCGTGTTGAGGCATTGTGTGTGGAGTGCGGCAAGTGTTGCATCGTCCAGTATGCCGAATATGGCCAGCCAGAGAGCGTACCATTGGTTGTTCGCATGGAAGCTGTCAAAGACCAGCAGATTTGCATTCTGCCACACCCACACACACCCGCATAAACACAATGAAACACATCAATCAATCAATCAATTATTAGTCACGAAAGTGTGTGTGAGTGAGTGAGTTTTGTAGGTTTTCTTCAGCTCTTTTTTTTTTCTTCACAGCGTACATACCTTTGTATTGAATTCGCTTAGGATGTCGGCAATGTAGGCGGTTTCCTTGTTCTCAAGCCGTTTCAACTGCTCCGCATCCATGATGCCAACTCTGATTGTTGTGAGAAGCTCTTCGTCAGTCGAACAATGATTGCTAATTGGGATTTGAATTTTAATTGAATTGTTGTGCTCCCGATTCCGATGTCAATACTTTCTGCGGGCGCAAGAAGTGCAAACAAAAATATACTAGACACGCAGAATACCAAATGCTTTGCAGTGTGACCGCCTCGTCTGCACCGCTGGTCACATATCAAATGTACCGTATTGTTGTGGCCTCCATCTTGGAAGCAAAATTATACACAGTCAATGGGTGCAGTTCATTTTTGCATTTTCACAACTAGTAGGATTTAATACAAATCCCTGCGCAAAAAAAATACCAAAACTGTTATCGATAACTATTTTGTTATCAGTAAAGAAAAGAAGACGTTACACTTTGATTTTCATGTTGTTCGCTGCAATTCGTTCGTTGCAACGTTTTAAACAAAGAATACATTTTATTACAAAAAATACATATTCAGTGTATACAATTTATGCGTAGTGTATGTTTTGTTTTGATTGTGTAAAAATATAAATATATGATTGTAGAAAATAATACGTAATACATTCTTGCATGTATGTTTTTGTTTTTTGTGGTTTTTTTTTTTGTTAAGTTACCATTTTGTGTAGGCTTTCGTTTGTTTTGATTTCTTTACTTGTTTGTTTGTTTACTTAAATTTACATATATAGTTTTTTGTTTTGTTTTTTTGATTTTTTATTTCACAATTACATATGATAGTAGTCGACAAATTCGACGGATCTACGACGCAAATAGCAGATTGGATCCAATCTAACTGGCTTCCACTTCTTCTTTTTCTACAAATATTCGCGAAAATGCAGTAAGAAAAAAACGTTGAAAGGAGGAAAAAGAAAGAAAATAATAATAAACAATTAGAAATAAATGCTTGCAATTGTAATGTATACAAATAGATGTTTGCATCCATATATGTATGTATGTATGTTGTAGTAATAATAAATGCCAATCAAAAAATGAGAGAGTGCAAAATAGCTGCAAAATTATTTTCATACTTCATCATCGGTTTCTTGATTTTTCTTCTTTTTTTGTTTTCTTTTTGTAAATTTGCACTATCTAGAAACTAATTATATATATATATATATATATATATGTATGTAAATTTAAATAGATATATAAATGGTATGTATACGAATAAAATGGGTATGAATGCATATAATAATATAGTAACCATAATTGTACTTTGTCGTACACTTCATGCAAAAGATATATAGTATTATATATATATATGTATATTGAAATACTCAATTAGTTGGATCATTTAGTCTTACGTACGTTGCATGCAAAACGATCACTGGCCATAATAATAATAATAATAAGAATAATAATATAGTATGTTGTTGTGAGCTGCCACCAGGAAGAGAATTTGCATTGACCATATACAACACACATCATTAAACGAGGATGAAACATACGACAGCATTGAACAAATACATATTACATATAAAGTAGAGTCTATATAGTAATTGGTTAATGATGATGGAATGTGATGGATAACACATATGTAAATCGGATCGGTCCAATGAGATTTTACAGTACAAATAATATCAAAATTCATACATGGATGTCTTTTTGTTTTTTTTGTAGCTGTAGCTTTAGGTTTTAGTTTTGATAGCCCCGCAGCAGCATGCATTAATTATATATTCGTCTTCTTATTTTTGTTGTTTTTGGTTACTTGGTCACTTGGCAGATGCTTGATCATTTGCCTCTTTTACTTTTTCGATTTTATCACTGGGCATGAGATTACTTTTAGAGCAACAGCGGTTAAATGCGTTGTGTATGCATATGTGTGCGTGTGTGTGTGTGTAGCAACGTACCAACAAATGCCAGACCAGGCCAAAGGATCGAACCATTTTTGATGAAACTATCGTGTATGTTAAGC
This sequence comes from Drosophila nasuta, assembly GCF_023558535.2. Taxonomy (NCBI): domain Eukaryota; kingdom Metazoa; phylum Arthropoda; class Insecta; order Diptera; family Drosophilidae; genus Drosophila; species Drosophila nasuta. The sequence continues at coordinate 20,322,584 of NC_083459.1, read as the reverse complement.
AGAATCAAATCATATTTATAAAGTCAAATTTATGTTAAGAATTTGTCATCGCTAACGTAAACGATAATTTCGCAAAATTGGCTTGATATGTTTGTTTGTTTGTTGTGTTATGTTATGTTGGCATGTCTCACGTATGTCGATCGATAGGTAATAGGCGTATGTAGTAATTGGGTAAATAGGAATATAGTAGTAGTAGTAGTAGTAGTAGTAGTAGCAGCAGCAGCAGCAGTGGTCATAGTGCATTTTTTTGGCAGTACAACAGCTCATACACAACTACAACAACACAGCAACACGCAACAACAGCAACAACATCAACATCAACATCAACAACAATGATAATTGGAAGTGTGAACTAAACTGTAGCACTGGCCGGCGGCTGTGGAGCCGCTGGCGGAATAACATTCGGTATGGCAACAACACATGCGCCAGCTCGGGGCAGTGACATGGGCGCCAATTCATTCCATCCATTCCGCACCGGATCGTATTCCTCGACATTCTTCAACGCGTTCTTGCCATCGTACCCGCCGACGACAATCAAGCGATCACCCAACAGAGCACAACCAATTGCATCACGTCCCAATGACAGCGAACAGATCTAGATAAGAATAATATAATGTAACGTTGTGGTATAAATCATCAAATTATTTGAGACAGTGTTGCCAACTTTTGCTGTTGTTCATCTCTAACCGATATATTAGGGAAGAAAATGAAAACGTATTAGAGATGGAACGTCGGAAAATCACGCAGAAAAAAAAAATTAATGGAGCTCATTCATTTAAAAATAATACCAGTAATAAAAGTTTTACCACACTAAATAACATTTGTTATGACTTTTGCTATTGTCCATCCCTAACCGATATATTAGGGAGGATTATGAATGTGTTTTAGAGATGGAACAACGGGTAATCATCAAATTATTTGAGACTACATCAAAGTGTTAGCAACTTTTGCCATTGTCCATCTCTAACCGATATAGTAGGGAGGATAATGAAAACGTATTAGAGATGGAACGTCGGATAATCATGCAAAAAAAAAAAAAAACTAAATGAATCTCATTAATTTTGGGATATAATTACGAGTAATAAATGTTTTACCAAACTAAATAACATTTGTCATGACTTTTGCTATTGTCTATATCTAACCGATGTATTAAGTAGGACAATGAATGAAACATTGGGCAGCAGTGACAGATTTAAAAATATGTACTAAAAATACCTCGAGTAATAAGTTTTACCAAACTAAATATGTAAATTTTTTCATGTCTTTCGGTATTGTGTCCATCTCTAACCGCTATATTAGGTAGAATACTAAATGTGTGTTAGAGATGGAACATTGGGTAATCACGCAGCAGTGACAGATATACAAAATATGTATTAAAAATAGCTCGAGTAATAAAAGTATTACCAAGGTAAATCAAATTTGTCATCACTTTTGCTATTGTCCATCTCTAACCGATATACTAGGGAGGATAATTAAAACGTATTAGAGATGGAACGTCGGATAATCATGCAAAAACGAAACGAAATAATTGCGAGGTATTATTAATTTTTACCAAACTAAATAATATTTGTCATAATTTTTGCTATTGTCCATCGCTAACCGATGTATTGGATAGAAGAATGAATGTAAATTAGACATGGAACATCGGTCAATCACGTAGCAGTGACAGATTTACAAAATATGTATTAAAAATAGCTCTAGTAATCAAAGTATTTCCGAACTACATAAAATTTGACATGACTTTTGCTATTGTCCATCTCTAACCGCTATCTTAGGTTGGAAATTGAATGTGTGTTAGAGATGAAACATTGGCTAATCACGCAGCACTGACAGATTTACAAAATATGTATTAAAAATAGCTCGAGTAATAAAAGTATTTACAAACTGAACAAATTTCGTTTTGAAAATAGCTGAAGTGGCAACACTGAACTACCCATCGATAATAATGCTTACCAATGTCCAAGTATCGCTGACTGGATCGTATCGTTCCACAGTTTCGGTGCGACTCACCATCGGATTGCTGGCCGGACAATCATGACCGCCCAGGGCATAGAGAAAACCATTTGCCACAGTCACCTGCCGTAAGAGACGTACAAGCAATTATTGAAAGCCAATGTGGCCATTCATTCGATGTGGGGACAACTTACGCCAACGCCGCCGCGACGTTGATTCATTGGAGCGAGGAGAGTCCATTTGTTGGTATGCGGATCGTAGCACTCGATGGAACGATGACAGACGGTGCCATCGCGTCCGCCCACCGCATAGAGACGACCGCCGAGCACCGCAACGCCAGCTGTGGAACGCATCGATGACATGGGCGCCACATAGCTCCAGCTGCGTGTCACAGGATCCCAGCTACAAACACAGAGAGAAAACAAACACAATGCCAATTAAAAAGAATATGGAAATTTGATTCCGATTTCAATTACCGTTCCACTGTGTTCAGGTAACTCCAGCCATCGTGTCCACCGACCGCATACAGAGGTCCCTCAAGCACCGCAACACCGAGACCATGTCGTGGCGTTGCCATCGGATTCAGGGGTGCCCATGCCATCGTATTCAAGTCCAAGCTCTCCACCGTATTCAACGTTTTGAGCCCATCCCGACCACCGACCAATATCAATTTATCCTCCATGACAGCGGCACCGAATTGCAAACGACGTCCGGTCATATGCTTCCAGGGCGTCCATTTGTCGAGTCGCGGACAATAGCTCTCAATGCTAATGGCGCCCTTGTGCACATCCATTCCACCAACGGCCAACAGACGTCCCACAGTCGATTTGCGTGGCGTTGTGCGTTCGGTTCTCGATCGACGTTCGGGCATGAGATGCCATTTGAAGGCCTCCATCACCAGTTGCTGGCATTCGTTCGAGCTGCACACGTTCTCCACATGGTCCATGATGAAGGCGGGCTGCAGCAACGGCAGACGCACGAGGGCCAACAGCTCGGCAATGTGCTGCTCCCGATTGGGGGCATCGTGACGCACCCATGACATCAGACTGTGGAAGACATCCTGTTCGGAGGGTACGTTGAGATCATCGCTGCACAGCAGCTTGCCCAATTGATCGGCATTCAGCTGAAAGAACTCCTGATTCTGGCACACTTGCATGAAATACTGACACGTATACGCCTGGGCCAAACGCAACAGTGTCGTGCAGCTCTGTTGTTCCGCAAAGAATGCAAAGCCCAAACAATTGGACGGATGCAGTTGGCGGGCCAAAAAGTTGCAGCATGCGGTGACCACAGCATTCAGCTGCAACAGACATGCGGTGGCGAGCAGCGTCTCCACCGTATCCTCGCGCAACTCGATGAATCCTGTGTAGCAATACTGCACCAGCAGCTGCAGCGCATCTCCGTTCACCTCGCCCAGCGTCACCTCATGTTCCTTCGTCTCGCGCAGCGATCCCGTGAACATGGCCGAAAAGTATGCGCTAGACGCAGATAGCACCAATCGATGAGCGGGCACACTATAAAAGAAAAGAATTTATGAAAATGCGGACATAATATTCATTATTAAGAACCTTAATAGACAGGTTTGAACTTTTAAATGAGGATATGATTTTAATTATTAAGAATCTTAGTATAGAATTTCATACATTTAAATGAAAATGAGGATAGGATTTTTATTATTAAGAATTTTAATTTTAGAATTTTGCACTTTTATAAGAAAATGAGGATAGGATTTTAATTTTTAATAATCTTAATAGACAGTTTCACCCTTTTAAAAGAAAATGAGGATAGGCTTTTCATTATTAACAATCTTAAAAGGCAGGTTTGAACTTTGAAAATGGGGAAAAGATTTTTATTGTAAATAATCTTAATAGACAATTTCACCCTTTTAAAAGAAAATTATATAGGATTTTGTATTAATAAAAATCGTAATAGAAAGTTTCACGTTTTTTAAAGAAAATCGGGATAGGATTTTCAATATTAAGAATCTTTACAGGTTTGAACTTTTAAAATGAGGATAGGTTTTTTTTTTTTAATTAAAATCTTTTGGCACTTCATAGGTTGACTTTTTTCGTATAACCTAGAAAGTATTTGTATTTTCCCCCAACAAAACAAGAGCGGAAACGTACATATTTCAAATAGTACCCAAGGTAAATGGATAAATAAATGGAGATATTATTTTTGTATATTGTTTTGTGATAATTTCAAAGTAAACTTGCAAGAATGCTGGATTGTTATGGTAGGTCAACATTGGAATTACTTTTGGAACTAACGATGATAGTGATAGTCTGGATAAAACAGTATTTAAATTGTGTTATGAAATATTCTTTAAGTCCAAAAGAAAGAGAAGACCAGACAATATAATGGTTATAAATCTTTGAATTTCCCTGGAAGTATTACAAGGTTTTCGAATCCTTATTTTCTTTATTCTTTACAGAGAGGTTTAAAGTTCATAAAGATATATGTATGTATTTCTTTTTAATTTGACCACAACATGGGGAAATTTTGTAATTAAGATCAATCAAAATGGTTCGATTGATTGGTTTATTTAGAAGTGGACTCTTTGTATATGTATATATCGATAACACACACTGCAATTCAAGTTGATCAAATTGCGATCGAAGAATTGTGTGGTGACAGTGTGCGTAACTCAATATTAAATAAATAATATTGTTTAGGTCCAATTTAATGCTTTGATTTGAACAATTGCCAGCTCACTTCGCTGATCATTAAATAATATAAACAAAATGGAAGAATTGACAAATCGCGTTTAATTAATTTGTCTCTACAAAATTGTGGTAACTGTTTTGCAATCAAATGTGTATATACGCAATAACTATTAACTATGCTCCACTGTGCAGAGAGCACATCAATCATTTTATTTTATTTTATGTTGTTTGTTTCCTTTTTCTTTTGTTACTAAAATATTGCCTACTCGCTTGCACTTTAGCGACTAGCAAGAGAGAGAGTGAGAGAGTGTGGAAGAGAGATCATTGGGAGAGCAGCAGAGCAGAGAGCATAAAGAAAACGCAATTAGTGCGGCGCGTTGTGTTTACTGTTGAAATTGCACTGCTGCTGCTGCTGCTGCTGATGTCGCTGTCGACGTCGATGTCGCGTCTGTCGCGATTTGTTGTTGCTGCTGCTGTTGTTGTTGGTATGGTATGGAAAGAGAGACTGGGGAAACTGGTGTCGCAAATGCGAAACAGACAAAGAACCAAGTGAACTGCGCGCTAAAGTGAAGGTCAGATGTGTGACAGGAGAGAGCTGGAGGGGAGTATAGGGAAGGCACAGCTCATACCGGATGGTGAATTGCTAATGAGTTGAAGGGGGGGATCGAAGAAACACAGGAGGAGGCGGATGATTGCTTTTGCGCACTGCAACACAAACTTTCCATTCTTTGTTGATGTGAGTTGTGTCCTCTATAGTACTTACCGCTTGCCATCGGTGCCAGCGATGAGCACCACATCGCACAGCTGCTGGCTGTCAACATAGAGTTGCATGCGCTTGAGAACGCTGTCCGCATGATCGCGACACCGAAAGAACTCGTCCTGGCTGCCAGCCGAATTGAGGCTGGCCAAACTGTAATCACGCGACAGCGATTCAAGCGTATTCTCCGCCATCATCGAGATGTGTCCCGATGTCGATGCGGTTGAGTCGCGACTTGGACTCTCTTTTTGTTGTTGTGGTTGTTGTTGTTGATTATTATTCACATTCGCCGACGATGACATTTTCACTCTTTTTTATTATTTTGTTTTGTTTCCGAAACAGCACAAGAACAAATTTTTGTATTGTAGATTTAGTGAACTCCTTCGTCGTCGTTATCCTTCTCTTGTCATGTCACCAGCAGCCAAAGCAGCAGCTTTCCTTTTTTTGTTTTTTTTTGTGCTGTGGGACGTCCGCGTTGCAACGCTCAGTTTGACTGACTGTTTGGCTCTTGTTGTTGTTATGGCGCGTGGTAAGCTGTTGCTTTGTTTAGCTGCACTTGCATTTCTCACACGCATACATCACTATACCATGTGTATGGATGTGTTTATGTATTTTGCACACACCAACTCCAACTATTACAGCGAGTCAGCGCAGTCACTGCTGACGTCGCAGTCAACTTCTTGCTGCCTGCCTGGCTCTCGACTCTATCTCGCGATGTCAACGCGCTGCTTACTGCGCTCTTACTCTGCTGTGACTGTCAACAAAACAACACACAACTGCGAATTGTGTACAACGAACGGGGAACGCATGCAGCGTAGACCGACGTCGCAGTCCGCTGTCGCTACCGCTGCCTCTGCTCGCGTTGCGCAGACAAAGAACTTTTACTGCGTCCGGAACTGTGAGAGCGCTGTTGCTGTTGCTTTGTTATTTTTTTTTTCCAACTGCTGCTGCTGCTGTTGGGTTAACTACAAATTTCAATTACGCAGAAATTGCGTACTGCAAATTGTGAATGCGAAATCCGTGACTAAGCATAATAAACACACATACACACAGCGACAGCACTTATCAACGAAAAAAGCAAAACAGAAAGAAAAACTAACTACAACTGCTAATTTCAGTATTTATTTTGGCACACTCTGCAACAATAACAACGACAACGACCCGAGCAATGCATAGAGTTGTGTTTGATGTTTTCATTTTGCTCGTTCGCTTGCTTGCTGTCGTCACAGGTTACGGCGTTGCCAGCCAACCAAAGCTCGACTGCTGCACTTAACGGGGACTTTAAGCGGCGTTGCCACCCCGTTGAAAGCGCGAGCGCGTCTTTTGAATGTCATTTAAAGCGCAGTTTGCAGTTTGCATTTTCGATTTTTATTTTCCATTGAGCACATAACATTCGAGTATAATTGCAATTAGGTTTTAATTATTTGCCTCTTTGATGGGCAGCGGTAGGCCGACAGTGAACTTTGATAGATTCTCCAGAAATTCGATATACAGCGCATGTTCACGTGCCGTTGCCAAGTCGGACAGTTTGCGTGCAAACTCCTGGGTAATGCCCTTTTCCTCCAGCATCTCGATCAACATCGCCTGCAGATCGTCATCAATCAACGATGCATCCACCGTGAAGCAACTGTCGTTCCAACCATTCGTGTATAGCGACAAATCTTGTATCTCGAATAGATCGTTTTGCAGCTGCTCTGGTTCAATGTCCTCCAAAGCCGTCGACTTGAATACACAGAATACGGAGAGCATCAAATTGTTGCGCTTGATTAACACCTCGAATTTGGGAACACTTCGCACCGTCGTCGAACAATCGCCGCCGCCATCGTTATCGACGTCGCCATCGCCATCGCCTCCGCTAGCTTCATTATCCACATTGCGATTTGGCACACTCTTGCTGACATTAAAGAACACATTGATGCGCTCGTCGGGCGACTGTTTCACCAACTCCACCTTGGAGCCCGAAAAGTGACCGACAAAATCATCAATCTTGTAAGGCGGTTTCAGCGGCACTTGCATGCGACGTTCTTCAATAATTTCCGCCGTAATCAGCTCAAGTAAATCGCGTTGCAGCGCCGTTAAACCTTGTGGTGGGGACAACGATTCCGTCTTCAGCTTATCATCCTTGGGTGTTTCTTGCTTCACAGCTTCGTCCTTCAAGTGTTGCAATTGCATTGCGGACACAGCGAGCGTTCGTTCCATTTGCTTGGCCAAGCGACAGTTGGTCAACAACACGGAACGCCCCAGCTTACAAATCTTCAAAAAGTTCGACATAGTTGCACAAAAAAAAACAAAAGCTATATCGTACAAAACGTTGCAAAAAGAGAAAAAAAGAATTTTACAAAGCGAGTTAGAAAATTTTGTTAGGCTACACACGATAAGGGAGCAAAGTCGACGAGTGAAGTGAGAGACATTATATAGCTAAACAAAATCTCGAGAACTTCAATTTCAGAGCATACTACGATCAGGATAAAAATCGACAAGATTTACAACGGAAATGATTACACCAAAATGAGTTTTAAACGAACTAACTCTATATCTTTCTGTGACTTTTCATACATTTTTCTCTAATGATAAAGATTAATTTTTGATAATATACAATATTGATTGTCATTATAATTGTGTGAAACTCATTGCTTAAGATTATTTCCGAAAACCAATCCATAAATATTGCAATGAAACTCATTGCATTATGAAAATCATTCCATAAATATTGCAATGATTATTTACGAATTACAAATTTCTTTCTTACATAATAACTTTTAAAGATTACAATTCCCGAAATTCCCGAAAAATTGAAAAACTTGCATTTACGATCTTGAATTCGACTGTTTTATTTTAGCATTTTCTTTAGTTTTTGATTTGCTTCTTTCTTCCATTGTGTGTTCTTTTGAGTATAAAGATCAGAGCGCGAAAGAGACGGCCAACATTCACACGCACAATGAGTGTGAGCAAGACGTAGATAGATAAAAGAGGGAGAGAGAGAGAGATGGTGAATGAATAGGGGGGATAGCAGCAAGTTGATACAACAAGTACAATACAATACATACAAATAAATAACGTGGTGTAGTTTTGTAATGTGCGTGTGCGTGTATCTTAAATAAAGATTGTTGTTCTGTTCGTGTTTACAGGAATGATAATTATTATTATTATTATTATTAGTTGGGCGATGTATTGCGTTTCGGCGTCGATGGCGGCAAATCCATTGTCTTGCACACCCAACCCGATATGTCCACATCTTCGACCTCCGCCTTGCGTATCCATGGATGGCTCTTTAAGTATTCGAAAAACAACAAAGAGAGTTCAGAAAGTTTAAATATAGAAAGGTAAATAAACGAGACAACGTAATACCAGCAGTGTCTTGAGATCGGCTCGCTCATCGGGCTGTTTCTTGAGGCAGATGTCGACGAAATCCTTGAACTCTGTTGAGAATATCTTGTGTTCCAACTTGGGCGGCGGTTCATTCACAATGTAATCCAACAGCTCGAATATCGCCATCACTTTCGGCTCCAACACCGTCTGCTGTCCATCCTCATTGGCATTCTCCGCGAATATTGACTCCAGTGTGACCGTATCTGGCGGCGGAATCGGATACATGCCAATGGCCATTTCCACTAGCGATAAACCCAATGACCAAATGTCCGACTGCACCGAATAGTGTGTACCCTGCAATCGTTCAGGCTGCAAAAGGGAGAAAAATTCGATGTAAATTAGTTTTGAAACGATTTGAAATTGGGTGCTTTCCTTTTTTTTCTGAATTAGTAGTAAAATGTTTTCAAATTGCGTTATTTCGTTAATTTCTGAACGATTATAAATTATAGATTTGCACTTTAGAGATATTTAAAATAATAATAAATACTTAGAAATAAAAAAAATCATTTTAATCTACACAAAATTAAGAATTGAGCTAAAAGAAAAATTGAGGTTTATTCATCTAGTATTGAAAATTTTTATAAAATTGAATTCAATTGAAATTAATTTTGAATTTGTGTGCCATTGATTTCTAGGAAAAAGTATCTCAATATAAATAATGTTGATGCTAACCAAATGGAACTCATAAATCAATATTATTGTAAAATTTGAGAATGTTTTTGAGAGATAAAATAAATAGAAATGAATGTGGGCAAAAAAATATATAAATATTAATAATGTTGGTGCTAAGCAAATGAAACGGAATTTTCTGGGAAATAATTTATGAGTATTACTAATATTGAATACAAATGGAACAGTTCAATATTGTGGAATATTAGAAAACGGTTTTAAAGGTCGAAAGTTGTATAGTATTTGTTTTTCGTGGTTTTGCTGAAATCTAGGAACACAAACCGTCTATTTTACAACGCGATTGAAAGGAACAAAACTCCCTTGTTGTTAGTATATAGTGTAGTTGATAATACTGACCGACATGTAGCTTCGCGTGCCCACAAACGAGTTCGCCATCGAATCAATCAGCTGACCCGACACACCAAAATCACAGATCTTAATCTCGCCGCTGCTGTTGACGAGTATGTTGCTCGGCTTCACATCCCGATGGATGATCGCATGCTTGTCCCGCAGATAGCTGAGTCCCTTGAGCACCGCCAGCGTGATGCGACCCAATATCGATTCCGGTATGCGTCCCGCCCGCTTCAGGATGAGATCGAGACTCCCGCCATCCATGTACTCCATGCAAATGCTGATCTCGCCGTCGCTATAGAAGGCGCCATAGAAGCCAACGATGTGGGGGAAATTGCATTCGTGGAGGACTTTCAGTTCGCGCAGGATTTGCTTTTTGATCGCCGGCTTCACCTCCAGATGGATCAGTTTGCGGGCCATTATCAGTTTGGTGAGTGTGTGACGGACCTTCATGACAACGCCGCCGTTGCCGGAGCCCAGTTCGCCCAGCTTCTCGAGATCCTCCTCGGATAGTTCGCCGATTTTCTCCTTTTGGCTGAGAAAGACTTTGATCCGTTTGCGTTCGGTGTCGTCCATGTCGAGGCCCTCCAGGGTTTCGGTTAATGCATCGATGCTCGTCTTTGGCTTCCCCAGCAAACTGTGTGTGCTTTAATTTAACTTTTTAATGCATTTTGTGCAGAACAAAACGAAAAGCAGAAAACAACAACTATGAACTGTGTGGGAGGAGGGGTGTGGTGTGTGGGAAGGTGGATGGGGAATATGGGGAGTGCCGGTAAAGGATATAGAGATGGCAAAGATTTTCTACACACACACACACACGCATACATGTGTGCTTATGTGTGTGTGTGTGTGTTTGTCGCACTGCGTGCGTCATTTTGGACAACAACAAGAACAGGAAAAACACTTTTTGCTTTTGCTTTACTTTACTTTACTTTTCTTTGCATTTGACTTTGTGGGCGGGGTTGTGGGGGCGTTTGAAAAGCAATCAAAACTGTGTATACACTTATGTTATGTGCACATATACATAGATACGATATATGCACATGTCTAATATGTTTAGATTGAAATAAGTCATATATTTACTCTGTTCCCGATGGTGTTTTAAATGGTGGCGTTGGTGCCACTTGTGTGGCAGCAACAGTTGCTTCCACATTCACCGGTGGCAGCACTAGGTTTAGTTTATTTTTCGACATCTCTCAGCTCCTTCGTCTTCTTCTTGATCACACAGCAAACACACGAATTTAATACGATTCAAAAAACAAACAACAAACAAAAAATAAACAAAAGTGATATAAATCGCCGACGTTTGCTGAGGATAGTTTGGTTGAAGGAGGGGGGGAAGACGCGAGGATTTTTTTTTTTTGGTTGCCAGCAGCAGCAGTAGCAGTGAAGAACCGACAGCGTTGACCACAAATTGTATAATCAGCAAACTGTTGTAGGTGGTTGGTTAGTTGGTTCGTTTCGCTTGCGGTTCCTCCTCGCAACAACAATAACAACAATAGCGACGACAACAACAACAGATTATTTGTACCGCACAATTTCGCGAATTTTTATGGCCAAGATTGTTGATTTCCTATCGATAGCGCAACGCACCGATAACGGAAAAATCTTGACAACGCCGCCGCCGGCACTTATCGTTTGCCTGGGTCACGTATGACGTCACAGCTGACCATTTTAGACATTCGCATTGCGAAGTGTAGCAAATTTAGCATTTTATGTTTTTATTTTTACAACATTAAATTGTAATTTGCAAAAATTATTTTTAATAATTAGAATGTAAATAATGAAATAGGGAAAAGGCAAATGCATCAGTGCGCATAACCATTTGAAAAAGTTGTCGAGCTGCGCAATTCAAATGCACATTTCGATAGGTTTTGTGTATATCGTTCGTTGTGAATGGTAAAATTAATTGCAAGTTTTTTGGTCGCTGTTTCAAACTGTGCGAATTAAACACAAGATGAAGAATTTACTGGTGCCGCTTAGCGGCACCAATGATGAGCCGAGCAACAGTAACAACAATAACAACAGCGGCAGCAACAATAACAACAACAACTGCAACTTCCATAAAGATGCGCTGTTGGGCTTTGCTATCGAGCTGCCCGATGAGCAACTGGACAATGCTGTGATCCAGCTGCAGGCGGCAGCAGCTCAACAGCAGCAGAACACAAATAAGAACAGCAGTAACAACAGTATCAACAAAAACAACAGTACAAACAACAACAATACTAATAACAACAGTGCTGATTATCATCAATCTATGCTACACTGTGAGCTCCCAGATTGTTATCAGTTTGACGGCGCTGCTGCTGCCTCCGAGCTGGTAAATGTGGCCAACAAGAACTGTGACTCATTGGCCAAATTGGCATATAATCTCTATCGGCTTGCCAAAGACGATCACATTGTAATCGATCGGTGAGTGAGGCGCAGCTTAGAAGTAGTAAATAAGAAACACACACACAACACAACTTACAGCCGATGACTGATTACAGCAAACGCAATGAAGTGGTGCGCACCAATGCGTTGACCAACCAGAAGACCATCTATCGCTGCATGGACCCTGTGGGCATGGGCATGTGTTCAACCACAAAGGAACCACCGTTCTCCAAGGCGAGTCGACCACGCAAGCGAACAGCGACAACAGCAGCAGCAACCACGACGTCGATGCAGGTAGCGAACATTGCAGCGCCAAGTGGCGCCATTAAGAAGACCATGAATGAGCCGATGCCAGCTGCCGATGCTGATGATTCAATGCTGCGCACACGTTCCGGACGCATTGTGCGCGCCGCATTGCCGCAGTCAGCAACTCCAACGCCGTCTTCGGGTCAAATGCTGGAGTTGCTTGTGGCCGAGCTGAGAGACAAAGACTATTGTGCGCCGCCAGCAGTTGCAGCAACGCCAGCAGCATCGCAGCCTGCTACGGCAGCAGTAGCAGATGCAGAAGCAGTTGAGTTGCGTGAGCCACGTGCCGTGCCACAAAATGCCATTTGTCCGGGCTGCAGCAAGATCTTCTTGGGACGTCGCTTGCAGCGGCATTACGTCAAGTTCCCCGAGCATATGCCCAGTGCTATTGCTGTGCGGCAACAGCAGCAGTTGCAGCAACAGGAGCAGCCACAAGCACAGCACCACCAGCAGCAGCAACCACAACACTTGCAGCAACATCAACAGCAGCAACCACAATTAACGTCCAGTGTGCCAACGTTATTTGGCCTACTCACAGGGCAGCTACAACGCCACAGTCATCTCAGCGAGGAGCAGCGTGCCGATCTCTTTCTGCACGAATTGAACGACTTTGTGGAGCAGTTGCAGCTGCGCAGCACACGCCTCATACGCAACACGTCGGGACTGCACTTTGTGAACGCCCGCATTGCCCGTGTCCTGGGCATTCCCGAGGGTCAATATGCTCTCGATATGTCGGCCATGGAATCGGCGCAGGCGCCGACCCCAGAACCGGAGTTGCAGCAACTGTTGCACACCGGCGGTAGCGGTGGGGCAGGTGTGGCACGCAATCTGGTCGATTATCCGGGTCTGAGCATGTCGCTGGATGACACGCTCACCGACGAGGCGGCGCAGCGTTTGAATTTGTCCGCTGGCGGCAAATTGTTGCCCCCATCCGAGGAGAGTCTGTTGCGCAACGTTGGCGATCTGATGCAACCGCCGGTGGCAGTTGTGGTGGCACCTCCCACCGTGGGTCATGTTGTGGCGGGTGCCATGCTGCCGCACTACGATCATGCCAGCGATAATGCTGTCGAGGCGCTTAGCATGAAGGAAACTCCGAATGCCGCTATTTTGGATCTCAATGTTGATTTCTTTCAGTTCAACAACAATTAGCTAAACTCTACACTTGTTTTTTACACTTTTACATTTAGTATTAATATAATTGATACACGCCATGAAAATGAATGTACAATTTTGATCGTGAGATGAATATATACACACATCTAGTTGATAAGCATGAAATGCATTTACAATGAAATCTATATTTTTGTATTTTCGTGTTTTTCATGCATATACATCTTGTTAAAGGCGAATTTATTGCGTCGTAGAAGAAAGTCCACAAGTATTCTATTCTGAATTTTGCGAACGCTTTTCGCTAAAGAAGGTTGCAAGCATTTATTTCATATTATTTATATTTTAGTACTCTTTAGTATAGTTCGATATACCAAATGTGACCTTCGGCACCTTTTGGTATTCTTGTGGTATATTTAGTATATTACAAATACAGTTTCTTTACAATGGGTAGCGGGTATTTCACAGTCTTATTTGTTTATGTTCACCTTGTGTACTTGGCAAATTTGATAATTTGACGGACAGACAGACACGACAGACAGATATTTCTTTTATAGTATGTATTTATATTTTAGTACTCTTTAGTATATTTCGAATTTGGTATTTCATCGATATACCAAATGTGACCCTCGGGACCTTTTAGTATTATTGTGGTATATTATTTGGTATATTTTGTATATTAAAAATATCACATTTTTTTGCTTTTAATTACAATGACAGACACGACAGATCGAAATCGACAAGCAGGTGTTATGTCTAGTAACATGATCATATAATATTTGGGTAATACATAAAAAAAAACATTTGCCAAAACATTTTTTTATATAGAGTAAATATAGATCTTATAGCTCTTGATTGACACTTTAGATAGAGCTAAGAATAATTCTGGAATTATTTTTCTGGTTAAAGGTAATTGCAAAAATTAAGAAACTCATAAGAAAAATAAAAAATGAACGAATTTGTATACTTTTTTTATTATTGTATCAGGCTTAGCTATAGATATTGTGCTAATCTAGAGCTTTAAGAATACACTTTACTTATTTTTTCAATATATGTTTTTTTTATAAGTTTGTTTGAGATATACAATATAATTTATCATTCAAGTTTTGAAAAGAAATTACAAAAGTAAATTTATACTTATAAATAATAATAATAAATTTTCGTTGCATACTTTTAAGCGCACACTTTTAATATGTTGAATTTGAAATGATGTTTGCAGTGAGAACAATTAGTTTGTAAAAGTCACTCTCAGATCGATGTTGCTGTTGAATTACGAAATGTCGATGCATTTGCATAATTTCTGTTTTGCATTGTGCAAACCTCTTTTCATGTGTGTGTCGTTGACAAATATTGCCACGCCCACACGCCCAACGACGTTGTACATTAAGCGCCACTTGTTGTGGGGCAGCAGCAGCTGCAATTCAATTTGGAACTTATCACTGCTGTCTGTGGGAGTGTGTGTGTGTGTGCTCGGTGCTTATTTGCCTAGTGTCAATATGATTTAAGCTGACGAGCGCTGCTCATTTGTGTATCGAAGAGGTGTTTGCGATTGCACCGCACTATAAATGCAATTTGCGTGACGCATTTCAATGTTAGTTGCTTTCATCATGCGAATCCACGTCGATGCCAAACGCCAGCAGCGCCATCTGGCGTCCAATAGCGGTGACGGCGATGGCGACGTCGTTCGCACCAACAACAATGAATCCAGCGACGATGAAGAGTTGTCGCTGTGCAATCGAGAGGCGATCAAAAAGAGTGTCAAATACTATTTGCAGAATAGTTCGTTGCATGGCCTCAAGTATATTGCCGAAGAGAGGATTACGATTCCCGAGCGGTTTGTTCTTCACTCTGTTTGGCTACCTCAACAGCATTTGAGTGACGTTTACATCTTGTTTGGTAGCGTCTTTTTTGGCATCTCATTTGTGCTGGTCGTCATACTGTCGGGATTCTTCATCTCCAACATCTACATCAAGTGGAGCGCATCGCCCATCATCATCTCGACCAGCGCCAAGCAGCTGCTCACCAGCACCATGCCATTTCCGGCGGTCACTATTTGCAATCTCAATCAGGCACTGCGTAGTCGCGTTCAACGCATCTCGCGGTGAGTCATCCGAATGCTCAAATACTATATAAACACAAGTCAACCATATTATTTAAAAAGCTAAGAAATAAACTGGTGTATCTGCTTAATATCGCAAAGTATTAAGTGCATTTTATTTCGGGTTTCTTACTCAGTTTTCGGAAGTTCTTTTCTTTTTATACCCGCTACCCATAGGGTAGAAGGGTATTATAACTTTGTGCCGGCAGGAAATGTATGTAAGAGGTAGAAAGAGGCATCTCTGACCCTATAAAGTGTATATATTTTTGATCAGCATCAATAGCCGAGACGATCTAGCTATGTCCGTATATCTGTCTGTCCGTCCGTCCATATGAAACACTGGATGTCAGAGACTATAAGAGATAGAGCTATAATTTTTTTTAGACAGCATTTGTTATGTTTTTACGCAGGTCTAGTTTGTTTTAAATTTTTGCCACGCCCACTTCGGCCCCCGCAAATCAAAAAATTTGGTGTATACAATTACAACTATAGTTATTGTGATTCCTGAAAATTTGGTTGCGATCAGATAAAAATTATGGAAGTTATTAACGAAATACTTTTGTATGGGCTAAAACGCCTACTTACTAGGGGTCTTATGGTATAATTTTAATGTGGTACTTGATCTATATAACAAATATACCGTTTGTAATATTTTTAATATTTTTGTAGTATTTTCGGTATATTTTGAGAACAATACCGCAATATTTTGCTTTTATTTAAAATGGGTAGCGGGTATCTCACAGTCGAGCACACTCGACTGTAGCTTTCTTACTTGTTTCTTATTATTTTAGTACTTCTTACTATCGCAAAGAATTAAGTGAATTCAACAGGCAGTTTATTTTGGGTTTTTTACTCAGTTATTTTTTATCTTAGCCTACAGCTAAAAATAATAAATGAATCGGAATCAAATCACTTAAATTTTAATTTTTATTTACTTTTATTATTTCCTATTGGTTAACGACGCGTTCTTGAGTTAGTACAAACGTTGGTTCGTCAGAAATGCCTTGGCTTTAAATTTACATACATACATACATATGTATATAGAATATGTACATTAGTTATTTTGTTAAACGAAACACACATTTTTTGTTATTATTGTTTTTATTTAACAACTGCAATAATAAGTTTGTAGACTTGAATAACAATTGTGGAATGTGATGTACAACTTTAAAATATATTTGCCGATGCATTTCAATGCCCCGAAAAAAGATCGAGCAGCAATTACTCGCTGCTGATGAGCCTGTGCAGCCAAGGCGATGATCAGACGATCACGTACGTCGGCACCTGGAAGTACTTCAAGGCGCTGCTGGTCGATGTGGCTCAGCCCTGCGACGAGATGCTTTTGTACTGCAGTTTTGGATCGCGTCGCGAGATGTGCTCGATGATCTTCAAGTCGTCGCTGACCGATGATGGATTGTGCTGCACGTTCAATGCGCTGGATCCGAGTTTTCTGTTTCGCAACTATTCGGACGATGTGCGCATGGAACCGTTGCAGGAGAGTTCACTGTACGAGGCCATCGATTGGACGCCAGAGCGTGGCTACGCGGACAAATTGCCCGAATTCTATTATCCCCGGACCTCGGGGGGAACGGGAAGTCGCATGGGTTTAACTGTGGTGTTGAATGCCTCGACAGCGGAATATTATTGCACCAAATCGATGAGCAACGGGTTCAAGGTCTGACAGAGAGAAAGTTGCAAATGTAATTGAATTTGTATAAATTGTTTTTGGCTTAGGTCCTCGTACATAATCCCGCCGAGTTGCCCAAGGTGAGCAATTATGGATTCATTGTGACTTCGGGGAGGGAGGCACGCATTGTCATTGATCCCGTTTATGAGGATGCAACGCCCAGCATTCGATCGATTAAGAAATCGGTGCGTCGTTGTCTCTTCTCGGATGAAAACGATTTGACCTATTATCGCACGTATTCGCGTAAAAACTGCGAACTCGAGTGTGAGGCGAAATTGCTGTTGCGCGATTGCAGTTGTGTTCTTTACTATTTGCCTCGCATCGATCCGGCGGCTCGCGTTTGTGGACCCAACGATAACAACTGCACGAACCGCGTCCAGACCGAGATCGAGTCATCGAACACGGAATTGTCATGTGAAAGCTGTTGGCCCGGCTGTTTTGAGCTCACCTATCGCACCACGATGTCCACATCGATGATTGTCACGGGTCCAAGCTATCAGAGTGGCGAGGATCTGCCCGAGGATCTCTTCAGAACTAGCAACGGTTCCGTTAACAACGATCTGTCCGTTCTGCACTTCTACTATCTGACCAACAACTTGCGAAGCACCACCAAATCCGAGATGTTTGGCTTCACCGAGTTTCTTTGTAAGCTAAGACTCTTCAAAATAAGAAAGTACGATACGATATCCATTTCCGGCTGTCTGTCTGTCTGACTGCATCAGCACCTCGATCTCAGAGTCTATTAGATAAAGAGATATAACTTTTTTTCGACAGCACTTGTTATGTTTTCACGCAGATCAAGTTTGTTTAAAATATTTGCCACGCCCACATCAGCCTACGCACATTGACAAACAAAATTGACAATAATAACTATAGTATTTGTGATTCTTTAGAATTCGATTGCGATCGGATAAAAATTGATTTGATTAACGATATGGTATATTTTAACTTCTATGGTATATTTCGAATGTGGTTCTTTATCGTTATACCAAATATGGTATTCGGTATATTTCAATATTTTTAAGGTATATTGTATAAAAATTGCATTGGCTGACAATATGGTATATTTTAACCTCTATGGTATATTTTGAATGTAGTGTGTTCTTCATCATTATACCAAATATGACCTTCGGTATATTTGCTTTGATTAACGATATGGTATATTTTGACTTCTATGGTATATTTCGAATGTAGTACTTCATCGTTATACCAAATATGGTATTCGGTATATTTGGTATGGTATATTTCAATATTTGTATGGTATAGTATTGAGTATATTTTAAAAATAATACCGCACTGTCTTGATAATGCGTATCTCACTGCTTTCTTACTTGTTATTTTTTGTAAGAATCATTAATATTTTGTAATGATTTGTATTTTGTAATTTGTACTTCAAATATTTGTGCTGCCTCTTTCACTCTTTTTCTTTATCTCACTTTTGTTATTTCTATAAAAAAATATAGACTACATTTTTTAACACTCTAAAGATTTGGACTGTAACATTTTGTGTTCTTTTTATTAGTTGTTAGCGAGCATTTTTTATATAAGTATGTTCAAGATTTATATTGACACATTCTCTTTCTCTTTTTGGTTTTAAACAGTAGTATTTTCATCTTTTTTAGTTATTTGTGTTATTTTGTAGTGTAGCCTCTTACCCGTATATTTTTCTCGGTTTGATTGCAGCCAACACTGGTGGCTTGTTGGGTCTCTTTATGGGCTTCAGCATCTTCTCGGTGATTGAGATCGTCTACTATGTAACAGTGCGTCCGTATTGTGCATCGCGAACGATCCAACAGAGACGCCAGCGTCGAGAGGCAGCGCTGCGTTGGCTGACGCCTGTGCAACGGGGACGGCGACGTCTGTTGTTGCCACAGCGGCAGCAGCCACCGCCGCCTTACAGCCAGTTGCAGTTGGTGGCGAGGCCAAAGGTCAAGTCAAGTCTGTGGCAGACACTGCGCAGCTCTCGCGATCCACTCGTCTATCCCTATCTGGATTAGTTCTCTTGTTTGTTGTTGTTTTCGATGATGTTGGAGCACACTTTATGGCCCTTAAGAATGCATCGGATGAGGCCGCAAGCTGAATAAATAAACCAAGGCTAAGAGAGAGAGAGAGAGGCCAATGAACGTGCCCATTGCACAGAAGAGGTGAACGTAGGAGGCGGAGGAGGTGCAGATGATGCGGGGGCTGCCACCGGAAGTGCTGTGCCCCATGCTGGTCAATTTGAAATCGGCTATTAAATGGCGCTAATCGCTAATCGCCACGCGACTTCAATTTCAATCGGCAACCCAAAAAAAGTTTCTCTGCGCCAGCGAATTCCAAGACAATTCAACTTCGGTGAGCTCATTTACTTTGTCAACTTGTTTGTCACGTTATATTTTTCGTAGAAAAATCATATTAAATATCAATTAAGCGATCACAAAATGCTTTAAATTTGATAGCTTGAAATGAAATCAGAATGAAGAAATATAAGAAGTTAAGTTACAGAAGTTAAAGCTATAATTCAAAAAAGGAAAAATACTGTTTACAATGAACAAAATGTTCAATAATAAGATATGAGAAAAGAAGCTATAACTTTAATTCAGATAGGTTAAAATAAATATTCACAATCAACAAAACAAAATGAGTTAATTTTGTAACAGTTTATTTTATTTTGTGTCGAAAGGCAAAAGATTGAAATTTGAGTGCAGCATTTTAAATAGTTTAAAAAGAGAGAATAAAATATGTTATGGAAACAGAAGCTATAGAAGCTATGAAAAGGCAATATTTTTAATGAAAAAAGCGTTTAATAATGAGATATGAGAAAGTAAGTTAAAACTAAAACTAAAGAAAATAATTAAGTTAAAATCTTCGAAATTTATTTTATTCATTGAAACGAAAGCAGCTTTTTGAATAGTAGAAAAAGAAAGAAGAAAATATGTTAGAAGAACACTAGCTATAATTCAAAAGCGTAAAATAAATATTTACAATGAATGATAAACTTTATATATTGGAAATTTATGTTATTCTCTTCTCAAATGAGAAGGCAATTAATACTATATAAAAATAGAATATAATGAATACATGAAAAGTTAAACGAAAACAACAAAATACAAAAAAGGGCGATAAACTACAAGAATATATGATATCATAGCTAAAAAGAAAAGTTAAAAGTAAAATACAAGATTCTAAAAAAAAGGCAATGAACATTTTGTGTTGCAAAGAGGATTTGGCAGTTAATAAGAATAAAATAATATGGGGTAAATAAAAGAAAATTTTCTGCGTTATTTGTTGATTAAAATAAAATACAATTTTCTGCGTTTCTAAGGGATATTTCATCAACTTTTATGTTCTGTTTAGTTTAATTCAAAAGTAGTTTCTTTGCAATATTTGATTAACAACAAAGTAAAAAATATGTATTTAGCAGTATTTCGCACTTAATAAAAATTCAAGAATGTTGGGCAGATAAATGAAGACATAATTAAGAATATATTGCAATGAAAACACAAGCTAAAAACAATATAAAAATATATTTAAATTAACACATTTTCAAGGCAATAAAAATCACAACTTTATTAAATTCTTAATTCGGTTTTAAATGAACTAAAACTTACCACATAAAAATATTACTAGCAAAACATTTTCTATAGTAACATTAACTGTACTTAATGAGTTAAATTGTTGTGTTATTATCGAAGTTAGCGATATTAAAAAGCAGTTGACTATGAGTGTATGCGAAATTCGTATTTGTTGAAAATTGCATTACATTCAGTTTTTGGTTTTGTGTGTCAGTTGTAAATAAATGGATAGAAATTGATTGTTGCTCGACGATGTGTACAGAGAGACAGACATGTGTCTGAGGGTCGTTACCAAAAATGGCAAACTGGCGTTTTGGCTAAAAACGTCGCACTGATGTCACTTCTGCTTACAGACGAAGAGACGGAGCAAAGTGCGTTCCGTTTCTCCAACTGTTTTTGGCCTGAGATATACATACATATGTATGTATATACATACATACATTTACAATAACAGCAAAGCAACAACAATTACTTTAGCAATGGGAATTTTTACGATCCAGGCGCGCTTTGGGAGCAAGTGTCACAAGTCGCCGCGTCAATGTCAAGTGGCCAAAGTGGCCAAAGTGGCAGCCACTTGGTTCCACGGAAATTTGTCTACACACACACAAGCACACACACACATACACATGCCATAGACATAGTTTGTGTGTGTGTTGGTGTGTTGCGCTTTATTACGAGAATTATGCCAGCTGGAAAATCTCAAATCGCGCCTAGTTCCAACAGCAACGCCTCATCACACATACTACCTACTACATACTATATCTATATATACGTATATATGTATGTAGATATTTATACACTGAAAAAAGACGAGTTTTTAAATCAAGAACAGTCATCTTAGAATTTGTATTCTTCAATTGACAACACTTTAGGAACAAAGCCAAAAAGCTAAGAACATTGGTTATAAACAATTCCAAATGCTTAAAATAAGAAAATATATGTATAAAATAAAAAAAAATTATATAAAATAGAATTACAGAATAATGTAATCCATTAAAATTCCTATAATGTTTTTATATAGTTAATATATTATATTTATTATGTCATATTTTCATGATAAGATTTTCATACCCCATAATTATTACATTATTATTATTTGTGCCTCCTTGAAATGTACCTATGTAACAGACAAGAGGCTTCATCTTTTCGGTATATAACTATAGTATTTAGGAGTCCTAAATTTGAAATTTGTTAACGATCAAATAAACATTTTAAAGGTTATTTTAGAAATACTTTTATATGGGAAAAACGCCTACTTACTAAGGTTCTGGTTTGTCTTTGACTCTATGGAATATTTTGCATGTAGTACTATATAAATATACCAATTATAGCGTTAAGTATGTTTTTAGTATTTTTATGGTATATTTTAAAATTAATACCGTATTGTTTTTGCTTCTATTCAAATTAGGTTGTGAGTATCTCACGACTGTAGCTGTATATTACTTGTTGCTCTTAAAACTATAAGAAGTTTTCCTCTTATAAATAAGAATTTGGTGTTATATCAAATGTTTTTGTGTTTTGTTAACTTTCATGTTCATTTAATTTAATTTTTGCATATTCCTGATGCACTTTTTAGGCCAACATTCTGAGTACTAAGACCAAAATCATGATTTCAGAACTTTTTTTCCTCAGTGTATATATTTTAGTTGATGCCGCATGATCGCAGCACACTTGTGGGAGGCGGGGGACGAGCTGCAGCGACGTTGGCAATGTAAACAAACAAGTGGCGTGGCAACAACGTCGATGTGTGTGTGTGTGTGTGTTTTATGTAGTTTCTTTTTTGCCTTTTGCTCTGTTTTATATTTCTCTTGCTTGGCTGTGATTCATTCACACCACAGCAGCTTGAACAACAACAAAAACAAGAATCCCGCACATGTGGCGGAATAAGGCTGCAATGGACTTTTGACGTGGCCAAAAAAGAGACCACGAGACATCCGTCGACGCAAGTCCAAAAAGCTCCATCAGAGAATAAGAGAATAAAAACTATGAAAAAACCATTAAGCATCACTACAAATCAGTCACCAGTTGTATTAATTAGCTGATGGTTCAGATATCACATAAAACTTTATAACATTTTTCGTTTTTTTATTATTTAAAATAAATAACCATTTGCAACGTTTTTAAATGATATTTCAACAACTTTAATATAGTGTTTAGTAAAATTAAAAAGTAGTTTTAAAAAGAAAAACTAAAATATATATTTTTAAAAGTATTTAATTTTTAAAAAAGTGAAAGTAGTTTCTATTTTAAAGATATTTGTTGTACTATTTTTTAATTTTTTAAAATACAATATTTTAAACATATTTTTTTTACACTTTTATTCATTTTTTTTTATCAATAAGTAAAAAATATATTTTTCAAATATTTTATTATTATTTAAAATTGAAAAAAGTTGTACAAATTAAATTAGAAACTACTTTATACTTATACACGAATTCGTACATTTTTAAAAATAAAATATATATATTATATTATGCAAATAAAATACTTTTAAAGTATTTTATTTTGCAAACAAAATCCCAAAACTAATCAGAGAACAATTTAAAAATAACTTATTTATATAAAAAATGTGAAAGTTTCTTCATAGGTAAGAAGAAGAACCGCAATTTGAAGCATTATAATATTAGAACATTATGTTTTTATCGAAAAATGTTTGAGTTTTTTAGTATTTACGAAAATATTTGCAAAATACCAAAGTTCGAAATTTGAATTCTTGTTTTTAGAACGTCATTTTATTCTTTGTGTTTTTGTGGCATCTCAAAATCTAGATATTTTTTGCCCCGAAGTTAAATCAATACAATACAATAATAAACATCGAAGTTATTACTATGTGTGTTTGTTTGTTTGACCAGCGCCAAAATGCGCTGCTCATAAAATACAATTTCCTTGGCAGTTTGTTGTTGTTCTTTTCTACTTTGAAAAAAAAAAAAATGCTTTGGGGTTAATATAATTTTTGTTATTTTTAGTATTTTTATGCTATTACTATATTTAAAATTTACTTTTATTTCAAATGGCTCTTGTCTAAAATAGAATTACTATTTATTATTACTATCTTTGTAAAAAAATTTATTTTTCTTAATTTCAATATATAGTACGATAGCGAAACAATATATTTTATTGACTTTCTTAGAATATTTTCGTATTTTATGTACTTACAAATATTTTTATTTAATGGTAACGTATTGAACTTATATAGAAAATAGTATTTTTAAGTTGCAGTTCTCACTTCATGAATTATTTCAACTATTAATTGTTTTTTGATTGTGACAGACCGATTAGATAATTTGGTATTACCTTTTCTTTGCGAGCTCTGGATTAAAAAACCAATCAATTTTTCAATTCAATCAAGTTGATGTTAAATATTTGATTTAGCTTGATTCAATTTGAATTTTGAAATTAATTTTTGAAGATTTGTTTAATGGAGCTGCAATGTAAAGACAACATTTCCAGATAAAACTTTCACAATTAGTTCAAGCTCAAAAGAATTTTCAAGTTCCGCTGCGTATACGAAATCAAGCATACGCTCTGTGGCACAGTGTGTGAAAATGAGGCTGTTTCTTTGGAAACGTTTTGCCATCGATGCGCTGTTGTTGTTGTTGTTTCTGTTTCTGTTGCTGTTGTTGTTATTTTTGAGGCCGTTTTTCAACTGTTTTAAATGTGAATAGCAATGACATGCATTGCACACACACATAGACACACACACACACACACACACACACACACACGTTGAAATGACGCCAACACAGGAATCGAGCGCAGCGGCATTTAATTTCCTTCTTTTTATTTTGTATGTTTATGCTAAGAAATAATAATAACAACAATAACAGCAACAGCAACACGGTCAGCCACGTGGGTGGATGTGAGTGTGTGGATGAGGATGGAGATGGGGATGGGGGATGGAGATGGGGATGGGAGTAGCCACCGTTGACGTTGTGAATGCTGCTGCTGCTGCTGCCGTCGCCACAGCAGCAACAACAGCAACAGCAGCAGCAACAGCAGCCACACCGTGTTTGATGGTCTCTGAGCATCCTCAGCGGAAATAGAAATTCAGTCAGACATTGAACGTCGTGCGTCGAACTGTGAATTCGCTTAACCAGAAATTATCCAACCACAAAGAACAGACAAAGCAAATTTCGACGCTCTTTCACCTGGCCACCATTTCTTTCTTCCCCCAATTTTTGAATTCAATATTTTTTTTTTGCGTGTTGTTGTTGTGCGTGTTTTGGCATTAAACATTTCGCGTGAAATTCTGTGCGTTGTGTGTTGTGTGTGTGTGCTTGGATTTGCAAGAATTGCAGCCAACTAAGCAGCGCAAAAAAAAAAAGAAACGAGGAGGAGAAACGGAGAATCGCAATTGGAGAATCGGTGGCATAACGATAACAACAACAAAGTTGGCAAATGCATTCCACGGCATGCGGCGTTGGCGCCTCCGCCACAAATCTTGCATCGCTGCAAACGTAAGTACTGAGGCATGCAACAGCAGCAGCAACAGCTTCAGCTCCAGCTACATATGCAACATTGCGTACGATATGAGTGCGAATACATGATAAGGCGATTAACCTCACACATTACTCGCTACAATCGAGGAAATCTCACTTCCATTTCCATTTCCATTGCCCATACATCACTCTTAATAATCGGAGAATTGTATGCAACTTGACTGCTCGCAGATTATGAATTTCTTTTCTTTTAATCATCTCCGTTTCTTAGAATATTTCTTAGTATTATATACCTGCGAATATTTTTTGCTTTGATAAATATTCTTTATGTTGCTTCTTTGACTATTTGACAGCTTCAAATATTTATTACTTCTAAAAATATACTTTCTTTTTTCGAGGGGTATAATTGACTTGAGTTGCTTAAAGAATTTTAGTATTTTTTTTGTAAAAATACTAATCAAATATTTGATATTTATTGAATCTTATACATTTACAATTATTTTTGATTTAATGAATATTCTGAATGAAAATATCTTTCTATTTTCGAGGGGTATACTTGACTTGATTTGCTAGAAGCATTTTAGTATTTTTCTGTAAAATTTGTAAAGCAATATATTCGATCTTATGTATTTACGAATATTTTTGATTTGATAAATATTCTTTATGTTGCTTCTTTGACTATTTGACAGCTTCAAATATTTATTACTTCTAAAAATATACTTTCTATTTTCGAGGGGTATATTTGACTTGATTTTCTCAAAGTATTTTAGTATTTTTCTGTAAAAAAATACTAATTAAATATTTGATATTTAATAAAACTTATACATTCACAAATATTTTTGCAGCTTGGAATATTTTTTCTCTTTGTAAAAATCTCATTATATTTTCTCTTGACTTGAGTTGCTGAAGTATTTTAGTATTTTTCTGTAAAAATTTTTAAGCAATATATTCGATCTCATGTATTTACAAATATTTTTGATTTGATAAATATTCTTTATGTTACTTCTTTGACTATTTGACAGCTTGGAATATTTATTATTTTTGTTAAAAATATACACATTTATTTTCAAGTGGTATATTTGATATGTTTATTTGTAAGTAGTATATTAGTATATTTCTGTAAGAAATACTCTTCTTGTTACTTTATCATTACTTTCTCAAAAGCTGAGCAATTTATTCAATTTCCTTTCAAATATTTTTGATTTCATAAATATTCTTTATGTTTCTTTCTCGTTTTGACTATTTGACAGCTTGAAATTTGTATTATTTTTTAAAATAGACTTTGATTTTTAAGAGGTATATTGATATGATTAGAATACATTGTTTATATACCAAAATATTCATTCCGATGTTTCAATAGCTAAGTAATATTTTGCAACTTGTAATTTAGTTAAATTTTTGTAATATTATTTAGCATGTTTTTAAGTCATATTTCTTGCTTTAATTTGAAAATATTCTTGTTATTCTGACAGCTAGCGATACATTCATATTTTCTGTACCTGTATCAAATTTCTGCATATTTTCTTGTGTTTACTTCCACAACGAAAGGAAAAACTAATTCTTACTTGTAAAACCAACAAGTAATTTGGTGTTTAGGTGAGACTGAACGAACTGTGAATGCTCTATTAGTCAATGTGTTCTTTTAAATATTGCATTAATTATGCATTAATTATTGCATTAAATATGTTAATATTGAATATTGAATAAAGAAAGATTATAGATAGTAGAAATTAATGTTTAATAGACAAGTATTAAGAGGAAAACATATATATGTTTATGTAGCTTACATTTGTATAAGGTTAAGGTAACTAAAATTGTATATAACATTTCTAGAAGTGCTTTCAACTTTATTCCATTTTGTAGTATAATCCGAAATCTTCAATATTGCAATATTTTATAAAGTTGATTTATTTATTTAGTGCACGAAAACATAATCGAATGCAGGCAATCTTTTAGTCGATCATTTGCAAAGAAAATAAATTTGCAATGAACGCATGAAAATTAAATGAATTTTCTTTTTTGAACGCATAGAAGTAAATGTTTGATATGGGCGAAATTTATACAAAAGTTCAACGATAAATTTTGTGTGTTTTGTTATTGTTCCAATGTGATATTTATAGTTGTATATACTAGTAAATATGTATGTATGTGTATGTTTTGTGCGTTTCTATGCTGCTATGCAGAACATTCGAGTACTTGTAATTAATGGCTAGTTTAACATCGAAGGCAATTGGCTTTGAAATTACTTCAAGGTTTCGTATAGATTTAATTGTATATTAGAATTGTTGTTGATTTAACTTATTGCTCGCACAAAAATTAACGAAAAACTATGGCTAACCTTGCGCATCACGCAACTCGAATGTTATTTCGTTGATATGCCACTTGGCCCATAAAGCATATCTACTTATAGCCAAGAATTCCATTCAATAGACCACAGATAATCCATCAAAGTGTACGTAAAAGACAAACAAAACTGTTGAGGGGCGACTGCACTAAAGGGGGGTGAAGGCAATGGAAGGGGAATGGGAGAAGGAGGAGGTTGGCGTGATGGCGGGAAAGTGTTGGGTCCCACGCTGCGTAATAAAGTAGCTGAACAGAAGAAAGATCTAAGTGTGTGCATGTGTGTGTGTGTGCGTGTGTGTGTGCGGGGATTGTAAACAAATGTGTGATGCCTTTTGGCTTCAATGTGTGTCAGCACAAGCATTTGGAGGAGGCAGCTCAAAATAGTTGCAGGATGATGAGCAGAGGGGTGCAATGGGGACGATGCGATGGAGAAGGCGGAGAAGGGGGAAGGGGATGAAGAAGGGGACGGGGACAGGCCACATGAAAGAGCACCAGCAGCAGAAGCAGCACTAGCATCAACTAACAGAAGTGGAGCACTTTAAAAATGTTTCCTCAACTAATTAATGGGAATTCTAAGTGCGCTCATCATACATAGATACAAGTACAGACATACAGATGTTGAGATACACAGATACAGATTCAGATGTGGAGATACACAGATACTGAGATACAAATATCAAGATACCTCTATACAGATACAGATATATAGATACATATATAAAGATACAGATACAAAATCACAAATATACAGTTATGGAGATATACAGATACAAACATAAAGTTATTAATTTACAGATACCAAAATACAGTTACAAATTACAAAGATTCTTAGGTACAGATACAGGGACCCATAGACAAATACATAGATACAGATACAAAGATGCAGATACAAATATACAAATACTCAGATATAAAGATTCACTTTCAATGATACAGATGCAAAGATACACTTCCACAGTTACAGATATACAGATTCAGATATGGATACTAAGATGCAGATACACAGATACAGATTCACAGGATCAGATACTTAGATGCAGTTATACAGATACAAAGATACAGATAAAAGTTTATATGTAGGCGCACAGATAAAAAGATTCAGATACACAGATACAGGTAAACAGTTTCAGATACAGATGCAAACAAACAGATACAAGTTTATAGATACAAAGATTCGGTAATATAGATATTCATATACAGAGATACACAGATACAATATTATAGATACACAGATTCAGATACACAAATACAGATATAGAGATTTAGATCTAGATACAAAGAAAGATACAGATACAAGTTTACAAATACATTGATACAAAGATTCAGTATTGCAGATGCAGATTCACAGAATTAGATACATAGATACATTTAAAGAGATACAAAGATACAGAAAAGATAGATGCAAATACACAGCTACAAAGATACAGATACTCGTATACACAGATACAAAGTTTCAGATACACAGATACAAAGATTCCGATACACAAATACAGATTCAGATCTAGATACAAAGATTCAGTAATACAGATGAACATTCACAGAATTAGATACATAGATACATTTACAGAGATACAAAGATACAGTTACCCATATATACAAATACACAGATACAAAGATTCAGATACACAGATACAGATATATAGATTCAGATCTAGATACTAAGA
The DNA here is from genome assembly GCF_023558535.2 of Drosophila nasuta. Classification (NCBI taxonomy): domain Eukaryota; kingdom Metazoa; phylum Arthropoda; class Insecta; order Diptera; family Drosophilidae; genus Drosophila; species Drosophila nasuta. The sequence goes on along the minus strand of NC_083459.1, from coordinate 20,293,248 downwards.
TACAGATAGGCAGCTACAGATACAAATATACAGAGATATAGATACACAAATGCAAAGATACAAATACATAGATACAAATAGACAGATACAGATGGTATATATACCTTTTATTCTATGTTAACTGGTTGTCAAACTCCCACAACGCGCGTTGCATTCGAAAAAAGTCAGTGATGAAGTCATGACGATGACGTCAGTGCAACAGAGAGTGCAACAGTTGCCACCAACGCAACGCAGTTGGAGTTGCAGTTGCACTTGAAGTTGCAATCACAGTTCACACTTCAGTTGTGTCGCTGGCATTTTTGTTTATTAGTTTGTCTCACCTGTTTGATGAATCTGCAACCCAACCCGCAATTCATTAAGATGAAGATTTGCTGCCCACCCAAAATGAATGAAGATACTTCGCCCACACACGCACGTAGAGGCATTGAATGAGTGGATTAATTGATTTGCTGACAGCGATCTAAATATGTATGTATATACATATGTATCTATATACTTTATGTATGTACTTTGTTACATCGTTGCGTTGTTGTTGCGCTGCCTAAAATGGTGAGCTTGGGTCAAGTGCTGGGCGCAACTTCATTGATAGCTCGTTCGTTAAGGGGGAGAAGAGATCATTATGATTAGCTGCGTTTGTGACTTGTGATTTGTGACCCCAAGACCGCCCACGCTTTATTTTTATTTTGTTTTATTTTGTTATTTTGCGTAGCATTTTTCAAGTACAAAGCTCATCGCATTTCCATGTGGTAACTGTTTGCTGTATTTGCCGCTAATTTGTGCAATTTGTTGACACACATTTCAATGTTTTGCATGAGATTTACTCGCTCGCCTGGCCTGGCCAGGCACGCCATCGACATGCTTCCATGATTCCCCATCGCAGAGAGAGAGAGAGAGAGAGCGGTTAGCGGGGGAGTTGCAAGCGGAAATCTGAGGACGCCCACCAGCAATGCCAGATTTTTGTTTTTTTTTTTTTGCGGCAGCTACTTGAAAGCGTCGTCAAACGTCATCACATCGTACTTTAAAACGTTGTTGTCGCTGCTCTGACTATACGAGTATGTACTATATAGAATATATATATACTAAACTATCACATACTCGTAGTCAGAGGCAGATTTAATCTGCATTTCTACTGTCTACGTTCGCTTCCAATTCCAGTTCAAATTCAAATTCAAATTGTTGCTGGAGGTTAATTTGGCAGCTGAGAATTGAGAATTGTGCCTTAAAGACAACTCAATCCATCATCTTCATATCACTCAACAGTTTCTATTTTCTATTTTCATTTTTGAAAAACCAGTTAAGTTAACACCAGACTATTCAACTTATTGTTTCCACAATTATGAATTTGCGAAGGCAATTTAATTAAAGTCAAATTCAAATTAATCCCAAGAAACATTATTTAATTTCATTTGAAATGCATTTTAAATTCTAAATATATTATAAATATATATTTCATATATTTATTTTTTATTATTAGTATTTAAGGAACAAATATACAATTAAGTTAGGTGTAAATTCAAACTAATCCTGAAAAAGAAAATATTAAATTTAATTTGAAATTCATTTTAATCTAGAATATATCCTGTATTAGTTTTTATCTCTTTTCCATTGGTTATAAAATTGCTTTTATTCCAAAAATAATTTCATCTGGGAAACACAAAATAGCACAAATTTGAAAAATTCAGTGACTAAAAAAATTCACTTAGCACAACATTCTAATTTAACTTTTCTAGCATTCTCATTTAATTTGAGAACAAAACTAGAATTTCACTAGTTTTCAATATAGTAATTTTTCCATAAACAATTATAACTTAAATTTTGTATATTTTAAATTGCTGAATTACATTTATATAAGAAGAATAAGTTGTTGGTATATTTATTATTTGAACCATATTTTTATGATCAATACAAGAAAAGTACAAATAAAGATTGGTGTTTTTTTTAGTTCATTTATTTTATTAAGTTTATTAATTTGTATTTTTTATTGAATACAACGAAGATTTTGTTAATTTTTCTATTCATATCCGAACTTACTAAATGTTTAGCAATATTATTGTTATTTCATTGAGACATTTGTTTTGCTGCTTCATTTGAAACGCTTGTTAGCATTTGTTCCACTACAACAAGAGTGACAAACATTCGTTATTATTTCTATTATATGATATTATATCATATTATATATCAAAATTATAATTTAATATTTGAGTAGTTTGAATTGTTATATATCAAATAAGAATCAATATTCTCTTCAATCATTTAAATTGAGAACAAAAATAGAATTTCGCTGGTTTTCATTATTACAATTGTTTTCCTAAACAATCATAACTTAAATTTAATTTTAAATTGATGAATTACATTTTTAATTATTAGCACAAAATATAATTTCACTAGTTTCCAGAATTGCGATTGTTTCTTTAAAAAAAAAAATACTACTCAATATGGATGCATTTCAAATTTTGAATCAAATTATGGAAACATTTCAAATCATTCGTACAGCCAGTACTATTAAATGTAGTATTAAATACTAGATTTAATGTGATAAAATAAAAATAAAAAATTTTAAATCAAATGAATTAAAAATGCATACAATTTTTCTATAATTGCAATTGTTTCCTTAAACAATTTTAACTCAATGCTGTAATAAATATTTGAAATGTTAATCCGCAACTATCATTGTCTGTGGTTGGTTAATTAAATTTTTTAATTTGCGCGAAAAGAAAAAGAATTTCACTGGTGCAAAAGAGTGAAAGAGAGAGAGAGAGAGACAGCAAAGAGATCAACTGAAAATGAATTGGAATTGACAAAAGGTCAAGTCAACTTGAAATTTATCAGTTTTATTGCCGCGTTGCCAAGTTCTTATTATGTGCTGCTGTCTATGGATTTGAGACACGCGACTGCTAATCGTTTGTGTAGTCTGTGTGTGTGTGTGTGTGTGTGTGTAAATTGTAATGATGATGTCATGATATAGTAGAGGGCGGCCCGAAATCTGACAGTTGATTCCTGAACCTGCTGCTAGAGTTGTGTGGAGAAGTGTGGGGGGGGGGGTGAACTGAAGGTTGGGGAAATGGGATTTTTGTCGTCAGTTTATCAACTTGTCGCTTCACTTTATGTATCCATTTTTGTGTGTCACTGTCAACAAATTGCTTTTAATGGCTGGCTGGCTGACTGCCTGGCTGACTGACTGCCTGGGTGGGTGGTTAGCTTAGCTTAGCTTGGGTGGCGCAGCTCAGTTTAGCTCAGTCACCCCCACTCTCCACGCTCCCCTCTCCCAACGCGCAATCTTCGCTTTTGACGCCGCAAGCGTCGGCTTCATGTGACAATCACGGCCCTGTGTGTGTGTGTGTCCATTGGGGGCTGCCTAATTTTTGTGATTTCCGCACGACAGCAGCAGCGGCAGCCAAATCGAGACTAACAATCGAAACTGCAACAACAACAACAGCAACAGCAATTTGCACTGCAGCAACAGCAACAGCAGCAGCAACAACAAAGTGCGAACAAGTGCCTCAGCCTCATCGCTGACGTCGTCGCAGTCGCAGTCGCTGCCTCAGTCGCTGTCGCAGTTGACGCGCAACGTCGACGCTGCCGTTCAGTCGCGGCCGCAACACGCTTCGTTCTTAATTCAGTTGACCAGCAGCCGGAGCTGCGACGAGACACTCGACTACAAAACCAAAAAACACTCAAAAAAAAAACAAGCAATAAAAAAGCCAAAATCAAATCTTGCAAGTTTTTGACAAATAATTATACAAAATTATCAATATAATCGCTTCAAAAACTTGACGATTATTCAGTGTTAACGCGCGTCGCGAAATATTCAAAAAACAAAAAAAAGTTCCACGCGTTTTCAGTGCGTTTTTTTAAAGGGAAAAACGCGCGCGCGTTTTTCTTGTGAACAATATTTTTTTTTTAGTTTGATTGCTGTTGGTTTTGACAAAGGTGAAAATGTGCGACATTAATTATGTTAATTAATATATATGAGAATTTGTATATAAATTTAGGCTTTATAATATACGTAATATTGTAATTTATTTATTTGTTCTTGGGTTATGCAGTTTTCTACATTTTTTTGGTTTTTGTTTTGCAATGTTTTCGTGCGTGTGCGTGTTTATGTTTGTTATATACTCGATGGTAGATATGTATATGTATGTATGATATGTTGGATGTCTTTGGTTGATGCTGTGGCCCGGCATTCGACGCCAGGTTCGCCCACTTGAAGCGAAACGCAGACGACGCACGTTCAACGAAAATAGCGACAAACGTTGGCGGCAGACAACAACAACAACAACGATAGCAACAAGTCCAAGTCCAAGACAATAATCAAGAAATACGCATGAGAGTTCAATCTAGCTGGTTATTGGGAAAACACCCCTCAGCAAAGCCAAAAGCCAACACAAAGAGGCAACAGCAACAGGCAACTGGCAATTGGCAACTGGCAAACAGACAACACACATTTCGTTTATTGTTTGTCTATTTCTTTTTTTGCGCTTTGACTGCCAATAAATGAATAACTGAAAGGAATATGAAAGAAGAAAATATAAAATAAACTAAAATGCCAGACGCCAAAAGCAGACAACAAAAAAAAAAAGAAGAAAACACTTGTTGAGATTTCAAATGCGCGTCGCTCACAGAAATGAAAATTATGAAAAATATTATATGTATGTACGTACATATAGAAAAACGCGAGAGAATTGGCCAACAAACTAGACAGCAAAAGAAAAAAGAATAGACACAGACACAAAATAAAGACAACGGCAAAGAGAACGCAAAAGATGATAGCCAGAAGGAAAATTGAAATTGAAATTAGTAAAAGTGTTTCGCTTCTGTTGTCGGCAGGTGAATTGTGTATCAAAGCTCCGAGAATCCGATATGAAAATATATCAAAACGCAAAAGCATATTTTTCACTTTGGGGTTTTTCTTTCATATAGTTAATAAAAAGTGCACAGACTAACTCTTCTAATTGCAATTGGAATTATCTTACACTCAAACTTACGCAGAATTCATTTTGTGTTGGTATTTAAATATGATTTTGCCAATCAAAATAATTAAAAAACCATCAAATTTTAACATTTAAGTTATTTAATTATGTTGAACAGGTTTGTTTTCTACATTTCTGTCTTAGTGATTCAACGAAAAAAGGGAGAAAGAAAAGGTTAAATACACTTGACATCTGACGTCTCCATACTTAATTCATGGTGTTTAGTATATTTAAAATACCAACCAAGTCCATGTCAATTACTTAATTCAACAATTTATTTTAGTTTGATTTCACAAATATTTTGTAAAGTTAACTAACAGATTATTTGCAACCGAAACAATTTACGAAAAATATGAAACATTCTTAAAAAATGATTTCATAAAAAATGTATTAATCTATACTATATATTTTTGCATTTGGCGCTCTCGTTATCATAAAGTTAATTTCTTCATATGGTGCCAAAACATTTTTTCTTTCTAATCTGGCACATGCAAAGCTTTTCAAATTTTGATATGAACAACATAAAATATATATAAATAATAATATATACATACATACTTGGCAAAATTAAGCTAAGCTCTGATTATCAGAGTTTAATAGAGTCAGAACAAATAAAAGATATGTGTAGCTTGTTGAGCATTCTTCGAGTTACATATACATACATATAAACATACAATTGTACAACAAATTTGATAAAAATTGTTTATTTTGCATACATTTAAAAATAAACAAAATGCACATAATAATTTTCCTAATTTTTATCAAATTTGTTATACAATTGTATGTTTATATGTATTATTTTATGCTCAAATATTTTTCGTATTTTTAGTATTCTTAAAATATTATTATAGTAATTTTAGAATTGATTAATGTTAAAAAGATGAAGTATTTTTGTAGCACAGTATTTTTATATTTGATCGAACTTTGGTACAGACAATAATAAATACAGTTTTTTATGATTCCTGAAAATTTGATTGAGATCAGTTAAAAATTGACGAAATTATATAAGAAATTCTTTTGTATGAACAAAAACCTTTTTGTTTTCATCTTAGTTGACAATTTGGTATATTTTTCACTCCATGGTATATTTTGAATGTAGTACTGTACTAATATACCAAATATAGACTTTTGTATATTTTCAGTTTTTTGCGGTATATTAATTTTATACATTTTAAAATAAATACCACACTAAGTAGCTTTTATTAAAAATAGGTACCGGGTATTTCACAGTCGAACACACTCGACTGCAACGTTTTTACTTGTTGATTAAAAATGATTAAAGTTAAACAGATGAAGTTTTTTATTATTATTATTACAACTTTTATGAATGATTAAAGTAAAGCAGATGAAGTATTTTTTTTAGTATTTTTTAAAAGTATATTTTAGTATTATTTTATAGTATTTTTAGAATTGATCGAAGTTAAATAGAATAAGTCACTTAAGCTACAATTTGGATTCATGTTTTCTATTCTGTGAATCAAGATATTAACAATCAAAAGTGGAGTAGTCAAACAGTTGCAAGTGTGAGTCACTAGCTTCGTTCTCTTTCTCTCTCTCTCTGTCTTTCTCTCTCTCTCTCTGTCTCTCTGTGTAGCTTAGCCTTCAGTTTGAGCCAGTTGAGTGCAGCTAAGAGCACGAGTGCAAGAGTAGGAGAAGAACAAGTGTGACTAACTTTGAGTGGGGCACAGCATGCAGATAGCATTTATGGATGTAGTATAAAGAAGTTGAGTTCATTGATAGTCAGACCGTTTTTTATGGTATACAATTTTATACAATTCTCTTAGGACTTGAACAATGATAAGTCTTATTCAATATTGCTAATTTGACAGAGCATAAATTTGTATGGATTATCTGTTGGTTGCTGCTGCAGCTGCTGCTGTTGCTGCTGTTGCTGCTGCTGTTGCTGCTGTTGCTGCTGCTGTCTGCGCTGTTATCTCAATGAGCTGCTGCTGCTGCTGCTGTTGCCGTTTCGTCTATTGCCGGCACTGTGCAGTGATAAGGCGAATTACTTGTATACCACAAGATTCTTGGAAAGGGACACTGATTTGATAGCTAGTCAGAGCACAGCACGAATTATCGTTAGAGAGTGTGTGTGTGTGTGTGTGTGTGTGTGTGTGTGCGAGTGTTTGAAGTCACTTATGTGACAGCAACAAACTTGAGGGTCAATTGTTAGCTCAAATCGCACATAGACTTTTTGTTGCTGTTGTTAGTGTTGTTGTTGAATGGCAGCCACTTAATAGCCAGCCAGGCAGCTGCATCCCAAGCAACAGCAGCAACTCGACAATAGCAACAGTTAAATCAACAGTAATATAGACTCTCTCTCTCTCTCTCTCTCGCTTGTTACACTTTTGCAGCTGTTGAATCGGTGGAGAATGGGAGGAGGGGGGACATATCCGGTGGGATTCGGGGATCATAATATCGGTTGTGCTGTGCACGCTGATTGTTGACAACTTAATCAACATTTGAGTATAACAATCTAAGGCATATTCTATAAATACAACACACGCTGCGGCTATGTAGCTATGTGCAGCTAATAAGCCTATCAATCTCTCTCTCTCTCTCTCTCTCTTTCTCTCTCTCTTAGACTAGCAAATATATATATGTATATTTGGATTTATATGTGGGCTTTATTTATGTAGAATGCTGCCGCATGTGGACTATATAACATTCAGTTTAGTATACATATATATGTATGTATAAACGTCCCTGAACTTTGGGCGCTCTCCAATTTGCAATGTCACGAATTGCGAATGTGTCAAAACGAGATCAGATGAGATGAGTTTGTTGTGTTTCGTTGCGTTTCGTTGTCACGCAAAGTAGATCAATGCAAGATCTTTGTCTTTGTCTCCGGAAGAAGGTGCATGGGAACTGGAATGAATATGCACAACAACTGAACTCGAAATAACCGATTCTTGTTCGTTTCAGCATTTTCTGACCTCAATTTTGTAATAGATTTATTTTCAAATCTTTTATTTTTAGTTGACATCTTTTTCTCAGTGTACGACGGATAGCGTCGAATATACAATTTCTAAGGGGGTTTTCCACTCGCTGATTATTCAATTACTTTGCAAATCTTTCGTTTTATTTATTTTGTCAACTTTTTGATTAGGTTCATTTTTCTACTCGACTTTCGGATACACACACACACACACACACACACACACATTTGCGTACATTAGTTAAAAGTCCGCAACTTTTCTTAGAAAAGAACAATTCCTACGTTCAACGCTCTTTAAGGGTTGCGGGAAAAAAACCCAAAAAAAAAACACAAAAATTTCGAAATTTATGCTTTTTGTTTCGAGAGATATATGAAATTTTTGCTTACAAGTGTTTGAGTGAATAAATGACTTTATCTTGTGGCGAATACTTAGCCTGAAAATGTAGTTCGAAATTTATCAATTAATGCAGTAATTCTTGCTTACAAGTGGCTTCATCTTGTGGCGAGTACTTAGCTTGGAAATTTAGCTAGAAATATAGAAATTAATGCACTTATTTTTACTTAAAAGTGGCTTCATATTTGGCGAGTACTTAGCTAGGAAATTTTAGCTAGAAATATCAAAATTAATGCAGTAAATTTGGCATAAAAATGGCTTCATCTTGTGGCGAATACTTAGCCTGAAAATATACCTAGAAATTTACCAATTAATGCAGTAATTCTTGCTTACAAGTGGCTTCATCTTGTGGCTTGTAAATTTAGCTAGAAATTCTAGAAATTAATCCCTGAATTTTTGCATAAAAGTGACTTCATTTTGTGGCGAGTACTTAGCTTGGAAATTTAGATACAAATATTGAAATTTGGCATATAAATGGCTTCATCTTGTGGCGAGTACTTAGCTTGGAAATTTAGCTAGAATTATAAAATTTAAGGCTTTGGAAAAGACATATTATTTAAAGCATTTTTGTAATATAGAATTGCGATCAAATAAATATATTCCTTCTTCTTCTTCTGCAATTGAGTTGTCATAAAAGTATTCAAATGATAAGAGTGCAATTAATCGGTTGCCAAATGTTCAGCTTACACAGTCACAGTGCTGTGCAAAAGTATGCGACACATCGATATGCTCAACTCGAAATTATGTTCGTGTGCTGAAACTTTTGCCTAATTAGATGTGCAAACATTTGGAAATTTTCAAGCGCTTTTTTTTTCGATTCATCGAAGGTCGCTTTATAGACACACACGATTCGCCCATAGATCATAGCTCATAGTATGTGCTCTGTGCATACTTTGAGTTTCCTCACGAAACGTTTGGGTAATTAAATCAACCGCCAATTTGACAGACGCGACATTAAAATGCATGAAGACAAACAAGCGATCAAATAAATCAAAGGGCGAACATCGATGGGTTTTGGTTTTGGTTTTGGTTGGGGTTTGCTTTTCTATTTCTATTTGTGTTTCTCTTTTGAGTTTGTGTAATGGAAACCAGACGGAGACGCAAGACGCAAGACGCTCAAGGCTGTTGACAAAAACGCAGCAAAGCATTTCCAAAAAACAAAAATTCCTCATTCAGTTACGACCTTAGACACAAGTTGCAATTGTCTCAAAACCAAAACAACTAAGCGCAATGCAATTGCATCCCATTTGAAAATTTTGTGCAACAAGTGTAAAAACACAACAACAACGAATGGCAACAGCTGCATCGTAAGTTGCAACTGCAATTTGCAGTTTTATTGTTGCCGCTGCTGCTGCTGTGAAATTTATGTGGACCGAGTATGAATATAGTATGAGTATTATGCCTATGCGTACATGAGACCATTCTAATTGTGCGATAGCCTCAACTGTCTAGCTGACCCCATTGGATTTATGAGCCCCGTTCTCCCCGTTCCCCTCTCCGTTCTTCCCGCCTCGACGCCCTCGCATTTGTCACGCCCCCTTATTCGTGCATCATCCATCAACGCCAAGTCAAAAGTACAACAACTGAAAATATAAAACATGAAACAATTATGAATAGATGGCAAGTGATATGCGAAGCGCGTATACGCTATAAAATAATCAGCGCAAAAAAATAACAATTAAAAAAGGGAAATATGTTACAAGAACGGAACACGATAAATAGAAGTTTGTAAAAAACAACGAAAGTTCAGAGAAAAATCCATTGTTATCAAATACTTTTTTAAATAATTCAGTTTCTTCATACATAAACTGTTTTTTTTTCTTATTTCTACTTTCTATAATAAACAACGAAAATTATGTTCAGAAAATATTATTTTTTATCAAATACTTTTAGAAATAATTCAGTTTCTTCATACATGTTTTTTTTATTTCATTTTTTTTTTATCAAAATTATGATTATTTACAATTTTTTACATTGAAAAACAATTTTTTTTATCAAAATTATGATGACTTATGATTTCTTATGAAACTACACAAAATTAATGAAAATTATGATCACTTATGATTTTTAATCAAACTACTCAAAATTATACATTATTAATCACGAAAATAAAAAGATATCTAAGTTTTGAAAAGCAAGATAGTGTCTCAATAAGTTTAATTTAATGCTTTTCTCTATTCTATCGAACTAAGTTTTAAGTGTTTGATATTTTCATTCTGATATTTTCATACTAATATAATATATTTACATACATTGTGATTCCAAGAAATTGGTTGTGTCAGGCCCATACTCTTATGTTATGTAGTACTCTACTATATATATTCTGCCGGTCACAATAAAACGACACTTTACAAAGTGTCTTCATGATAGTCTCACACATCGGAAGAGGGAATTGCTTGCATAAAACCGCACACGAACAGACGTTTATGACATCGCCTTGCATCATGCATTTAAGTGTGTAGTGAATGCGGTTTGTCACGCTTATTTTTTAATGTGTGTCACATATTTCAGGACAACATTGTACAACTCCAGTCAGTAGCGCATCTCGGATATGCACACAATAGAATATTGTAATTGTTTGAATATAATAATAGTAATCAAAGTGTAGCATAGAGAAACTACTTAGCTGCCGATTTAGAGTGCAATTTGCATAAAATTAACGGGCATTAGTGTAGATCGATGAAATTGTGAACGTAGCTGACTATCTCTGATATTGAATTTCTTTATGTTGATGCTCAAGTGAGAGATTTAGTCAAAAGAAAGAGCTCAATATACTAGAACTTGAATAGAGGTAAACTTCTATATTGTATATTAGTATATATTATATACTATATATACTATATACCAATATACTATATATACTATATACCAATATACCAAGACTTCAATATACTTAGGTACCAGCGATTGATATAGCAAGCTGTCGGTAAGCATTTAGTCATAGTATTACTATATCGATATACCAAATGTAGCATTTGGTATATTTTAGTATTTTGTTGTTGTTAGAATATGGTTTTACTGAAGATGGGTAGTGAACATCAGTATTTTTTCGGAATTCAGTATGTTGTCGGTATTTTCATTTGGTATATTTTTAGAATATGGTATTATTGGGTAACGAACACACTCGATTGTAGCTTTCATACTTGACTTATGTATTTTCGTGAATTTGTTTCTAAGTAATTATTTTAAACTTAATTATTAAGCATAGCTCTTTAAAATTTATCAATTTTCGATGTTAATATTTGGACTGAGGTCTGATGGCAAATCAACATTCATCAGTCAGCGCAAATCACTTTATATACGATATACACATTTTATTATGATAAGATCATGAATATACTATAAATACTCAATAGTAAATTTATGGAAATAAAGCAATTAACTATCAGAGTCGAGACTATAGAGATACATACATACAGTTTTATTGCATAGAAAGTGCAATTTCAAAATATATTTTGAAGAACGAAAGTTCTACGTTGCCAAATCTGTTTACATTTTGTGTGGTATAATTGCCAATAATTGCATCGCTTTAGTGGCACAGAAATTCTTTGCGCATCGATAAGGAAAACTTGGAAAAGTTGAAAGCGTGCCGCGTACATTAAGTTCTTTATTTTTCTAATAAAATGGGCAGTTATGCAAAGTGTGATTGTGTTGCCAATTGGCAATTGGCGCACCTTCGCATTGGTTGCCTTGAGAATCCAACATGCCAATCACGTGTTTCGCTTAATCGCCTCATGTCATAATCATAATCATGACATTAAAATCAAATGGATTGGCTGGAAGTGCGGCATCGTTTCTCATATTTATGTAGGGTTCGTAGCAAGGCGATTGTTTTTTTTTTTTGATACCCGGTACCCATAGGGTAGAAGGGTATTACATTGAAGGGTATTTATAAGGAGGCACCTATGTATGAAAAAGATATGTATATTCTTGATCACCATTAGCAGACGAGATGATGCCCGTTTAGACACCTAGATCTCAGAGACTTTAACAGATATATATAAGAAATATCGCCATCCATATATTTTAGTATTTTTTTTTCAGTGTTTTTTTGGTATATTTTAAAAGTGTGGTTGTATTGCAAAGGGGTATTCTCAGTCGAGCATACTTAACTGCTTTCTTACATCCTTTTTCCTGAGAATTCGGTTTAGAAGTTTATTTTAGAAAATTGTTTTGTATGGCAAAAAACGGCTTTGAAATATGGGTCTTAGTTGTTTTGGTCGACAATCTGGTATATTTTCCGCTCTATGGTATATTTTTCATGGTATAATTTCTGTATTTTTGGTATATTAATTTGGTGTATTTTAAAATTATTACCGCACTGTTTTGCTTTCATTAAAAATGGGTAGCGGGTATCTCACAGTCGAGCACACTTGACTGTAGCTTTCGTACTTGCTTTTTTGTCTTCGATTCATAATCGGATTCGTAATTTGAAGCTTGAGTGAAAGATTTGGTTACCAGGCGCTGCGCACGCGCCACCAAAGATCACCAACAAAGATAGTGTGTAGACGCAACATGTGTTGCATGTAAAATATGTGCCACGAAAACAAATAAACGAGTCACCTGTGCAATTTCTTGTTGTATTTCTCTTCTGTTCTGTTCTTTTCTTTTTTTGTTGTTGTTGTTTTGTTGTTCTCACGCATATTTCTTGGTGCTTGTTGCTTGTTTTATGCGGCAATGAGGTCGTAAACCCAAATTGCATTCCACATGCCTCACACAGTAATTGTGGCGAGTGCTTTGCTTAATTTAGTGCTTTTTGGTGTCGCCACCGCCTGTTGCCTTTCTTCTTGTGATGTTGCTGCCCAAGCAACTGCTGGGGGGGCATTTAACGAAAATGAAATGAAATTAAATGCAGTTGACCTAAAAATAGCAAATAGCACGCCACGATGCCATGCCACGCCACGAAGCCGTGTCCAAAGCAGGCCAACACAATTTCGACCAGGCCAAGCAAAACGACCCACTAAAAAGAGAGCATGTAATGCTCACTCCAAGTATTACTCATGTGTGTATTACTTTATTTCATATTCGTGGAATCGCGCACAATCTGATTCTGATTGCGATAACGCAATTATCGTAAAGTTATGAATCTAGATACAAAGTGCTGATAAGTTGAAACGACACAAGGGCTCAAAGGGAAGTTTAAAGTCTAAAGTAAATTTAAACTTTTATGTTCATTTTACTTAAATGAAAATTCAACTCTAGCGTTAATAAAAAAAGACTGCTGAACTAGTGAATAAATGAATATTTAGGCGGTTTTATTTGAGGTCTACTTTATCTTTAAATACTCGTACTACAAGTTTTTTAAAGTCTTTTATTTAAAAGGAAATGTTAGTAGTAAATTAGCTGATAATAAAAAGCAAAGTTCGATCGATTTATTAAAAGTCTACTTTGTTTTCACGTTTGTATTTTCTTTTTTCATTTACTCTATATTTAATAAATATATGCTCATCTTGAAATGCTTTATATTTCTGCAAAAAACAGAAAAAACTGCTCAGATTATCTTCTTCTATATTTCTGCAAAAAAGAACCAACTAAAGTCATTTTTAATTAATGCTCATATTGACATATTCGAAGTATAGTTACACTCTTGTATTGTAATGAAATAAGTCGTGTTGTTAACTGTTTACCTAGGGGAAAAGAAAACATTTTGCCTATCTGCAAAATAAACACACATAATAGACCATTGTTGTGTCCATTTCGATTGAGCAGCCATTAATAATGGACTAGTATATTGTTGTGAATTGCAATGGTAAAAGCTGGTTGTAGGATAATTGCTGCCGCGCCCAGTTGCGCGGGTCATTTGAGGTCAAAAGGTGGCAAAGTTATGCCAATGATTTGACGCCACACACACACAAATAACATACACATCAAACGTTGCCTGCAATTAACCCAATTCGCAGAAAGCAATCTTTCCTTTGCACTCGGCAAAATCGACGGTGCTCAGCATTGTAAACAACGTTGTGCTGTGTGTTGCGGTGAAGTTGCCAATCACAACATTCAATTATGGTTGTAGTTCAGTTCACTAGCGCAACATGCGCTGTATACATATATATATGTATAAGTTGCAAGCAAATGTCTGCTTTGAGTCGACGTTGCAACGTCAACGTCAAGCGGCAGGCGTTGACGTTGCCGTTGGCGTCGCTGTCTGACCCATTTGTGGCACACGCAGACAGCCGCAACAACAACAATGCAACGGTGTGTATGAGACACACCCACACACAGACACACACACACACACGCGACCACAACAACCACATCCTGCCATCAAAGTCGGCCATCAAAGTTGCCGTTGCCGCTGCTGGCGACGACAACAATGACGACGACGACGTCGCTGCCTATGACGCTGGCAGCTGGCTACGAAAATTGATGCCGCGTGGCAAGTGGCAAGTGGCGAGTGGCGAGTGGCAAGTAGACGCCTCAAGTCAGCCAGGCGTCGTCACGTCACGTCATTTCGAGTTGCTTCGTTCAACTCAGTTTGCATTGAGGCGCGTGCAAAATCTGTTGCATACTTTCCAGCGTCGTGCTTTTAGAATAACTGTTGCATCTAAGCAAGCAAATATTACGTATACGTCGAAAGTTCAACGCTCTCTCTTTTTTTTTTGGTTTTTGTTTTGTAGAACTTGCAACAGCAACAGTGCGACAGCCACAGCGGATGCTCACAAGATGGTGCACCACAGCAACGACGATGCCATGAATAAAATTCCACTCAAATCCGCCAGCGGATTGGATGACGAGGAGAAGAATGGCGGCGAACTGATGCAGGACACCGCCGCTGCCGAGGAGGCGCGACGCGAACAAATGTAAGTGAGACACCACAACAAAATACATAAACCAAAACCAAAACAAAACTCATTTCAAATGTCGCTTTCTCCGCAATTTCAATGACTAACACAAATTCGTTTTTACAGACGGGGAAAGAAAAAAATGTGTTTTTTCTTTGTACATATTTAGTTTAATGCGTATGCTTAGTTCTGATCGAATGTGATTCCAGCTGTTTGTCCGTCCGTCCGTCTGCAGAATTGTGCCAACAGCTTAGCGTATTTTTAGATCTTAAGAGTTGTATTTCTCAGCATATTAAGTATACGTAGTATGTTATGTTATGTTATGTATTTTTAAACCTTAAATAAGTCTCTTCTACCAATTTTCAATTGTATTTAACCTACTTCAGTCTAAGTTTATTTTTAAGCATTGCGTTTCTTGTTCTTGGTTCTTAATCCTCTACGCATTCCCATTAATTATCGCTTCTTTTCACAGCCTAACAAATGAATTTTGAATGCTTGCAGTTTCAGCTTTGGATGCCACAAAATTTCCTCCAAAAATTATGACAAAATTGAGGCACATTTTTCAAATTCAAATTCAAATTTTATTACGCCACATCTGCTTTGGCTGGGCTTGTTTTAAACGTAAGATTTCTGTCTTAAAGACGAACATTTATATTATACATTTTAACTTCAAATGCTGTGCCTTATCAAGCATGTCTGTTCGTTTGATCATCTCACCGAGATCAAAAAGGTTCATCTGATTGCTTCAAAAGTCAAAGCAGACACGATTATTCTTCGATTAGTTCGTGGCAATTTTTTTGTTTACATCTTATTGTTGTTGCAGGCATGCAAATTTGCTGGCCTGGAGTAAGAAGCTAACGATTGGTGTCATCTGCTTTATTGGCATTGCACTGATTGGCTATGTGATCATCAGCCTGGTCTTCAGCGGTAAGTAAAGTAGCTCAACTCCACACTTTTAATCACTGTAATCCAATTTCAACTAAATTCTGACTTAGTGTGAATATAGGAAGAACAATAGGAACAGTTATGGTAGCTCCATTTAGGGAAAGTGTGTTATATTTATATTCTTGAGCAGCCATGTCCGTCTGTCTTGTCTGTCTGTCTGTCCATATGAACACCAAGATCTCAGAGACTATAAGAGACATAGATATCATTTTTATGAGATTGCTGGTTATGTTTGCACGAAAGTTTGTTTAAAATAAAAGGATAGAACATACAGTAAATACAAAATTAACT
Source organism: Drosophila nasuta (assembly GCF_023558535.2). Lineage (NCBI taxonomy): Eukaryota > Metazoa > Arthropoda > Insecta > Diptera > Drosophilidae > Drosophila > Drosophila nasuta. Next base: position 20,276,928 of record NC_083459.1, on the reverse strand, counting down.
ATAGTCCTAATAATTTCTGAAATTTGATTGCGATCAGATCAAAATTGTAGAAGTTAGCAAAGAAATACTTTTGTATATGCAAGAATACCCACAATCTGGTATATTTTCCACTCTATGGTATATTTTTAATTTAGTACTGTATTAATATACCTTAAATAGCCTTTGATATATATTTTTTTTTAGTATTTTTGTGGTGTATTATTTTAGTATATTTGTAGCTTTAAAGTGAGGCAAGTTCTAATTTAGTTTTGAGGTATTTGAAAAGGCTTTGCCTAAAATCTAAGACAAGCTTAATCTGTGAAGATATAGTCATATGCTGATAATATCTTATAAATGCTCTACTTTATGCAATCCGATATGTTCCTTAAGGTTCAATCTTAGTTTCTTATATATCTCAGAAACAATCAAGAAACACATTTTCAGTTGCATAGAATATAGCATTTGCAAATTATATTTTTTCAGAACTTTAAGAAATTATTGCACATTAGCTTCTTGCATGCCTTTCGTCAGCTTTGTCAACTCTGTTACTCTAAACGTTATGGCTAAATTTTATTTTCTTGTGACATCCCAATCCCAAAAAAAAAAACAACAATAGATTGGCCAAAGTCAACGCCCCTACCAAGAAACTTCACCAAAGAACTTCCGATAGCGTTAGAGCCAACAGCAACTTCCGGACCAATATTTCTCTCTTTATCAACAAACACATCAACAGGAGCAACAAATACGACAGCAAGCACAAGAATAAGAAGATCGTCAACAACTGCAAAAGAATATAGAACTAAAAGTGCAACAGTTGAACCAAAACATCGACAAAATGTTAGAGATTATAGAGAATCGACAGCAACAAGTTTTAAACACGCGGCTGTGTGCTCGGATCAACAGATTTGCAGCGATGTTGGCAGGTAAATTCTATATATAAATTATTTGGATACATGAAGCGATCATGATGTAAATTCAAGAATATTTTAAAATATATAAATTATATTTTATTTAAAAAGGTCAAGCATGATATAAATTCTAGAATATTAATCATATTTATTTACCATATAATCAAAAACATAAATTCTTCAAACAAAACAAAAGTTGAATCAAAGTTCTGGGCACATCGTTAATGCAATGATTTTGACTTGAAATGTATTAAGAGTACAACATTATAAATCGATAAAAATCGAATGACAATCGTAAGCTAGAGTTACGATTGGATGTAATTTAATAAACTCTTTTTTATTATCGAAAGCGCCTGCTTACAAGGGGTTTTACTAGCTTTGGTATCTACATAGTATATTTTGCACTCTATGGTATATCAATATACCAAATATAGCCTTTTGGTATATTTAAGTATTTGTGCGGTATATTAATTTGGGATATTTTAAAATAATACCTATTTTGCTTTTATTCAAATTGAGTATTTCTTAGTCGAGCACACTCGACTTTCCAAATATGTAATATTTAGTAATTTCAATTTATGTGAGTATAGAAAGATTAGACTTATTAGATAAATTATATAAGATGTAGTCTTGCATCAAAAGATGAAAAAATGTATGTTTTTTTTATTAAATGTTATCTAAACTAATTATCGATAAAAAACAGTAACAAGTATTTAACATTTTTGTAATTCCGATTGTCCACAGTAATGTATTGGCGAAGAATGGTAGTGCTGTTGATGCCACAATTGCCACAATGCTGTGCAATGGTCTCACCTCGATGGAGACAATGGGATTTGGTGGTGGATTCACGATGAACATCTACGATCGGAAGAGCCAACAGGGTTACTACGTGAATGCCCAACCGATATTAGTCGGTAATCATTCAGATAGAGTGTTCGCCGTGCCTGGTGAACTTTTGGGCTATCATAAAGCCCATCAACGTTTTGGCAAACTGCCGTGGCGAGAACTCTTTGAAGCTTCGCTGCAGATCTGCAACACGGGATTCACAATGAGCAAACTGCAGGAGACTTTTGTGCATCGCAATTGGCATTTGGTTAAGGACAGTGCGCAATACCAGTAAGTCAACAATTTTTTTAACTTCGTAAAGTATCTGCAGATATTCTTGATTGATATAGACATTTCTTTATCTAAGTGGATCTCAGATCGTTATAACTGTAATCTTAAACACATAATTAATCAAAATAAGTCTGTTGTTCTGTAAAAGAAATTTGTGTAGTATAACAGAAATTGAAACCCCTTTTGAAAATTGAAAACAAGAAATCAGAAACAACTAATTTAAAGTGTTAGCTTCTCAAAACTTAAGATACCTTCAAATTATTCCAGTGTTTTTACCTCAGCTTTTTTACTAGTTATATTTTGAAATGCATTCTTAAATTGCTTGGGAGAAAAAAAGCTAGATGCAGCGATATTTTGTCTAAAATGTGAACCAAAAGTTCTAGAAAATCTTTGTCAAATTACAAATTGTTAATGAGTAGAAGAAAGCGTGATCAATTTGAATGCAAGAAAGCTTTTAGTGAGGTATTCAAAATGATTTTTAATTTGTATATATATGCAAAATTGTACCTTTTAAATACTTTCGGCTTGAAATCGATCAGGAAAGAGATCAGAGAGGGAAGAGATCAAAGAATGAAGATATGAGAGAGTGAAGAGATGAGAGAGTGAAGAGATCAGAGAGAAAAGAGATTAGAGAATAAAGAGATCAGAGAGCAAAGAGATCTAGAATATTCTCTTTTATGAAAGCCTCTCATTAAGGAAACAAAAATTTCCACACTATTTTAAACTTGTAGATCAGTATTCATAAACCCCGCAACCGGAAAACTCCATGAGACGGGATCGCTGCTGAAGCCACCGCAGCAACTGTGCAACACATATCAATTGCTGGCGGAGAATGGCGCCAGCGATTTCTACAGCGGAACAATTGCTCAAATGTTGTTCGAGGATCTCAAGGAAATGGGCAGCATGATAAACCCAGACGACTTGAATTCCTACGATGCGCATTTGAGTCACTCGAATAGAATGCCGCTGGGCGAAGACACTCTGCTGGTGGCGAAGAATGAGAGCAGTGGCGATTTAGTTGCACAGATTTTAAGCATACTTGAGGAATATAATTTCACACGCGATGAGGAGACTTATGCTCGTAGCATGCAGCGCATCATTGAGGCTACAAAGAAGATCAGCGATGTGAAGAAAAGCAAGTTTAAAGCACCGAATAGAAGCTCCCAATTCACAATAGTTGCTCCCAATGGCGATGCTGTGGCTGCAACTAGTTTCATCAATTCAGAGTGAGTTGTGTGTTAATATTTCATTCATTTTTCTATTTGATCGTTTTGATTCTCTACTTTATAGTTTTGGCTCTGGCTTGATGGGAACACGAACAGGCCTCAGTTTGAATAATTTTGCTGGAAAGCGTTGCCATTCCACTCAAGCACCCATGTTGCTCCTGGATGCCGCCAGTAATATTCGCATGTCGATCGCAGCTGGTGGCATAATCGATACAGTCGAAGTGATGGCACGTCTGCTGTGGCTTGAGAAGGACATTCAAACCGCAGTGAATCAGCCGCATCTCAGCATTGATTTCGACCACGAGATCGTTCGGCATGAGTACAATAAATTCACAGTTGTTGTCGCAAAGTTGCTGGCAATCGATCAAAGCAACGTTGTGTCTTGTGCCACTCAACGTGTGGCAAGGGATCTTCATGTTGCCAGTAAAGGTGGCGGTGTTGCAGGTTTCTAGAAATGTGGTTGAGGTTTTTGTGTGGTTTGTCTTTTGTATACCAAATAATGTAGTTAATAACATAACACTGAATCGGAGTTGTTTCGATTGCACATACTTTTTGGGGGGCTGAAATCGATTCTATTGAATTGATTTCAAATTTTGAATTTAATGTTAACACTAAGTCTTCCTTACGTATTTACAAATTACATGTGTACATCTCTACTTGATGCAATAAAACCAATTAAATAAATACTACTTACAATCATTGATGTTGTGCAAGCCAAGTTAAGTATTTAGGTATTCTGTAAGTCTATTTGCTAGAGTAAGTCTACAACATTGCAGGTTTGATATTGAGGTGAAAGCGATTGTCTGTCTATCATAAAGTATATATGCACTATTCACTATGTTTGTTGTGTTGCAGGCGTGCAAATATGTTAGCCTGGATGAAGAAACTGACGATTGGCCTCATCTGCTTTATCGGCATTGCTCTGATTAGCTATGTGATCATCAGCCTGTGCTTCAGCGGTAAGTCAAACATCTCATCTATAAATATATGTGTGTGCATGTATGTATCTGACATCTCTCTAACCACCATTCACCTTCACTAAATGGCAACTAATATAACAACAACAACAACAACAACAACAACAACCACCACATCATCGTAAGAACAATGGGTAGGAGACCAACGAACACAACGATGAGCAAATGTTGCATTCGAGCTTTGCATGTCTCTTTTTGTCATCCGATATTCACAAATTTTTGCACCCTCTGCCATTCACTCGTAATGTTCAAATTTCTACTTCTACTCTTGTGGCACCAACAAAATGTATTGACCAACCAACCAACCAACCAACAAAAAACTCTCACACCTTAACGTACTAAACAACAACAACAACAACAATTGCACCGACATAGACTGGCCAAAGTCAACGCCCCTGCCAAGCAACAGTAACAGCAGCAGCAGCAGCATCAGCGGCAACAGCATTGTTGCAGCCACAACGCCAGCGGCTGAGGCAGCAACAACAACGGCAACGATGACAACAACAATCGTCGCAGCCGCTGAGGTTGCTGCGCTTAACACTTTAGCATCACGAACACCATCGGCAACAGCAACAGGCACAACAAGAATACCAACAGCAACAGCAACTGAAATTAGCACAACTAGCACAAATGCAAATAGCACACACAGCAGCATTGTTGCAGCTCCAACAGCAACAACAGCAGCAACAACACTATCAACAACCACAACAACAACAACAACAACATCAAGCACAAGCAACACATTTATAACATCTACTCCAACAGATGAGCAACCGCTGCCGCCAGCAGCAACAGCTGAACAGCACAACAACGACAACGACAAGGACAACGACAACATGGAAGCGACAACAACAGCAACTGGAGATCTTTCGATGGCCGGACCCGCTGTTGCAGCATCGACATCACCAACAACGCCGCCGCCATCGGCAGCCACGAAGCTCGACAAGAATCAGAAATTCGAGTCCACATTGGGCGTTTATCAGAAAGCAGCCGTCTGCTCGGATTCATCGCCATGCAGTCAAATTGGCAGGTAAGGATATAGTATAAAGTATATAATATAACTTTATATCGTAGTATATATTATTTAGTATATGTTATATATGTATAGTATATACATTTACTAGCTTACTGTATGTATTATATGTATGTATGTAACCGGAAAAAAGACTTTTCGGAACCCTTAAAATATATATTTTCTTGATCAGCGTCGATGATAATAACGTCATGTCTGTCTGTCTGTCTGTAAAAAGCTTGATCTTGATGATTTTAAAATTCAATATTCCAAATATAGATTTCAGTATATTTTTGTATTTTTCGGTAAATAATAATACCATATTGTCAGCTGCAGCTTCCTGACTTGTTTTTTTTTTTTTAAATGCAATATACGAAATATAAGTTTTGGTACATTTTAGTATATTTAAATAAAAATATCTCAAAATTGTTTTTTGATTAAGCACGGTTAACGGGGACACTCGACTGCATTTATCTTACATGTTGATTTGGCAAATTTGTATACTAATGAAATATGTAATATAAAGCTGCTTTCATCGATTATCGTATAGTATTATAGAAACTGTTTTACAAAAGCATTGATGTAGAAACAATGTTTGGCTGTGGATATATAACGAGTACATAAACATACAATCTTATACATATTTAGTATTTAATACGCTTCCTAATATAATTTCATCTCAACCAGCGACATATTGGCTAAAAATGGCAGCGCAGTGGATGCCGCAATTGCCACAATGCTCTGCAACGGTCTGTTGACAGCGCAGAGCATGGGCATCGGTGGTGGACACCTGATGAACATCTACGATCGCCAGCACCGAGAGGGCAAGCAGATTGATGCCCATGTCGTCGCGCCTTATGCTGCCGATCAGCAGATGTACGATACGAATCCGAATGCTTCGTTCAAGGGTCCGTTGAGCATCGCTGTGCCCGGCGAGGTGATGGGCTATCATCTGGCGCATCAGGAATATGGCAAACTGCCGTGGCGTGATTTGGTGGCACCATCGCTGAAGCTCTGCGAAACGGGCTACCACATGACGCAGCATCAGGAGAACAGCGTGCGCTCCGCTTGGTCATCGCTCAAAAACGATCTGCAATATCAGTGAGTATACAACTTCCTTGCATGGTCTTTTTTTAATGTCATTTGCCTTTGCAGAGCCGTCTTCTTGAATGCTGAAACCGGTGGACATTATGTGGAGGGCGATTTGATAAAGTCACCAAAGCAACTGTGCAACACATATCAATTGCTGGCCGACAATGGTCCGATGGACTTTTACAATGGCACAATTGCCGAAATGCTGGCCGAGGATCTGCGCGATCTGGGCAGCATCATTACCCAAGACGATCTTAATGCTTATACGGCCGAAGTTCGCCTGTCGGACACCATGCCCCTGGGCGAAGACACTCTTTATGCCGTGCCCCCAGTGAGCTCTGGCTCGGTGGTTTCCCATATTCTAAGCATACTCGAGGGCTTCAATTTCACGCGCGCCGATCTGGCTGATGATGAGTCGTATGCCCGGACTGTGCACCGCATCACGGAGGCCTTGAAATTCGGCTTTGCCAGTCGCTCGGAGCTCGGTGATCCGCGTTTCAATGATCTGCGTGAGCTCGTTAGTCAGCTGAACAATCCGGAGAATGCGGCGAACAAGCGTGCCAAGATCAATGACAGCCATGTGCTTGAGGGTCCGCATGAGTATGGTGCACAGTTCAGCACCACTGAAGATCCCTATGGCACCTCGCACCTGGCGGTGTTGGCACCCAATGGCGATGCCGTCTCTGTCACCAGCTCCATCAATTACTAGTGAGTGCTGCTCGGCAATAGATGGCGCCACTTGTCGTTCTACAATGTTTTAATTGGTGTCTTCTTTTTGCAGCTTTGGCTCCGGTTTGATTGGATCACGAACTGGCATCATATTGAATAACGGCATGAATGACTTTGCGTTGAGCAATAACTACTTCGAGCTGCCGGCATCACCGGCAAACACAATTGATGCCCACAAGCGTCCCATGTCGTCGCAGTCACCCATGTTGCTGACCGATCGCGAGGGCAACATCAAGTTGGCAATTGGAGCTGCCGGTGGCACCAAAATCATTCCGGCCATTGTTGAGGTCGCCGCACGTTTTCTCTGGTTCGGTGACGATCTGAAGTCAGCCATCGATGCCCCACGTTTCTACAATCAACTATCGCCCGATTCTCTCGACTACGAGGAGGGCAGCTTCACAGAAGCCGTGCTGCAGCTGCTGGCCAAGCGGGGGCATAAGCTAAAGTTACTGCCGAATCCGTCGGTTCCTCGCTCCACCGTCTGTGCCATTGGCCGCAATTCAACAGGCATCTATGCCAATGCTGATCGACGCAAACGTGGCCACGTTGCAGGCTTCTAAATGTATTCACCCACACCCACACACGCCTACACTCATACAGAATAGCACACACACACACACACACACACATGCACACAAGCGTATCGTCAACTGAGATTAGTTGGAAAGCAGAAATGAGCGTCAAGAAAAAATCAAAGGCGACGGCGACGGCGAAATTGCACGTGAAGTAAAAGTATTTAAGCTAGCTGTCTTTTTTTTACATATATGTATGTATGTATATCGTATGTTATATAAATTTATATGCTACCTACTACTACCTTATATTATAATAATAATAAAACAAAATTTTTTTCCACATTTCGCCGTAATTTTGTTTTTTCTGTCGCTTACTTTCAAATTTCGAATTTGGCGTTAACAATCTTAAAATTTTGTAGCATACTTTGAGGCTGCGCTGAGGATCTTTCTTCGAAAACAAGCTATATCTCGGCCTTATCCTGTCGGATTTTCAAAGGACACCTATTGCTAAGCTTGCAAGGACCAACTCTATCGATTGGCATCAAAAAAGTGTGGGGTTATCTAAGAATCCAACACTTGAAATTTTTCAGTGCCGAGGCCCGAGAAAACATGCGAAAAATACGAATTGCAGGATAACTCCAGAACCACAAGGACGATTTGAATGTCCTTTGGCTAGTCGATAGACATCATTAATACACACTCTTTGACATATCACCCGCAAGGATACAAAAGGACATTCTCGAGATATAGCCTATTTTCTGCGCAGAAAAAATGAATTTTATCTAGAGTCCTGTAAGGATTTTCGTCCTTTTGAAAACACCAATCGGCTTGTGTTTAATAGAGATATCCTTCAACCAAAGGACATCCTGATCGTCCTTCAAATGGCCGAGATACGCCGGATTTTTACAATTTTCGGACAATTTTCTTCAATTACCCCTTGAAAAATATTGGAAAAAATTGAAAAAAATTTGGATGCCATAATTGGAAGGATAATAAAAATCCGTGGCTGCCAATCGATGGTCCTATTGATCCTGATTACAAAAAGGTATGTCCGTGCCAGATCCCTAAGGATTTGGCTGAGTTATGGCAAAAAAACCCAAATTTCCTTCATACAAAAAGCATTGCACAATTTCATTGCATACTTTTAGGGGCACACATATTAGGCATATAAGCTAAATGAAAAACAGTTATAACTTGGACATATCCTGCCGCATTTTCAAAGGACACGTACTGCTAGGATCGCAAGGACCGACTCTATCGATTGGCATCAAAAAAACATGGTGTCATCTAAGGATCCAACACTTGTAATTTTTCGGCCCGAAGGCCAAAGAAAACAAGTAAAAAATGCAAATTGCAGGATATCTCGAGAACTAAAAGGACGATTTGAATGTCCTTTGGCACGATGATAGCTCTCACCAAAAGTCTTCGTTTGACGCGGGAATTGCAAGGATCAGACAGGATATGGCCGAGATATACGAGATTTTCTGTATATAAAAATGTCCTTTTATCTCAAGTCCTGTAAGGATTTTCGTCCTTTTGAAAGTGTCAATCGGTTTCAATTTTCAAGAGATATCCTTGTACCAAAGGACATCCTGATCGTCCTTCAAATGGTCGAGATACAATGGATTCGTACATTTTTTGGCCATTTTCAAAAAATTTGAGGTTTATTTTTTAGAAAAATATAAATAATTCGTGAATGCATAGCGATCTTGGTAATTATTCTGATCACAAAAGTATGTATCCTGTCTAGATCCTTAAGGATTTGGCCTAGTTATGGTATAAAAACGAATTTTTGTCTATGTCTTTTCATTGCATACTTTTAGGGGCTCCCATACAAGCCATTTAAGCTAAATGAAAAACAGGCACAGCTTAGACATATCCTGCCGCATTTTAAAAGGACACGGATTGCAAGGATCAACTTAATCGATTCGCATAAACAAAACCAGTGGTCATCTAAGGATAAAACAATTTTTAATTGTAATTTTTTAAAGAATTGATAAAAATCACAGATCGCATTTATTTTTTGTATGTAAATTGCAAACATTAATTATGTTATGGGTGTCTCCCATACTGGCCCGATCTTTAGATACAGATTTACTCAAATTTCCATTTCCTTTTGATTCGTTTAGAATATTAATTATTAATTATGTTTTAAGTTTTTCCTCGTCGAACTCATCGAAATTCTCTGGCTTCAATTTGGGCGGTGCATCGGGTTGTGACTTTTTCAGGTCCTTAGCCAAATCCCCAAATGGCGGCGAAGGAATTTCGGACAAGTCGCGATGTGAGCTAAGAAATGCTATCTCGTACATCTCGGGGCGACTGGAAAAACTGGTGTCCATCATGGTAATATACCAAAACATCAAATTGTCAATGTTTTCCATAGTTGCCTGGGCGAAGACAGCGCCAGTATTCTCGCCGTGCCGATGGGAATCGAAGAATGAGGCTATTGAATTGTTCAAATCAAAGCTTATCATTATGGTTCGACTGTCGGCAATAATGGCAGCAAATAGATGGGACGGCACCTCCCAGTCTTGATGCTGAAACACTTTCAAAGTTGTCTTCAAAATGCGAGCGAGTTCTTCACTGATGCCGAAAGGATCCTCAATTTCGACATTCAATTGTGTGAAGAACCATTCAACCAACTGAAAATCAATCGTCTTGCGCGTAGTTAATTCCAAAATTGCGGCTGGAATACTTATGTTAAGGGATTTGGGAACACGATCACGATACACTTTGTTGCCATCGTTGATTGAGCTACCAATAAAATTCCATGTTCGGGTGGGCAACTCTTCCACGTTTTGGCTAAAGTCTGATGACTTGCTTAGCTTATTCGCAAAGATCAGCGATATTAGAGTACAAGAATTATTTCCACTCTTGTGGTACTTTCCGTAGCTTGCTTGACAAAAGTCTGCAGGAAACCACCAAATGTTTACCTTATCGTACTTCTCATATGAAGTCATAGCCAAAGATTCTTAATTTTAATTTTTGAATACAGCTTTAATTGTTGTCCTGAAAAGACACAAACAAAATGGGAATTATTATAATGGTGTTGGTTTACCATTTTTGTGTATTACCAAGGATAAATCTTTAAATTAGTTTGAATAAAAATTACTTAGAGAATATCGACTGCCGATAAACAGTCTTATTTAGTTTGGATAAAATCTCCATTGGCCTACTACAAGTATGTAAATTCGATCGCATTCTCCCGGTACGTCAAAGCTTGCTACACACTATTTATCAAACGAGATTACAAAACTAGGAAATTGAGTTTTAACTTAAGCTTATTATCTAACATAATTTAGTGCACTCAATCCTTACCTCTCATGATCAGATTGTGTTTTTGGTCCTTAATAATTGGAGTTCCCAACTGTTTGCATCGTTGGGCACATGTAGCCAAGCTACTTTTTACTATCCTTTTTTTAGTTGAAGGCATTCCGAAACACTTATGAAATTCCTAGTTCCAAAATGATCTACAAAAGTTCCAAAATGATCTGAAAAGTAAAAATGAGTTAATATAGTAAAGGTACAGTAATAAATTTCTTTGCACATTAACTCACCTATTTTCATTGCTCCTTTGTTACTTAATAATAATAATAATACTTACTTAATAAAATAATAATAATAATAATAAATTAACTTGAATTTAAGTGATTTTTTTTTTTTGTATTATTTATTGCAGTTATTGTTCATAGAAATTAATATATAATGGCATTAAAAAATACAAAATATATCTTGTGTTTATATTTTCATCTACATATGTTTTTTCTCCATTCTTTGCTTAATTAGAATGTTTACTATTATTAAATTTAAAATGCAATCATATAAAAATACATAAATATGGAAACCGAAATATTAAGATATAAATTGGAAAAAAATACAAATATAATTAAGTTTGCAATAGTGAAAAGATGGATGTGAAATTCAATTTTCCTTAGCTACACACACACACATTGTCAGTCATACTAATACATTTACACAAACGAACAAAACATACACACAAAATATCGAAGATGCCTCGGAGGAACTAGCTACATTGAAGACAGATGGCATAACTTTAAGATAAATGTTGTTAAATGCACAACGTTGAAAAGAATACTCCAAAAAACTGATGATATAAGGAAATTGGAATAATGTTTCTTGTCGGATATTCATTGATAAGTACATGAATACAAAAAGTACTCATATGTGGATAAGTTTGTGAGGCTATGAAAGATTTAAGTGTGAACCAAAAGCGTTGAACTTAATTCAATGTGCTGGGGATATTATAAAAGAATGATATAATTTGCTAAATTACATTATTGATAGATGGAAATTACTTTTTTGTATTGCACAAATGCTAAACACACATTTTCATTTGCTTTATCACGATCGTTATGGAAACTTTAACTTCGGATCGATCAATTCAAGTTTAGAGTATATTATTCAAAAGTATCTACAATTTATCGCACTAAAAAAACACTAAATAATATTGCCAATTAAGCTAAAAAAAAAAAAACATAAGAAAAAATATTTTTAAATAATAATAATAATAATTAGAAAGGACCAGTATGAATAAAATAAAATTAAGGGTAGAATAATCTTGGAAAATTGTTCTCTCTCACTTGATGATGATCTCCGCTGGCGGCAATATATTATCCCCATGTAGACAATACCAAATGCTCGAATACCAAATAGTGCGATCGACCCATTCACTGCCCGCCAGCACATGACCAATGTACGGAGCATCACGCGATCTGCAAAAGTGCAACATGGAAAATATTATGCATACCATATAATACAATTGTGATCATGTCTTGCTTACCTCATAATTTGCGCCTGAGTGCGCTCCACAAATGTGATAGCCCAGCTCCAGGGGAAGTCACGCTTGCGTTCACAGCCCAAATACGCGGTTGAGCTCTGCAGGAATATTTCACGTATTATCGTTGTCTTGTCGTTCTTATCCTTCTTCGAGACAACAATTTTGCCATCACGCAGCTCACACTGCAGCGACTTAAAGGACTTGGTGCGATAGTCAGCAAAGCGCAGCTCCTTGCCCGGCGTCACTGTCGCCAGATTCTTCACAGCCCGCTGCACCTCGCGTAGCATATCGATGGGTCGAACCACAAGATAATTGTGCTTGCGATCCTCTTCGGGCCAATACGACCAGTTCAATATGACATCGAACACTTTGGCATCGTGATGCAGCGGCCGCTCTAGACTATCATTCAAGATCACCTCGTACAGCGTCAGCTGATGTGTGGGCAATCGCATCTTCTCCGAATACTCGCGACACAACTCATAGGCGGTCTTTGTCGGTGAGATTGTCGCATTCACTTGTGTCTTCTCCTGTGTACAAATGTGGGGAAAGTGTTAATAATGTGTTTTATTACTTTGGGTACTTCGCGCTCGCTCGGTCTTACCTCTGTTGTATTATCCGGATTGGGATTTAGACTGATCCAGATCTTAATATCACCAGACTGTTTCACAGCATCTTTGAGTGTCTCAGCGGCTGCATAGTATTTTTGCAGGCACATCAGCATGGCTTGCTCCTTTTTCTATGGAACATAAGGATAAAAAGAAGCAAAAGGTGTAATAAAGTTGAATAAAATGTGCACAGAATGCTTATAAATGTATAAGGCGACAATATTGTTTACTATAGCATATAGAGAACATATAGATTCTTATAAATATCTAAAGCGATAGTAAACGATAATATTGCTTACTATATCATATAGATAAAATATAGATAAGAATTTTAAACATATTTGCTCACAAATTGCTTATAAATGTTTAAGGCGATAGTATTGCGATATAGCATATAGATAACATAAATATAGATAACTATTTTAACTATATTTACTTAAGATTCTCAGAGGCAACTGTTTGAAAGATGTAATGGGTAAAAAAGAATTGGGCATACTGAAGTAAAGATTAAGAGATTTTGAGAGAGATTAGAGAAATTTTGTGTGTATCGAGAGAGCCATAAAATTTCGATGTTTTCATTTTGATTGGCAGAGTTCCGTATAAAATTTTTGCTCATTCATTGCTTCGAGTTTGTCGTAGTTGTAACTAAAGTTCATATATGTATGTGTTTTAAAATTCCCTAAGTATATAGTATTGAGTGACGGACAAATATGATCTATATTAGCTTGTAATTGGGAAATGCAGCTTAGATCGACAAGCTATTAAAGTATTTACTTTTTTTATGTAAACTAATTGAATCACAATTGCAAATAAACTTAATTTTGTTGTATATATCAGATGCTTACCATTTCATCGGCGCTGCAGGGAAATAGATTCTTATAGAGTACAATCAGATCGGTGAGCACATCGGCCTCCTTCTGTGAGTAAATGAGTTCGTCACACTGCACAAAGAGTTAAACGATTAGCAGATTATCAATTTAAGTAATTTATATGGTAGACTCACCTTCTTCGCCAGCAGTGTGGGACCCCAGATCATAGTTAGATTCTGTATGCTCATTTTGTTCTTCGCCTGCTGGGAACTGATGAACACCAAGTGGCCAACGATGCGTCGCAACGTCTCGTGCTCAATGGTGCTCAGCCGTCCGAGCAGCTCCCTGTAGATGGGTATCTTCTCGGAGGCCACAGCGAGTTCGGTGACAAACACAAAGCTGTCGGTTAGTTTGCCCAGCAAACGTTCGGGCAGATCGCGCATGAAACGCTTGAGGACATTGGCCACATCGTGCTCATTGTATTCGTTGCGCGTGATCTCCACATTGAAGGCATCCGCACGAAAGGCGCTCATCAGTTTGTGCATCGAATTCTCCGATCCGGACTTGCGATAAATGCCCTCCGACATGGAGCCGTGAATGTACACGAAATTGATGCACTTGTCCACGATGACGGGCACATCGTAGCGCGTCAGCTGCTGATCGCCTAGTGAGAAGCCATTGTTGTGGGCCACCTCGCGAATGATGTGTCGCCAGATCTTTGTCTCCCTCGCCGAGCTCATGATCATGTACACCGAGTACGGCGGACAGTCGATCATCAGCAACGGGCCGCTCTCCACGTGCAGATTGTCAATGGAATCGTCGCTCTCCTTCAGCACTGCAGCAGCGCAATGAAATAGAAAGAGAAACCACATTTAGCATGACATGGATTAAATAGACATAATATTTATGATCCAAAATTAGATGTGTGTGAAGATTTGATATTGAGATATGGATATATGGAAGTATACAAGGTAGAATCGACTATAACAAATGTCGACTATCAGGTCGAGAATGTTCTAAATGCCAAAACTATAAAATGTAAACGAGTGCAAACGTAATAGACCCCTTCTACTTTTAACATACATAAGTGAACGGGTCAAAAATGTTGCAGAAGTAAAGCCGAAATTATCTATTGTAAACTTGTCGTGGTGTTTTTTTGTTTCTGACAAACCTATTTAACCCTATTAATTTCTCCCGAAAGTGCATTTTAAACGTGCAGACAAGCCTAATAGACCCTTTTTGCTTTCCCATAAGATCACTAGTCAAATATGTTGTAAAACTAATACCCAAATAAGCAATTGTAAATGAGTTGTTGGGTTTTTTTGTTTACTGAGAAAGCTTTTAAACCTTTTTTACATTTCCCAAAAGGGAATTTTAAGCGAGCAGGCAGTCGTGGTTATTTTGTTTCTGACAAACCTAATAGACCCTTTTTACTTTTCACAAAAGTGAATGGGTCACAAAATGTTGTATAAATTATGCCGAAACTTTCAAATGTAATCGTGCCCTCAGTCAGCGACTTTTCGAATATGTTTTTAACAAACCTAATAGACTCTTTACATATTGTAATGCCAAAATGTGTAAATTGTTAATGCCATTTATACTGACCTATGCAACGCGCTTTGCGAAGATCCATTTTCTCGACATTGCCGTTGGCCTCGCTCACAAAGATGAGACGTCGCTGACTCTTGCGCAGCACCAGCCAAGTGCCGCTCCATTCTGAGGTGATGGAATTCTGTGATGAATGAGAAAGCAATGCATTAAATAGTAAATAGTAGAAAGATAACAGCAGATAGATGAGCTCACCTTAAGGTAGCACCAGCCGGCGCGATAATAGTGGCAGGTATATTTCACGGGCACGCTGTTCGTGAGACTCTCGAGGATCTTTTGCATCCAGACACCGCGCTCGGACTCCTTGCCCACACCGTAGAGATGGGCGACACGCTGTTGCTTCACATTGCCGCAGGCATTGCTGGTCATCAACAGATTCGGATTGGAGGACATATTATCGGAGGTGGCGTTGCCATTTTTCGGCTGCGACGTGGTCACCTCGAAGCAATAGAAATGCGTGGCACTGTCCGTGACGCGACTGTTGCTGACGCACTGCAGCGTCGTGATCGTGTCGAGCGGTATCAGTTCCTTGGGCGTCTTCATCTCCTGATCGAGGAACGTCTGAAACTGACGATCACGCAGAATGGCTTTGCGATTCTGCATCTCCTTGAGTATGTCCTCGACGACGCCCGAGGGAAAACGCACCAGTGGTCCCTCGTAGCGCACCAGCAGAGGCGACAAACATGGACGTGGCACCATCTGGAGTGCCACCTTGACATCCGACTGCCGCTGGGCAGCACCCTTGAAGCTGGCACGTCGCTTCATCGCATCCATGCGCAGTTTGACATTCGAGAAGGCGTTCATCGTTTGCCTGAAACGTGAACCTAGCGTGGAGCGTGTTTCACCGCCAGCTGCAGCTGTTGGCGATGTGGTTGTTGCTGCTGCTGCGGCTGATGTTGATGCTCCGACTGCTGCTGCTGCTGATGATGATGTGGCCAGCGGTTGACCGTCGCCGCCAATGGCCTCCAGATACGTGGGCGGACTATCGCCCTCGATGTGTGTGTTCGCCTTGTCGCCCACAAACCAATTGGTGCGATTCCGCGATGGCGCTGACAAATCCACGACCACAGCGGATGCCGCGGACTTTTCGTCGAGGCGACAAAGGAAGGGTTTGGCGCGTGCCTCGACTGCATCGGGGGAATCCGAATCTTCCTGCAACTGCTCGTTGCTTGCGGCAGTCGATGGGGAAGTTGTTGCTGCCCCAGCTACGGCAGCCGTTGTTCTTGTTGGCGTTGTTGGTGTTGTGGCATCATTGTTGCGCGCATCCTCCTCGGAGGTGCACATGCTGACATCGTCCTGCTCCCGCTTGATGGTGCCATATGTGTCCTCCTCGAGCAGATGCTCGAGCAGCAGCAGTTCGTTGCTTTTGTTCGAACGCGCCAGCGTTGATGATTTGCTCATCAGCGGATCAAACTCTTCGATCAGCTCCGCATGCGTTCCAGCTCCGACTCCCGATCCCGCTCCCGCTCCCGACCAGCCACCAACTGCGCCATCGTTGCTGTCCAGCTCGCCATCTTCGCTGATGCATGCGAGTTCCGGCTGCGGGGTCAGAAGCTTGTTGCGACTGTTGCTGCTGGTGGCCATCTCAAAGAGCTTGCCATAGGTGGCCTCCTGATTGGCATACAACGGCTCTGGGGACGAGCACGAATCGCAGTCGACGTCCTCCTCTTCCGCCTCGCCAGGATTCACTGCGGCCTCGTCGTAGAATTGCCACGAGTCGCTGCGCTCTGGCTTCGGAGCACGCGCCTCTTCGGCCGCAATGTTCGCATTGAGGAGCAGCGATTCCTTGCGTTCCGCATCGGCTGCGACGCGATTCAGTTCATGCAGCTCGGCGGAATCGACGGGCGGACGACGCAACTGTATGTTCTCGTAGTTCTTGCGACGCTTGTGGCGTGTCGGCGGCTGCAGTGCGTCCAAATGCTGCGAGAGACGCGGCGCCGGAAACGCTGGCATCGGCAACTCCTCGCCTGTCGAATCGCCGCTGCTCGACTGCTGCTGGCTACGCAGCTGCACTTTTTGTGCTGCCTCCAGAGCCAAATGCTTGGCGGCCACCGCGGGCACCGGCGGCGTGGGTCGCGACCGCAATGCCTCATCGTAGCTGGGCGGCTTGGCAGCCTTGGCGGGCTTCAGCTTCGACTGCATCGGCGGCACCTCGTAGGTCAGCTCGTCGGCGGGCTGCTCGCTGAGATCCGTTTGGCCGCCGCCGTTCGCATTGCGATGCAGCGGACTATTGAACTGTATTGCACTAAACACATCCGTGTTGGGCATCGTGCGACGTCGTTCCAGCTCCGCCTCCGCCTCCGCTTGGCTATCCAACGATGTTCCGGTTGCCGGAGCACCGCCTGCAGCCGTCTTGTCGCGTCTGCCCAATGAGAAATTCGAACCGAAACGTTTGCCAGCAGCGTTTCGCAGATCGGTGCCGAGATTGCTGATCGCCTCCGTGGAGCTTTTTAGATTCTTGTCGATGCGCTTCTTGGCGCCCTTCGCCTTGAAGGCAACGCGCTCGCCAATCGCCTCGCCGAGTAGCTTCGATGTATTGCCCAGCGAGCGCAGCAGATTCCTTCAAAAAAAATGTCGAGAGTTGGAATGAATGCGGAAAAAGAGTGCAAAGTTCTTTGGCTGGTTAGTGCAAACCTAAGCTAAGGGAACTGTTTGTTGTTAACACACAAAAACACCTCTCTAAAAACTAAGAGCAACGATCGTTCGTCGTTCGTCTGCAACTTTCCAGCGCCAACTGATCCTGCCACCAACAAAAGAAAAGATCTCCGAACGGATCTGCGCTGCCATTGAACTTGAAAGTCGATCGTCTATATATTGTACGTATTTTTGGATCGAGTGTGATTAATGCCGCCTTGTCGGAAGTTGTTTGCTATAAATAGCTACGCAGCGGATCTCACTCTCGATCTTGAGCTATACTTAGTTTAGTCGCAGTGTGTAGAGCGTGCTAAAGATTTTGGGAATCTGTTTCAGCTGTCGCCGCAATTCATCCCCTCTACAAAAAGAAGTGTTTGTGTCGCAACTGTTTACTGATTGCACACCGCAGTTCAACGCGCCGTGACAACAACAACACCAAGAGTCAAGGACCATTGATCACTCAGACTGATCAATGTAGAAAGATCAGTTGCAAAGAAGTTGTCGAAGAAATATGTTCTTCTTTATATATAAAAAAAATAAAAATTATTTGATTGCCGCTGCATTTCAAAAACCGTTCAGAAAGATCAATGATCAGTGGAATTCAAAATGAAGATCCACGAAGTTTCAAAAACTTGCCAAGAACTTTCAAAGCGAGTAGCGGAAAATTCTGCCTAAATATATTTATAATGATTGTTGAAACCATTTAATTAGTTTCGAAATTATATTAATTTCTGTAACAAAACTTTGGCTCAGCTTGAAAGATTGTTTTTAACAGAAAATAGGGTTAAGAAAAGACAAAGCATATTTGTAAATGTGTTGAAGACAAATCTCTAAACATATTTGTTAATTGCTCAAAAACAATTCACAAAAGCTGTGAGAAGCCATTATAAATATAAAGTTTGATGTAAAAAACATGATTACTGACAAGAACAAATTCTTTACTAGCGCTTAATATAATAATATTGAAGTGCATAATATCAATAATATAAAATTGTTTCTAAAACTTTACTTGTAAAGTCTAATAAAAATAACGAGCAGCTTCATAATTTAGTACATTGAATAAGCCTAACAGTTTCAGAACCGAATTAAATTGAGGTGCCATGTAAAATATTTGAGAGTCGTAATAAATATAATATGAAAATATAAATAATACGAATACTGTGTATTTAGCTGTTTGTCTAACTTAAAATTTGGATTAAAGAAAAGATTAGTAAATTAAAATAAAAAGATGTAAAACATCAAATGATTATTGATCTATTATTATAACCTATCTTATAATCTGTTCTTTGTACTTCGAACTGGGTTCTTTATGGTAAAGAGAACGTTGCATCAGTTTCATCAACATACATTTAATACTGAGTGGAGGATTTAAATAAAAATATATGAAAAAGGAATTTGTAATCGTCAAATCGGGCGATGATAAATCGTAAACTGATTTGCCAAGGGTTAAGTGGACACCATGTGTTTTTTTGTTTTTTTTGGGTATGTACAAAGTTTTAAATGTGTTTCCATGACCTTGGGAGGAAGGGAATTTTGTGTGGTGTGCAGTCCAAAGTAACTAAATATTTAGTAGGTTAAACCAACTACTTGATTAATTACCCGATCCAGACTACTTGTATTAGTTAATTTGATTGCTTTGGTTTGGTTTTGTTTTGTTTTGTATGAGTGTACTTAAAGTAGTTGTGAAAACCCATTAGAATTAAACGAAAAAATTAAATAAAAGACACCAAGGTAAAAGAGTGTGGAAAAAGCAAGTGAAAAATTGTTGAAAACGTTTACTTGGGATCGTCACAGCTTGCAGAAATCTCCGACAGATCGGACGAGGCGGCGCCATCCGCCTCGGCCTCTGTTTCGATTTCGATTTCGATGTCAGATTCAGTTTCAGTTTCTGTATCGGTTTCGGTTTCATTTTGTGTTTGACTCTCAATATCTGTTTCAGTTTGGGGCTCCCGCTGAACAACATCCTTGTGCTCACCCTCAACGTCTACGTACCCGGGTGACGGCGACTTGAATTTGCCGCTCTGTGAGCCGCTCTCGCTGCAGTCGAGCGATGCATTCGATGCGTAACGGGAATCATCCTCCGGCTGCCCGTTGCCTCCAATGCTTGTTGTGGAGAACTCACTCGAGATGGAGCAGCGATCGGGGCGACGACGTTCGAGTTCAAGTTGTTGCTGCTTCGTTGGCACTTGAGGCGCAGCACGCAATGCCTTCTTTGGCAATGTTCCAGGTTGCTCTTCCGCTGCTTTCACAGCTTTCGCTTCCGCTTCTCGTTCTCGCTCTTCGTCTTCCTCCTTTTCCAGCAGCAGCTCCGCTCTTGCTCGCTGCCTGGGCGCTGGCTTGGGCGTCGCATAAAGCGGCTCTGTGGGCACATTCTCATTGGCATCGGGTCCATAGATTGGCTGCTCCACGTTCAGCTCCTGGAGTATCAGTTTGTTGTGACTATACGCTGGCAGTTTCTTGTCAGCGCAACTTGCGTGCATATTCTCCACATCGATGTTTAACTTTTTGCACGCACTGTTGTTGTTTATATTGTTGTTGTTGTTGTTGCTGTGACTGTGATTGATTTGATTGGTGCTACTGGCAGTATTTGTGCTGCTGCTGCTGCTGTTCACATTGATCTCGATATTCTCATAGTCGGCTGCCCGTATCTCCGGGTAAAGGCGACGCGGAGCCGGCACGGGACGTGCCTGCATTCCCGCCCGATCCATCTCCAAGGGCCTGAAAGCAAAGGGGAAAAAGTTAAAATCAGAATTGGCCAGAAGCAAAGGAAATTCTAATAAATGCTTTAAAGTTGTCGTTGATGTAGCAAAGGCTTCTAAGCGTTTATACCAATGTGTAAAATTAGAAAAGCACAAAGAGTAGGAAAACAGTCGAGCACACTCCATTGTAAGAGACTCATTTTAAATAAAACCATATTCTACAAACATAATAAATTAATATAGGTAAACATTACTGAAATATTTCAATACATTTGATATATTGATTCTAAAAAGAATATTATATTAAAAATACTAAAGTATATCTAAATATTTGGTATATTTAAATAGTACTATATTCAAAATATACCAGAATATTGAAAATATACCAAATTGTCTGCCAAAGCAAAGTCGGCGTTCTTTGCCATACAAAAAGTATTTCTTAAATAACTTCTTAAATTGTTGTCTGATCGAAACAAAATTTCTGAAATTATAAATACTGTAGTAAAAATTATTTTTTCTAATTGTATCCAAATTACAAATTTTTTAAGGAAATTTGAATGTAAAAGGAAGATAGCTTTCTTACTTGATAACTAACTAATAAAACATTTTGTTTCTTACATTGAATTTCTTAAATTTTAAGTTAAAATAAAAAATAAAACAATTGTAAGAGGTATTTCCCCATTATTCCAATCTTCCAATATTCCAAGTATTCTAGTTATCATAATACTAATAACTAAAATTAAAGGCTATTAAAATTTTAAGATATAATACTTCTATCAAATCGTTTGTGCTAATTTTAGGAAAAACTAGAAGGCACTCTTGTATAGAAGCCGTTAAATTGTTAGAGACACTAAATACTACTTATGAGTCAGTTTGTCATCAGAATTCTTATCGAGCTTTACTCACTTATCAGCTGGTAAAACCAAATAGATATATCTTAATGACATTTAGAAGCAATCCTCTAATATTATAACAAAAGAAAAACGAAAAAACTCTCGTCTGTTACTTTCACTGGCTTATAAACTGGATGAACTAAGAAATTACAAAACTTATTTATTTATACAAAGTATTTAGCTCAACTTTGTCGACGACATTTCTTCAAATAGGCATTGCTATCATAATCTACCATTTCATATAATATTTTCATTCTATTCTAAATGGCGACTAGGTTTCTTTTTGGTAAGGAAAACATTTCTTATAAGGCATCCTTATTTCCGAAAGGATTAATAAAATATTTCGATATTCTTCAGTTAGTTTTCCGATCAGCTGAGTTCGAATATTTTTTCTCATGTTGCATCATTCTAGTTTTATAAATATAACTTTAATACTGACTGTTGAATTTAAATAGAAATATATGAAAAAGGAATACCCAGTACTTGTCATAACTTCGTTGTCCCTTCAAAGAAGGCTTGCTATAATAAATAAATAAAATATATTTAACTCGCTGACCAAGCAAAGAAAATGTTGGGTAATTTCGCAATTTAGGTAATAGAACGTATATAAATTATTTTATATTTGGACTGTCATAAAGTTTTTGGTATTTCTACCTAAGGGAACTTGGAGATTAACACAACCCACGCCATATGGCTGACTGAAGGATGGATTTGATTGCCTGTTGCAAGTTGGCAATTTTGCTACCTGTTGCATATAAAAGTTGCATCTTCGCGGTGGCATTGACACAGTTCAAGAGTTCACTTCAAAGGTGTAACATGTACCAGGTGACAAAGGGCAACATCTATCAGATTCAATACAATATTTGGCAACTCTTGTTGTGCGTCGTTGCGCAGTTGTTCGATCACATTTTCAACTACAAATCAGTAGTAAAAATAACAACAACGATAGCAATTAAAAGTACAAGAATGCACAACGAACAATTCGAGCTGCCTCCTTCTCATCGTCAACAACAACAAGAGCAACGAAAGCAAACTCAGGTCACAGAATATGCCAAAGTGGAGCTGTTGCATCGGATGCTGGTGGCGCAACAGTTGCAACAGCTGGAACAGCGTCGCTTGGTGCGTCTTGCTTTGGCGCAACAACAACAACAACTGCGACAACAACAACAACGACATCGACGACCCGACTTCGAGTTGAGTAATTAGATGCCGTTTATAATTTATGTCAGTTTAAGTTTAGACAATTTTAGCATATTTAAGTGGTAATTATCATAGAAATTCAACAAAAATAAACAATAAAATTGCAACAACAAAAACAAACAAATTTTACGACTCAATTTGGGAAAAATTATTCGAAACGTGTAGAATTTGACAATAATTCTGAATTCATAAATATATTTCATCATTTAGGGAATTCACAAAATTTTCGTTTTATAATTTTTTTAAAATAGAAAAATCTTTCTTACATAATTGTCAACTCTTATAACATCTGAAAATTAAAAAAAAAAAACTAACTTCAGAAGATTATAATTTTACGAAATCCTAAGCTATGGAATATATATTTGAGTATTTGTAGAAAATATTCCATAAATTAGGAATTCACAAAATTATCATCTTTTTTTTATTTGCATTTTTTACATTTATAGAAATCACAGAATTAAAATGTAGCAAACAAAATAACTAAAGTTAGTTTTTTTATGGTAACGAAAATTTAATATTGGATGAACTACGGCAAAGGGGAAAACGTTTAGAATTTTACAATATTTTTATTCATTAAGAATTTGCTAAATAAGTATTTTTTATTACAAAATTTCCATTCCTTAAAGTGAACGAAAAAAAAAACCAGATTACTAAATATATATTATATATACAAACTATTGAAAGCACATATTAAATTAGTCAAACAATATAATTATAAGTCGTTTTCTTATTGTCACAGAAATGTTGCAAATAGACAAGTTGGTACCCAAAAGATTTATAAAATATTTAGATAATTCTCAGTTCGACTCTTGCCAATCATTTATATATAGTATCATTTACATTAGTTACACCAAGCGAAATTTCAAAGCAAAGATAAAGTTACTTATCCATAGCAAATTTACGAGTTTTACGAGAAAGTGCAATTATTTCAAAAGTGTAGAATTTTGCCATAGCTATTTTGCATTCTAATTCCATTTGACTGTTCAGAAGATACAAATTCTATAGACTGTAAAAATATTTATTATTTAATTTGCGTACTTTGCGTACTGCAATCGAAATTTCAAAGCAAAGTCAAAGCTACTTATCAATAGCAAACATACAATTCAATATTGTATGAGTTAAGGAAAAAGGGAAAATAAGTAAACTTATTTTTATAACGTGTTAAATTTCACAATAAATATTCTGCATTCACAAAAATATACAATTATTCAGAAAATGAAAGATTTTATAATCGAAAAAAAATCTTTCGTAGTCCAAGCCAAGCAAACTTCTTTTGAAAATCATTTTCAAATTGCACTCGAAAGCGAATTCAAATTGCAAAGTCAACAAAGCTGTGCAAAAAAAAAAAAAATGACAGACACGTGTTTCCTCTAGCTGTTTATTTCCTCCGGCCAATTACTTAAGTCAGCAGCAACAACAACAACAACAACAACAACAACAACAATCGATATGCTGCAGACATCATTAATTGTCCATTTAGCTTTCACTTTCTGCTTTTTTTTTATCGCTTACGATCTTTGCCCCCTTTTATTCGCTGTCTCCCTTGTGCTGTGTCTGTTGCTGTTTTCCCCGCGTCGAAAGTACTAAAAGTGCTGCAAAAATGCTAGAAGAGACTTTAATAATGGCCCTACAAAACAACAACACAACTCGATCAATGCAGCTAGAAGAAAGCCAACTGAATGTGGAAGCTATTAGGGGCAAAATAAACTCGTTGCTGTATAAGAAATAAAATGAACTCTTAGGGACATTAAAAATATATATGCAATTTGCTGCTTTGCATTGTAAACTAATTGTAAACATAATAATATTCATGTAAATGTAATTTACATTATGTAGAATGAATGCGACGCCCGCAGAATATATTAATACAATTTTAAGGGAATCATTTAAGATTCAAGTCACATATTGAATATTGTTGTCACAGCTGAAAATAAGTAAGAATCGAGTGTACTCGACTGTGGGATACCTGCTACGCATTTTAAATAAAAGCAAAACTGTGCGGTATTATTCTTTTCTAATTAATGTGCTAGAAAATACTAGAATATACTGACGTATATTTTTGGTATATGGATTGTAGTTATTCAAGTAATAGTATTATATTCAAACAAGTAAGAAAGCTACAGTCGAGTGCACTCGACTGTGAGATACCCGCTACCCATTTTGAATAAAAGAAATATATTTTGCGATATTTTTCTCAAAATATACCAAATATACTGCAAAAATACTAAAAATATACCGAATAGTATATTTGGTATATTGATATAGTACCGCATTCAAAATATACCATAGACGGCACAATATACCAGATTGTCATCTAAAGCAACTAAGACCCCTAGTAAGTAGGCGTGTTTGCCCATACAAAAGTATTTCTTTAATAACTTCGACAATTTTTATCTGATCGCAACCAAATTTTCGGGAATCATAACTACTATAGTTATTATTGTATGTACCAAAATTGGCAACTCTAGCTTTAAAATTACGCTTGTTATTCGATTTTTTTGATTTGCGGAGGCGGAAGTGGGTGTGGCAAAAATTTGAAACAAACTTGATCTGCGTGCAAACATAACAAATGCTGTCGAAAAATTATTATAATTAAATTATTATAGCTCTATCTGTTATAGTCTCTGAGATCCAGTGTTTCATACGGACGGACGGACAGACACACAGACACACAGACGGACAGACGGACAAGGCTATATCGTCTGGGCTGTTGACGCTGATCAAGAATATATATACTTTATAGGGTCGGAGATGCCTCCTTCTACCTGTTACATACATTTCCTGCCGGCACAAAGTTATAATACCCTTCTACCCTATGGGTAGCGGGTATAAATATACCGATTACCGATTATTAATGTACCAAAAAATACTATAATATAGTGTAACATATATTTGGTATATTGATTGTAGTTATTTAAGTAATAGTATTAGTACTACATTAAAAATATACCAGACTATCCTCAATATACCATATTGATATACCGCAACAGTTCTAAAATATACTTAGGGCTATATTTGGTGCATTGCTAGTAGTTATTTAAGATAATTTGGTATATTTTGTACTCCATGGTATATTCTGAATGTAGTACTATTTTCTAAATATACCATAGAGCGCAAAATATACCAGATTGTCTTAAAAAAACAACAATTCGTATCTGATCGCAACTATGTGGGCAGATAGCCCACTCGACACTTATCAAGAATAGATATACTTTATGGGATCGGAGAAGCCTCCCTCGGACTGTGTTATAATACCCTTTTATCCAATGGCCAACGGCTATAATTATTTAACGATCAATGCGTTGATAAGCTCTAGCATCTTTTTTTTTTAATTTGATTAACACCCAACAGCAATCATCTCAGATTTCCCCACATTTTGAACAAATAGTTTCTAGTTGAATTTCTCGATAACTCCAGTTGAAGCCGGGCACATTTGCTGGAGTTCATGTTATTGTCGTTGGTTGCTTTTAAGTGGACAAGTTGAAATTGTTGTTGTTTTTTTTCTTTTGTTCAATGACTTTGTTTACAATATATTTAATGAACTTGTTTATTGTTCTTGTTGCAAGATGAATGAATGAACTGTTGCAAGCAAGCATCTGTGTTGACTCATGGGACACAATCAGATTGATATTCCCACATTCGCCACATTGCGTTATGTGCCACATAAGACTATATCGAATCAATCCGTTGTTGTTATTATTCAGACATGGGGAACAATTTCCTAGGAATGGTGGAGGTGGAGATAGAGAAGAACTCATCCGTTTGTCGACCGGTCGGGTCGGTCGCCTACTCGATTTGATGATTAATCGGAAAGCTGCTTCAGGCAATTGTTGCACGCTCGCTGCCCAGTGAATCAATTCTCGAGTCAGTATGTATATAGTACCTCTTGATATTATATACTCGCGTTCGTTTGTCGTAGTACACTTGTCACCCATGTACAGAGACCACATATCGTATAACGTTAAATGTATGTGGTTACATTTATAGCGCGTCGGCTCGGCATAGCGATAACGCCAACAACAACAAAAAGAGTCTCGATTGCTACAATTATAAATCACGTATTCACACAAAACACGCGGGTGTTTGTATTTGTCATGAATGGACGTCAAAATTTGTATTAACATTTGCACAAATATTATATATTGTGATATATCATCAACAAGCTCCACTTCACTGTCATTCATTTTGACAAATGGAATATCAAATTACCTCTTTTATTTCCTACGTTCTCATGCATAGAAAGTCAATATTGAGCACAAGGTGACTTTGGCATGAAACTGATCTGTGTTTTAGTTTCTATAAACTAGATCAAGTTCAAAAAGCAATTGTTCTTATTTTTATTAATATTTTTAATAGAAGAGGAGAAAGTGTTTTTATTCACAATCAGAGAGCTGAAGGCTTATCTTTGCATTGCATGTTAATGCCACTCAAATTCAAATCTCATTCGGTCATCGAACTGTGCAACAAATGTGTTATTATATAACTGCTTATTATCTTTACGATCTACAATCACGAAAGCATTTTGATTTTATTTATTCATAAGTAACAAGAAGATAAGTATTTTTGGTATATTAATTTGTTATATTTAAAAATACCGCATTGATAATATTGTATATTTTGTATACAAAATATAGGGCCTTGTGTACATTTGTAGTATTTTTGTAGTATATTAATTCGGTATATTTTAAAATTAATATCACACTGTTTATATGGCATAAAGGTATATTAATATACCATTTACAACCTTTGGTATATGTGCAGTATTTTAGTGGTATATTAATATGGTATATTTTAATATGAATATATTAATATACCATATATAGCATTTTGTGTATTTGCAGTATTTTAGTGGTATATTAATATGGTATATTTTAAAATTAATATACCAATATATCATATAAAGCCTTTGGTATATTTGCAGTATGTTTGTGATATATTAATTTGGTATATTTAAAAATTATACCGCACTCCTTTGCTTGTAGCAGGTATCACACAGTCGAGCATACTCTACTAAAGCTTTCTCACTTGTTTATTTTTAAAAATAGTAATTGCGGGTTACAAAAATATGTGAGTTCGGCGTCAAGACTTTGTTCTACATTTTTTGTAAACATTCGACAACCTTTGCGTTAACCCCACAGCTTCAATCTGGGGCGATAGCTTACTTAATATATTTATTGTGGTGCAGCGCGCTTTATCGGGCGAAACATTCCAAGCAAGTTGCTGCTCTTATCAGCTGCTTATAATTTGCTAGTAAATACGGAATTTGCACTGCATACAAAACACAAAATCTCAAAAATTTAAACAATCAGAGCAATTTACACAAGTGCCTCTCGCAAAACTAACGTAAATTGAAAAGTTCGGGGACTCCCCAGGCTCTTATTTTTATTGAAATGAACTCTTTTGATTTAAGCTGGCAAATACATCTTCAATCTTCAACAACAATGAGTAATACTCTCGACTTTGAAAGATTATTTACTTTGGAGTTCAACAGACGATCTGCATAAAAATACAATTCAAGGATTGACAACACAAGTGAACAACTTACGAATCACTTTTGCTATCAAGTGAGCGAATGAGTACTTTGTTCGCATTGAATGTGGTCATGTGAGTGTTTGTGTTTTTGAATTTATTAGACTCGCTTTTACTTGAATGGTAAAATGTCTCGTTTTGCAGTTCCATAATTTCGCTTTTCGTTTTTGTTTTTTTATTGCCCCCGTTAGTCATGGTATGTCAAAATTTGCACAGATTTTTCTACTATTATTATTATATTCATGGCGACTAATTGAGCATGGTTCCCGTGAGTGAAAATGTTTGGCTAAATGAACAGCGCTTTTCGGTTTTTATTATTATTATGGTGATGATGATGATGATGATGATGAAGGAGACCCCTCATTGGGTTGTGTGTGTGGTGAAAGAAATCATTTGCTTTGATTTTGATTGGGCATTCGAGGTGGCAAGTGTGAAGGGAAGTGAATCAATTGCTGTAGTATAAACGAATACTGAATATTCATTCTCTAACTCATGACCAGTGTCGTATCTTGCTTCGCTTCATTTTTGCATATTATAGCACTTTTCATTTTCATTGTTGCATTTGATGAATCACACATCATGCACAAAAGAACAATATTTATATTATTGAACGTTGTTTAACTGGCCGGCAAAAGATGCTGATGCAGCAAGAGTTCAAGCTGCATTCGCGATAGCCATGCCAAGAATAGCAAGAAGAGGAAATTCAAGTTAATTTGCTTTCGCAAATGTCAAGGCAAATGCAAATATACAAATCATACCGACGATAAGTGACAGATAACTGTCAAGAGTTTGTTTATTTTTAAATGCTTTGGCTAGTCGACTCAGAATTCAGTGTCCCGTTACGAAACGAGATGCAGAGGCGCAGCCAACTTAATGCTGTCGCAGTCGCAAGTATTAATGTCTGGCAACGCTGGCTGTGTGTGCGAATATGTGTGTTTGCAAAGTTGCAGAAATACGAGAATATTTGTGTTTTCAATCGCGTCTCTTATCGTTCGCATTCTCGCATCGATTTTCAAGTTGCTCGACGGCATTTTTTGTCGTAGGTTTCAACGATTTGGATTTGATTTATACAAGAGCCGGCTGCGACAACATTTGAATGCAGTAAGCAGTGAGTAAAAGAGACGGGCAGACAGAGAGAGAGAGAGAAAAAGAGATTGAATTGAATTGAGAGTGAAGTAAGAGAAGTAGAAGGGGAAAAGAGAGGAGGAGGCGCAGGGGAGCATGAGCATGTGGCATGCGTTGCATGATTAGCTGACAAAGAATTACAAAGCTCAAACGTAACTCCGCATATATTTGAAGTACATACATAAATGTATACATACATACATACATATTTATGTAAGTATGTGTTTCTACAACGTGTCGCAAATGGTGACCCATCTGGTTTTTGGGCTTGTCAGCCAGTTGTCTTTGTTGCTGTTGTTGTTGTTGCTGTTGTTATTGGCATTGTCATTGTTATTGCTGTTGTCTGCAATTGTGCTTTGTTTGCACAACAAGTTGAAAAGTTGTGTGCTGTGCTTGGGGTCGATGAAATGACAACTTTAACGATATGCTTTTCTGTTTTATACCCTATAAACTACTAGAAATTAGGTCAAGCAGAGCAGATGTATTGTTTAACATTTGGTCAAAATTATTAGCCTCCAAGATAATCAATTTAATTAAAAGCAAATATTTTCGAATGTTATCTAATCATTTTGTGTATATTTTAGGTATCTGTTAGTCGAGCGATTGTGTGTCGGCTCAACTTTTTCTTTGCTTTCTAAAAGGTCACACAATTACTATTGGGCAATTTGACGTTAGTTTGCCGACTGCTTCGCTGCTGCGCATTCATCAACACTACATTTCCAATTGGAAATGCACACACACTCATACACACACACACGTGTTCATGTGATCTTGTTACAGTTTGCGATATCAATTATCGATTATCGAAACGCGTGCGCAATTTCGATGACATTTCCTGTAGGCGAACAGAACATCGACACTAACACACACACACACACTCACATGCATGAAATGTGTGTCAGCCATGAAGAGAGCAGCAAGCAGTAAGCATCAAACTTAATATGTTTATAATTGTTTTAATTGCCAAACAATTAAAAGCGTTAAAAGTCCGGCAATAAGAACAACAACAATAATGCGAAATGTGCCCCATGGCCACAAAGCGTGTCACTTGCGGCGTTCCATTTTCTTTTCGCGTTGTTTTTGTTTGTGGCAACAACAGGTGGACAACAAACAGATAGAGTGAGAGAGCGAAAGAGATAGAACGCATTAACTGTTGACACCGATGAGTCTGACATCGCTGGCTCTCGCTCTCTTTCTCCCTTTTACATGCTTTGCTGCTAAAAATCGGAGCGATAAGCGGTAAAGACCAGACCAAGTTACACGCAAGGTGCAAAAACTACTTTGGTGTCACTACAACCATATTAAGTACATACATACTACGTCTTTGAGTGTATGCGTGTGTCTGCATTGCAATTGCAAGTCATGCATGCGCGTGTGTGTGTGTCTCTCTCTCCCTAGCTCTCTGTGTGAAAGCGCAGACAAATATTAAGTTTTGCATGCACACAACAACAAAACGAAATACTCAAATGTTAGATAATGGATTACCAACACACACATGCGCACAATTTTAATGCACTTTTAAGGCGTGTACTGTTGCTGTGTATGGGCGAACATGCGGGGCGCAGGCGTAAATGCTAAAAGAAAAGATAGGGAGAGCGAGAGAGAGACAGGGAGCGATAGCGCGAGAGAGCGTCGTTACTGAGAGAGCGACGAAGAATGCTGCGTGTTTTTTCGTTTTCTTTCAATAAAGTATTTTGATTTGTTATTGGTTTCAACACGCATTGAAAATGTTGTTTTTTGTTTTTTTTTGTTTGCAGTTGTTGAACATGTTAACAACTTATGCAAATGATGAAAGAAGAGGAGTCGTAAAATACAAATTAACTTTTACCTTTCGCTTTTGTCGTCGTTGGACAGCCGCAGTAAATTTCTATGCAATTATGCGAATTGTTGTTGTTGTTGTTATTGTTGCTCCGTCTTTTCGTCGTTTGTCGTTGTTTGGCCTACATTTAACACCAAATTATTCACACACACACACACACAGAGTCACAGCAAAAAAATATATATGTATATGTATGTAGTAAAACGAATGTGAATTATTTGCTCTTAAAGTGCTGCACTCGACGAACTCGATGTTGGCCACATTTGTTGCTGTTGTTCTCGTTGTTGTTGTTGTTGTTCCTCTGCTGCTGCTTTGTTGTTGCCTTTGCGCATTTTGAAAACAACAACAAAGTACGCGTAGTATTTAATTGACGACGCGACGCGAGCACATAATGTGCGTGTGTGAGTGTGTGTGTGTGAGAGAGCGAGTCGATTGTTGACTGTTCCTGCTTCGTTTATCGTTTCGTTTAACTTTTGCTTGACTGGACAGTTTATTTATTTATGATTTGCGCTCACACTCCTCGCACTCGCACTCGCATTGTATTTGTAATTGTAATTGTAGTCGCCGAATGATTCATATCCACTTGCCCGCACGAAGAACAAGAACAAAAACCAAAAATACACAACACTAAAGCAGCGTTTTTATCACAACCGCTGTTAGTGCATCTCGCTCTCTCCTTTGCTCGCGATCACAATCACAATATATGGAAACTACGTATGCGTTTATTTATGTATATGTGACCGGCAGGCGACAATAACAACGACAAACAAAAAACAAATTACAAAAAAAACGGAAAATACGCCACTATAATAATCACGAACCGAACACTTGACACAGTCTTCAACAATATGAGCAAATTGGACAGAGTCCGAAGAAATCACGGCAACATCAGCATTAACATCAAACAACTTGTTAACATTTGCTGTTGTTTTTGTTGGTCACTCTTTGTCTGTTAATATTAATAGATAGATAGCGGTTTCTTGAGTATTATGCTAACTCTCGCTCGCTGCCAATGCTCAAATGATCTGTCAACAGCGTACTATGTCTACGCATATCTGCTAACAAACTGTTTTGCTGTTAAGTGATCCACAAATTGTGCTGACCATCAGTGTAATGACTAACAGAGGCTGTAAATCCACAACTGACAGCTGTTTAGCAGATCTTTTCATCGGCGACGCTTAACATAAATGTCAACTGCCTGCTGTTTACAGTGCCTTTCGAGTTGAACTCTTTTAATTAGCAGACGCATACAAATAAAATTAAATTGTTATGAATTATTTATTATTTAATAATTAAGACATTTAAAGAGGTCAATATTTTTATTTATAAAAATAATTTTTTTGAAACTGTTTATTTAACAGCTGTATTGAAGTGTGACCGCTACAGTATAAGTTTTGGAAGTGAGTGAATATACTAAAATACAGAACACCTAAGAATTAGTAGCTGGTTACACTTCTTCTTGGTATATTTTTATGAGAAGTCGCGTAATTTTAAACAGCTTTGTTTTTCTGCTATTTTTTAATGAAACATTCTATACGTTTTGAGAGCATTTAATCCCAGCATCCCGAATGGTAATTAAATAAAATTGTTCATATTAATTCCAAATTCAGTTTATATTGATTGCATTGACTTTTAGTACTTTCTAGTATTTGTATACTGTCACCATGTGTTGCGTAGTGACATTTAAAACAATTGCATTTTAGCGCCCTAACTTCAATGTGCTCGCTCTAGCGATGACTAAAAAATGGTAGTTGCAATCTATCGATATTTTAGCGATTGCGTGCAATATCTATCGATATTGATACTTATGATAGTTGGCAACGCGAAAAGCGCGCAAAACGAGAACTCGCACATGAAGTTGGCTGTGCGCCAGTTCGGCACTCACGTGAAGTTGGCAGCGCCACCAGACAGCACTCTATTGCGTTACCACTATTTTTGCCGACTGATTGTTACCAGTATTTTTGGATGTGGGCTAAACACAATGTGATGTGGAACGTATGCGTTGTGGCCAATATGTGTGTGGGCGTATACCAACGATGTCCACAGCTGCGATTGGTTGTGTGGCAAACGTCAAATGCTGCGCACAAGCTCCACAGTTGACAAATAGATTGGGCAACGCCCTTTGCTGCGTTATGTGCGTTGGCGTCGCCGCTAACAGCGACGCTGATGTTTCCCCCATTTTGTATGTGCTAACTAGCGTGTATGTGTGTGTGTTTGTGTGTGTGAGCTGGTTTGTTTGCTTATTTGTTTGTGCTTCGTTTGTCGTATAAGTGATGAGTCAATTAACCCAACATTCCTCGAGGCCACATATTGCTTTAATTAAACAGACAAACAAAATTGCAACAACAACCACAACAACAACAACAACAACAACAGAGCAAGTGTAGCAACTACAACTGCAATAACAATATCACCAATGCAATGCACTATATTTGATATTTTTTGTTGCTGTTGCTGCTTCTTCTTCTATTCCTGACTTCTGCCGTCCAGTTGTTGTTGTTGTTGTTTGTTGCTGCTTTTATGGGCATTAAATGGAAAACACAACCGCATCGACAAGTTAAATGGCAAACAAATATTTGCATTTATTTCGCACACACACACATGCGCAACCTTGAAAGCGCCAGCAACAACAACAACAACAGTTGAAACTGTACTTGCCTGTTAATTAAACT
The DNA here is from genome assembly GCF_023558535.2 of Drosophila nasuta. Taxonomy (NCBI): domain Eukaryota; kingdom Metazoa; phylum Arthropoda; class Insecta; order Diptera; family Drosophilidae; genus Drosophila; species Drosophila nasuta. The sequence continues at coordinate 20,242,983 of NC_083459.1, read as the reverse complement.
TTAATTACTTGTAATTAATAAAGTTGATTGAATCTGCCAAACTTTTTATGTTCAGACAACTGCAGCAGCTTACGCACACACACACACTCACACACACACAGTCGCACACACACACATATACACTCACTCTCACACAGATTTAGCAATGGCTTTTGTATTGCGATTTTCGTTGCCTACTTTAAGGCGCCCCAAAGGAAAATTCTGATATTTTTTAATCGCAGTCGCGATTTCCTCAACACGTCTGTAGTTTTTGGCCAAATTTGTTTTATTTACATATGTGGGTGTATATAGTAATATATCTATATACTATTTTATTCATTCGAAAGTAAATTTCATGTCGAAATTTAAGTTAAAACATATTCAATCTGGGCTATTAAATTTATTGATTTATTCATAATACCGATATGTAATTTTATTCGCTGAATCTAATACAAATTTCTATCGAAAGTCAGAAATATAAAAATTTAAAAAAGTGTTAAAAATCCTAACTAAATTTAATAATCCCAAATATAGTTAATGTTACACTTATAACACTAAAAAGTAACACTTTCAATGACTTAACAATAATCGAAAGAAAATAGAATTTTGTCACATTTTTCATTAATAAAGTAAAACTGATTCAGAAATGAGTTGAATTGAATTGAATAGAATTTTATCAATAAAGTAAAATTTGCTACAAATTGATATTATTATTATAATAATGCTGGATGAAATAAGGAATTCACCTGATAATAAAATAAATTATAAATAGATGGAAATATAAAATTTGACTTATAAAAACAACTGCGAATTGTATTTTTAAATATTATGTAAAGTCAAGTTACAAAACATAGATAATTAAATGCTTTTGATATGTTGCGAAAAAGGAAGATTACTCGCTTTTCATTTGTTTATAATACGGTAGTAAATATTTTTACCTTTTTTTTCTGGGACACTCGAACAGCGCAAAACCCAATTGAAAAGCAATAACTTGCTAACTATAAAAAATGCGAGTGTTTACTTTATTTTATTACTTGCTCAGCACTTTTAAAACGTTATTTGCCGTTGCATTATTCAGTTTTAAGCATTACAGTTTTATATTATTTATTTTGTAATATTTTTATGTCACGATTCAATTGCTGTCTCCTTTTTTTGTGAGGTTTTCCAAATAAATTACAATTGTCGGATTGGGAAATTTGCATATGTTAAAAATCTTTAAGCAGCTGCTTAATGAAAAATATGTTTAAAGATTGAAATATTGAAGTTAATATTGTAATTATTTTAATTAATTAATATATAGTAGGATTTTTGGTAAATGTTTAATACTTGTTGGAATTTTAAAAGATTTTTCATTCATTTCATAGAATTATTATAGAAAATATTTTTGTTAAAGCTTTGCCTAGTTAAAATTTAAGTAATGTGTTGCCTTTTTATTATTTTTCAATTTTTTAAGCTTTTTGCAAACTCATCTTTTTGGAAAAAAATGTTTTTGTTAAAACTTTGATTAATTAAAAAGTAATGAATGCGTTTTACAATAATTTTTTTTATATTTGCAGCATTTTTAATAGATTTGTTGTGCATTGATTTCTCTGATTTTATTTTGTTCTAAACTTTGTTTAATTCAAATTGAAATAATATTTATTTATAATTTAAAAAAAATAATATTTTTGAGTTTCGCATCAATTTTAGCAATTAATTGTAATTATCTATTATTATTAACAAACTGTTGGAGCACAGATAAAATATTTCATCGCATTGCAATAAGGAATTGTATTCGTTATTTTAATAAAATAATAATAATTTAAATTATTGTTTATTAATATTGTCAAATATATATCTTTTAAATTCTTTCTTCACTAATCATCAACTTTAGAAAACGCTTTTCGAGCTTAAAGAACTCTTTAAAATGTTTATGCTTTTATGAAATATTCTTAAACGCAATTGGCAAGGGGAAAGTGGAAAGTGGAGGGGGGGGAAGGGAGAGTTCATTATCAGGGGATCAGGGTAAAAGACAAATACAAACACTGGCCAGACAATTTGCTTGATGATTGTCGGACAATGGAAATGGAAAATGGAAAATGGAAAATGCATGGCACGATGAAAGGCCTCAAAAGTAGTTTGCTGCGATTGAAAATATGAAAAACAAAACAGCAAACAGCAAACAAAAAGAATGAAACAAGTGAGGAAAAGTGCTGCATGCAAATTGCAGCAAATGGAAAAGAAAGAAAGAAAAATGTGAAACAATGCGTTGGGAAATAAAACATGAAACGAGGAAAACTGAAATCGAAGCAGAGCGAGGATGAAGCTGAAGTCTAAGGACAGACAACGTTTGACAACGAACAAAAGGCGAACAATGACAGCAAAACTGCAAACAAATTTTGCATGCCAAAATGCAACAAACAAAGTGAAAAGGAGCGAGAGGGAGACAAACGCAGAGGGAGAGGGAGATAGCGAATGTGTTGTGGGCGCATTGCCAGAGGCAATCCCTCAAAGGACTTCCACTTGAATGTTTTGCAAAACAATTGAAAAAAAAACAACTAAATAAGAAAAAAACACACACACACACACACACAAAGTACGCATAACAACATGTACAGAGCGAGACAGCAAATGCAAAGAGTGAGAGAGCGATCGTAAAATGCGGAAAAGTGGAAGAAAACTATCTGAAGAAGTCCTTAGAGCATGATGATTAAGCCCGCCAACAAACATCGAATCGAGCACAAATGTTGCCATCTCTCTCTTCTGTCTCTCCCCTCTCCCTCCCGTTGATGTGCTTTGGATTTCGCCGCCACACTTGATCGACTTCTGACTTTTGTCGGTAGCTTTGCAGCTGAGTGTCTCGAGTGCAATTTAGCGAGCGAACCTCGCAAATCTCTTGCTCATCACTACCTGAATAATAAATATACACACACACACACACACACACACATACATATACTTAGATATATGCTCGACTTGAAACGTTGAAAAGAACCTTTACACAATCAAAATACAAAATACGAATGCGAATAAACAGACTTCCTTCTTCTATTCATCTCATTCCTCACTTTGAATAGTTTTTCATTTTTCTCTCTCTCTCTCTCTCTCTCTGTCTGTCTGCTCTCTGCTTTTTACTTTTTACTTTTTCTGATATTTGATACAAATTGAAAGCGATGAGCTGGAAACGTCGAGTTTGCCAAGGATCGTATTCAGAGCGATTTCTTCGACTTGCTTTTCTGCCTTTGCAATTGCAAAATTGTTGGGAAAAATTTGATGCACACAAAACACTCACAATATTCATTTAGATAATGTTAATTTGAAATTCTAAAGCGTACAAAATCAATTGCCTAGATCAAAAGGAAAAACTCATCTTTTCACGCTAAACAATTAATTCATCATCATTTTGGGGTCAGCGACGGAAAAGATTTTTAGGAATTCGATTTTATTTGCAGTTTAATTCAATTAAGTGTTGTTTTACCTATTTTTATTGATCATCTTTAAACTATATTTTTTTTAAGATGTGTAATATTGTTAAATATTCTGTTTTTTTATTTTGTATATATTTTTAGGGATTTGAATTGTTTTTATATATTTTTTATTTATTTTTGAATGCTTGTAATATTTATATATATTATGTTTATTATTTTCTATATATTTTTTAAACTTTGAAATATTTTAATATATTTTGTTGAAATTTTTGTATATATTTTTGAATTTTTATAATGTTTTTATATATTTTTTTAATATTTTGTAATTGTTTAAAGCATTGCTTAAGTAGTACACAGCAAAGTGTTATAAAGTTGAATTTAATTTCAGGTAAGTAAAGTTTTATTAAGTTAAGAATTTAGAGCATCAACTACTGAATATAAAAACTTAGTTTTCAAAACATTTCAACTTGAGTTGTAATCAATGTAGAAATTTAGAACAGAACTGAATTTTTTTTTATCATTTAAGTTGAGTTGAGTTGCGATAAATTTGAACTTTTGAATCTACATTTTGAAAACATTTTAAGTTGAGTTAAATTTAAGATGTTTATTTTTGCTTCTTATTAGCAGAGTCGTAAATTTATTTGACTTATTTTAATAACTAAGCAGAAGTCAGCAGCTGTGTAAAATGAATAAGAAATTCAACTAAAGATCCATGTCAGTAATTTAAATTAGATTTTAATATTATAGAGAGAAAAACACACAAGTTCATCAGCTGGAAAATATATTTCAGAGAACTACGAATATGAATTTGAATTAAGGTTGAGCTATTAGAAACATTTCCAAGTCAAAGACTTATTTGAATGTAAAATAAATCTCAAATAGTAATTTTTGGGCAATTCAAAATGACTATTAATAAAATATTGTAAAAGAAACCTTTTCAACAACAGAAAAACTATTTCGTAGCAAGTCATTTTAGACATTTAAAATGGGTACACACAAAATATTTTACATATAGTGAATAATGATTTAAAAAAAGAGAAATAGACAACATCTTCAAAGAGAAATAAAATGCAGATTGTGTAAAACTATTTGGCAGCAAGGCAATTTAAAAAAGCAATATATCAAACATTGTGAAAGAGTTGAGTTAATACAAGCAAAACAGTCTCATTCTTAAAACATTCCAAATTGATATACCAAAAAATACTAACATATATCAATACACTATCAATATACTATTACTTCTAAAATATACCACAGAGTCAAATATACCAAATTGTCAACGAAAGCAAATAAAACGCATCACAAACAGACTTTTTTTGTCCCATAAAATTGTTTTGTAAACAACAAAAGTTTGCATACAAAATATTATATTATATATTAAAATAATTAGAAGAAAATACACAATTAATCAGTAAATATCATAAACATTTGCTATTTATTATAAAATGAATTTAAAACTGAATTCATTATGCAAAAAATTGATAGTAAAGTAAAGTAAATTGATTGTGCTGCATTATCTGTAAAGTCAATTAATAGCGAGCTAAAAATGAATTGAAATGTTTAACAAACTAGTCGCAATACTCAATCAAAAAGTGCTTAAAAAATAGACATTAAAATGGATATATTTGTATATAATAAATTAGCTATTTGAGCATTAAGTAAGTAAGTTTTTTTTGTTGTTGGTCTCTGATCATGACGAGTTTTGATTAATGTGCTCAAAAGTTGCGGGCGGTTTTCAATTGTAAAGATATCAAATAAAAAATAAAATGCGAGAGTGAGTAAAAAGTAAAAGGAAGCAGTCTCAATTTCCGCAAAGGGTCGAAGAAGGAGGTTCGATGTGATGCGATGTCCTGAATGTCCTGGCCAGCATTGGGCACGCATGTGCGAACCCGGAACTCAATTTCTATGGACATCGAAGGGCACACCTCACACACACACACACACACACACACACACACATATATACACGCAACAATGTTGTTGTTTTTTGCACGTTCTGCGCCGCCCGCGACGAATCTGGATTTGGAATGCGGCATCAAAATTGGGAATGCGATTGCGAGAGCGAGAGCGAGAGTTGGGAAGGGGGGAATGCGAGGAACCGAGGAATCGAGGAATCGGCATCGACATCGACTATTTTTTATGCCTGAGCTGACTTCCTTTCGCTACCCCCCGCTATTCGAGCTATTCTTTCAGCTTCTCCCTCTCTAGACAACTCGCTTGCTGTCTTTTTACCATTCTCTACTCTGCTCTGCTCTGCTCTTCGCTTCTTTTCTCTTCGGGTTTTTTATGAGCAACTATAATTGTTTTGGCTAAGGACGTGGACGCGAGACTTCGACATCGACGACAGTCAGTCTGGCAGGGCGGCCATCATTTGGGATTAGTGTGTGTGTGTGTGAGTGTGTGTGTGATGACCTTTTGCATCTGCCAGAGGTCGCAACAGTGGCCAGGCTGGGGACTGAGGACAGAGGCGAGAGGAAGCCGTGCTCGTTATGGAGTCACGCTCATTGCCGTGCTCACATTCATACATTCATACATAACACATATGTACGTATACGTATACGTATAAATTAAGATCCCTAAATGCTGACAAAGGGCACTAATTCAATGGCAATAAAACGGATATTAAACACACATCGAACTGGCTACCGACCAACAAAACTCTCTCGCAGTCCATTGGGGGTCACCTCATGACGATCATCATGATCATCGTATGCCTCACTCCCCTCTTTTACCGCTGTCGCTGCTGCTCTGCATTAATGAATCGAAGGCATCTGGAAACGAGTAAGAAAGCTGCAGACGAGTTGAGGGTGCTCGACTGTGAGATACCCGATATGCATTTTCATTAGGAACATCTTTTGAAAATATACCAAATTTAAATACCGAAAAAATACTGAAACATGCCAAATGCTACCTATTCCAATAGAAAATATACTAAATTACAGCATAATTCATACTGAAATATTCCAAAAATGGGTAGAGATTTTCAATAAAGCTATATTCTAAAAATATACCAACTTTAAATACCGAAAAAATACTGAAACATATCAAAGGCTACCTATTTCAATAGAAAATATACTAAATTTGAACATAATTAATACTGAAATATTCGAAAGGCTACCCATTTTTAATAAGCCCATATTCTCATATACCCAGAAATATACCAAATTTAAATACTGAAAAAATACTGAACCATGCCTACGGCTACCTATTTCAATGGGAAATATACTAACCTGAGACATAATTAATACTGAAATATTCAAAAAATGGGTGGAGATTTTCAATAAACTATATTCTAAAAATATACCATATTTAAATACCGAAAAAATACTGAAACATGACAAAGGCTACCTATTTCAATAGAAAATATACTAAACTGACACATAATTAAAACTTGAATATTCCCATTTTCAATAAGCCATATTCTAAAAAATATACCAAATTTAAATACCAAAAACAATACTGAATCATACCAACGACTACATATTTCAATACTAAACTCAAACATAATTAAAACTTGAATATTCCCATTTTCAATAAGCCATATTCTAAAAATATACCGAATTGTAATACCAAAAAATACTGAATATTGAAAAACCGAAACCGGATTTTTTTATAAATCCATTTCCCAAAAATATACTATATTAAAAACAAAAATATACTTATTACCGAAAAATACTGATACTAATAATATACCAAATAGCTGCCTCCCATTTTCAATAAGCCATTTTCTAAAAATATACCAAATTAAATACCAAAAGAAACTTAATACTGAAAAATACTGATACTAAAAATATACCAAATTTATATAGAAAAAATACTGAAATATGTCGACTCGGCTGTCAGATAGCCTCTGTCCATTTTGAAAAATACCATATTCTACAAATATGTCAAATTAAAATACCAAAGTCTGAATACCGCTAAAAATTCTCAATGGCGAAACAAAATACTACCAATTTTAAATAAAGACATATTCAAAAAATATACCAAACCTCAAAAATATACTGAAATATGTCGTAGGATATATTTGGTATATCGATGTAGTACTATATTCAAAATATTCTAAGTATAGAGTACAAATAATACCAGATTTACAGACAAAGAAACAAAAGTATTTTCTGAATAACTTATACAATTTTTATGTAATCGTAAATTTTCTATGGTTACATATCGGCAATATCGTCTCTTCTAATCAAGAATATATATGTTTTATGAGATCGGAGATGCCACACAGTTATAATACCCTTCTTACTTTATTTCGTAGTGGGTATAAAAAATGCATTTTATGAAAACGTATTTTATGCATTTATGAAAGAGCGAGCAGCAAGTAAATGTTGAAAGAAAAATCATAAGAGCAAGAGCGAAAGTTAGTCTTCCCTTCTCTTTCTCGCGCTGCATCACTAATTCATTTTTCTAATTTCCACATTTCTCAGATAACAAACGGTGCATCTGAGTTGGAGCAAAGGGCAGAGGAGAGAGGGGGAGAGGGGATGGGGGAGCGATGCCCAATTCATTTTGTGAGATAATTTATGTGCCGCTGTCAAGTTGAACAATTGCGCGACTGCAACTGGTCTTCAAACGGCGTCGCCACAGCTCGTTTTGTTGTTGTTGTTGGTTGCCCAACCTCAGTTCGGCAGCTTGGCAGCTTGGCAGCTCGGCAGCGATGTCAAAGGTCACTCCATCAGGGTCATTCGCTCAGGTGCCGCCGCTCGCATCATAAATTAACAATTACCCCAGCCAATTAGGGGACAAAAACACCAAGGCAACAATGCAACAGGAAGGAAAAAAAAAAACGTAATAGAAAGAAAATCGAAGGAACGAAGAAAACATCCGCAGTTTGTTGCGAGTAGTTGCACCACATCAAATCTAACACTCACTTGCTGCCCTCACTTTGTACTTTATACTTTTGGTAGCCACTGTGCGGTTTTTCAGTTCTTTAGTCTCCTGTTTCGCCTCCTTTTGACCGGAAATCCGCGAACTCTGGAGGTGGTCTTAGATTCATCCTCATCCTCAATCTCTTATCCTGCTTCCTTTTTTGACAGTTCCTGTTCTCATTCGTCCTACCTCTCTAAACATTAATGAAGTTGTCATCCTTTTGTTTTGCACGACAAGTGTGCGATAATAGTCGATAATATATTATCACTTACTTCACCATTTGTTATATTTTGCCACCGACTTCGAGTTCAATTTATTCTCTGCTTAATTTCCGGGTTTCTTTTTGGTTTTATACATTTTTGTTAATTATCAAATGGAACAAAACAAATTATACTGGCTTTTGTTGCTAAAATATAGTTGCATACTTGTATTTATATTTTTATAAATATGGCTATAATGAATTCATGAATTCAATAGCAAAAATAGCCAAAAGTATATAAAATAAATATTTTAATATTTCTAAATCTTCAAACATTATGTATATAATATTGTATTTAATAATAGAACATTTGAGATTCACTTTAGAAGCCATTTTTTTTTAATAATAGTTTAAAATATGTATTTTTCTACTAAATTTTAATATATAATTTTCCAAAATATTTAAATATTAAATACACATGTATTTAATATTTAAATATTTTGGAAAATTATTGAGATCAAAAATTATTTAAATAAAAAATGTAAAATCCCAATTGAAATCTAGTACTAGTTCATTGAATATTAGACTGTGTTATGTATAGGAATGAATAAAATAATAATAATAATTAAAATATATGAATATGGAATATATGGAACGATAAATATATAATTATATATACCTTAAGAAATTAATGAAATTAAATTGGTTGATTTTCATGCGAATGCGAATAAAATGATTTTTATGCTGTAGCCAAAACGACTTTTTAGTAAAACTACTAAACATATTTTTTCTATTATGGAATTAACTATTTTTTTTTTAAATTATATTATTAGTTAGATTATCTAATATCAATTTTAAGATATATTAACAAACATATGTTGTATTAATTTGCCCAAAAATGAAAAATTAGGCATTTAACTAGTTAAATATAATTTGCGCGTTTTTCCAGTTTACTTTGGATAATAAGACTACTGAATAATTTGATTGACAATTATTAATGCTAATTGCACACAGTGTAATTTTAGAACCTAGAGCTTTCGGCACATACAATAACAACCGCAGTACTAACAGGTAAGAAAGCTACAGTCGAGTGTACTCGACTGTGAGATACCCGCTACCCATTTTGAATAAAAGCAATATATTTTGAGGTATTTTTCTCAAAATATACCGAATATACTGCAAAAATACTAAAAATATATCAAATGGTAAATGTGGTATATCAATATAACACCGCATTCAAAATATACCATAGACGGCACAATATACCAGATTGTCAGCCACAGCAACTAAGACCCCTAGTAAGTAGGCGTTTTTGCCCGTACAAAAGTATTTTCTTTAATCGTATTTTCGACAATTTCTGATCGCAATCAAATTTGTAAGAATCATAACTACTATAGTTATTACTGTGTATACCAAAATTCGTAACCCTAGCTTTAAAATCACGCTTGTTATTCGATTTATTTTGATTTGCAGCGGCGAAAGGGGGCGTGGCAAAAATTTGAAACAAACTTGATCTGCGTGCAAACATAACAAATGCTGTCGAAAATTATAGCTCTATCTCTTATAGTCTCTGAGATCTAGGTGTTCATACGGACAGACGGACAGACGGACGGACGGACAGACGGACAGACGGACATGGCTAGATCGTCTCGGCTGTTGACGCTGATCAAGAATATATATACTTTATAGGGTCGGAGATGCCTCGTTCTACCTGTTACATACATTTCCTGTCGGCACAAAGTTATAATACCCTTCTACCCTATGGGTAGCGGGTATAATGATTCCTGAAATAAAAATTGTAGAAGTTAATCAAGAAATTATTTTGTAATTGTTTCGGCTGATAATCTGGTATATTTTGTGTTCTATTGTATATTTTGAATGCATCACTATATCAATATACCAAATATACCCTTCGGTATATATATATTTTGTATTTTTGTGGTATATTCTTTTAATATATTTTAATAATTATACCAAACTGTTTTGCTATCTCTCTAGACTCATACTTTCTTACTTTTACTCCCATGAAATAAATGTTTTTTATTAAAGATTTCAAATTCCACTTAGAGTACGATCTTTTAAGTTTGTTCCTAGCTTGATTGGAGGACAAGGACTTACAGGTGTAAGTGGGCAAGTGTTCAATGTTAAAGTGTTTACCGCTTCTCTTACTAACTTGTGGCTGGGAAGAAAACACACGCAGTTGGATGCTTTTGCTGTGGGAAAGTTGAATGTGAACCGCTGTGAGCCTTGTTGTAATCCTCTCTCTCTATTTCTCCGTGTGGCGAGACATTAGGCAAATCATTAAACAAATCAATGAAACGGGGGAAAAACGAGGAATTGATGTGTTTGCTCGGCAAATCAATCAAAAGCGATAAAAAAGCGCGATTGGAAAAGTGTCTCCTGGTCTCTCCCCATGAAAACAATAAACGCAAAACTTTGAGAGGAATGGGAATCGAAGAACGGAGCATGGAGATGGAGTCGGAGACGGAGAACAACGACCACCCTGGGCGCGCCCTGTGCCCGGCTAGAAATTCGAATTGGGGGCTTGTGGTTAGTCGCCTTCTTGGAGTTAGGGTAGAGACGAGGCATGCCACCAGCCAGCAGCCACCAGCCAGCAGTCAACAGTCAACAGTAAGCAGTCAGCAGCTGCAACCGGTTGCTGGTACCGGGCAGTCTACAACTTCGGTTGCCGCCACGCTGTGCTGCTTATTAATGACACACAATTTTTGTATCATTTACGGGTCACAATAATGTTCCTCTTTGGTTCTCTTCCGATCTTCTCTGATCGCTCTGCTCTGCTTCGACTTCGACTTCGACTTCGACTTCGACTTTAGCTGCCGTTGCACTTTGTTGAGCAACTTTCGTGGCGTTGCACAGAAGCGCATTCTTAAGCTCTCTGGTCTCTGGACAGTGGCCAGCTAGCATAATTTATTATGCGAGAAATCTTATTCACGTGACTTATTTGCTTCTGAATGCAACAGCAGCAGCAGCCACAGCAGCAGCCACAGCAAAAGCAACAGCAACAGCAACAGCCACAGCAACTCGTCGATCCCTCGAGCCACACAAGAATCAGAACAACATGGAGGCACAAATCGACTTTCAAAGTTGTTGCAGGTTTCTGTTTCTTCTTTTCTTTTTTCTTTCTTTTTTTAAGCTCTGCCAGTTGGTCAGTTGGGACAGTTGAACTGTTGACCAGTTGGGAACTTTGCTGTGACTCATCGCCGAAAGAGAGAGTGCCAGAGTGAGACAGCTGTAGAGTGAGAGAGGGACGGAGAGAGAGAGCGAGCTGTGGCGGTGCCTTGATGTGGATCCAACTTTGGAGACTGCAAATATATACACACAACTTGCAATACTTATGACATTCTCAATACACTAACTAATAATATACATAAAATGTATGGGTAATTCTCTATTGTCGAGTGTGCTCGACTATGATATACCCGATACCCATTATGAATAAAATCAAAGTAGTGCGGTATTATTCTTAAAATATACCAAATGAATGCACCGCAAAAATACTAAAAATATACTAATGGCTATAACTGGTATATTGATATTCTACTACATATGAAATATACCATAGAGTACAAAATATACCAGATTATTTGTACGTAGTAAGTTGGTGGTTTTTCTCATACAAATGATTTTCTTAAATTTCTTTTTCCTTTCACGAATTATTAAGACTACAATTGTTCGAAAGAATTTGTTGTTAAACTGAATTTAATGACACTAAATTTTAATTTCAGAAATTGTTGACAGACTTTTGTTATGACTTTATTGTAAGCTACATTACATTGCTTTGCAAATTAACGTATTAATAATAATAATGATTTAAGTATTTCATTTAATGATTTAATGATAATGATTTAAGTATTTCATTTACTAATCGAAAAATACGAGAAATGTCAACATTTTTTTAATAACTATTTTTACTAACTGTATTAATTTGTTGCTTTAAAATCGAAAATAACGAAATATGTTTTTAAGTTGAAAAAGTCGTGAAAAAATACGTCAAAACTATATATATAAAATTTAAACAGTGAATATTACAACAAAATACTATAAATAAATATGTATACAATTATAACATAAAAAACAAATAATTGAAATATACGAAATATGACTAATTATTTGCCAACTTAACAACGTTAGCTTCATTTATAAATAATAGTAAGCATTATTTCATTACTTCTTCTGACACACTCTTAAAGTTCAATTTAAATTATATAAAATAAACTAAATTGAAATATAATATAAAATAAAATAAATTACTTCATTACTTTTAATAACACTTAGTTCAAATTCAATTCGAAATAAATTATACAACATAAAATAAATTGAAGTAAAATATAAAATCAAGTAAATTGCATGATAAATTATTTGATTACATCTTCTGACATTTAGTTAAGATTTATTTCAAATTCGAGTTAAGTTATATAAAATAAATGAAACTAAAGTAAAAAAGAAAATAGAATAAATGACTTCATAAATTACTTTATTACTTCAAATGACATTTAGCTAAAATTAATTTCCAATTCAATTAAATTTTATAAAACAAAAGAAACTAAAGTAAAATAGAATAAATTACTTCAATTAATTACTTAATTACTTCTAATGACATTTAGTTAAAATTTAATTCAAATTCACATTAAATGATATAAAATATAAAATAATTTAAATTTCTTTTGTAAATCGAATGAATTTTGAATAATTTTATTGGACAAAATATGCAATGATGGAACAAAGGGTATCTGTTAGTTGTGGTTATTAACTGTGTCTTCGTTTATGCCATTTTAGTTAACGCTTTTGCTTTTGCTTTGGCTTTGCTTTGCTTTAATTTATTTTCATTTGGGCCGCGTGCGATTTTTATGCTCATTTTTGTCGAAGACATTTAATGATCGCATATAATTTGAGAATGCGAATGCGAATGCGTGTCCGTGTCTCTGTCCCTGTCTCTGTCTCTGTCTCTTTCCC